>NC_057862.1:230161031-230469430 GCF_019393635.1 Dromiciops gliroides | reverse complement strand
AATTTTTTTAGTTATTTCAATCTGTGCAATGGAAAACAGGGCAAACTCCAGGTCTGTTGACATAGCTTCTATACCTGGCATAACTCTTAATGGTGAAAAGGACATAGCACCATTGGTTCAGTGTAGTATGTCATTGACCTATGGCTTACACTGTTACCAATCATTACTCTGGGGGTAGTGTTCAGTGCAACCATGCAAGAAATAACACATTGACTCCTTGTAGCTAAAAATGATGAATTTTATATGCCTGGCTGTATTTAGAGGGCATGGAGGCTCAGAATATTGATAGAATTCATTAGCCACCCACTCAGTGGAGTCATAAGCTTAGATCCTAGTGCTGCCACAATTCCTGCTAAGGTGAGTTACTGCTTCTCTGAGAGATGGCAAAGGAAAGTGTAAGACTATATTAGCCTCAAAGATAAACTTGACAGCTAGTCCAGTAACTTCCCAGCCTGAAGATGACACTTTTGGAACCAGGAGTCACTTAAAGTCATTTAGGTAAGCTTACCTCAATCCAGCAGAGAGAGCTGCCCCTCACACCAGAATGAGCCCATACTCAACATTATGGGAAATGGCTGTCATTAAGGTTTTGTTCTATTTCTAACTCTGTCTTCTGTGACCATGGTCCCTTTTTTGTTATTCAGTTTATTTTTGTCCTTCCCATGTGTGCAGTGGAAGAAAGGAGGGTCATAAGTGATTCTATGACAAGGGTTAAGATTGATGTTCAGTCCTTCAGGTATGTTCTAAGTAATTATAAATATAACAAAGTGGCATGGTGATCTCTTCTTTGTTTTCTCTTACTATCAGTATTCAGTCTTTTCCTTTGCTGAATAATGTCTCACAGCACTTTATGTTTTGTTTCTTTCAGGGTTCTGACAAATGGGGCCTTGAATTTTGGGGGACCTTACAAGGGGATAGTGATATAAGGGACATTGCTTCCAGGAATAGGGAGGTGAGAGCCCTGTTGTACTCAGACCTCATTTGAAATACTGAATTTAGTTCTGGGAAGCAGTTTAGAATGGCACTGATATAGGATGCTAAAGGATCTTGAGTTAATGTCAATTGATGATCAGTTAAAAGACCCAGAGGTGTTTAGCCTGGAAAAGAGAAGATTTGGGGATAGAAGAGGGTGGCTTAGATAGACTGCAATATGGAAGAGGGATTAGATTTGTTCTGTTTGACTTAAGAGGAGAGATCCAGGAGCAATGGCAAAGTTGGGCTTTAGGTCTGGAAAAATTCCTGATGAATAGACCTCTCCAAAAGTGGAGTGGCCTTACTCCAAGCAGTGGTGGGTTCCTGCTCCTTAGAGGTCTTTAAGGAGAGGCTGAATGACCATTTGTTAAGCATGCTGTAAGGGATATTCCTTCTGTATGATTTAGACTAGATGGCCACTAAGATCCCTTAAAATGCTAAAAACCCATGATTTAATGATCATGTGAAAGTTGGTGAGGGATGTCAACAAAGTTGTAGGGATGTCACATGGGTTTGGTGGGTGGTTGATGGGACATCAGAGAAGATTCCCAAAGTGGGTAGTACTTGTCAGAGTATGCTGCCTGCAATCTTCAGGCATGTATCTTTTGGGATATACCTTCTTTCCTTCTGACCCTAGTTCCCAAATTTAAGGGGTTGGAGAGAGAATGGATAATTCATAATTTGAAGTGATACTGTAAAACCCCATTAAGGTACAATAGAAAAAGTATGGGGCTAGAAGTCAAAAGATGTGGCCTCTAATGTCCTTTTTAATTTTATATCTAGCATGATATGATAATCATATATCCTAGTATTTAGTGCCAGCTGTACCATTAACTTGCTATATGATCTCAAGTAGGTCTCTTAACATTTCTATGCTTCAGTTTCATTGACTCATAAACTGTTAATAGACAGACCTCATTTTTATAGCTCTGCTTCAATATAAATTAGAAAACTGAGGTCCAGAGAGATAAAATAATTTGCTTCAGGTTATACAAGTTAAGAAAAAAATAAGCATTTATTAAACACCTACTATGTACCAGATCCTGTGCAAAGTGACTCCCCCCTTTTTTTTCTTTTTACAAATAGTATCTCATTTAATCCTTACAACATCCTTGGGAGATAAGTGCTATTATGATCCTCATTTTACAGTTGAGGAAACCAAGGCAGGCAAAGGTTAAATGATTTACCCAGGGTCACAAAGTTATTTAATACCTGCGACCACATTTGAATTCAGGTCTTCCTGACTCCAGGCCCAGAACTCTATCCAGTGCTAGTTCATCAATCAATCAGGCTATCATTTTATCTTGAATATATGGGGAGGTTGTCTGTTTTTTCCTGCTATAAAGTTCCATGATCCTACCTCCTCTGGTGCCTGGATTATCTTTTAGTGCTATACTTAGTTGAGCAGGGCTCTTTTTAGCTTTTTGCCAGTGATCACAGTTCCATGAAGCATGAGATTTGATTACCCTTATCATTATCTTAGCTTGGATAGCTGTGTATGTTATTAGTGGTCATAAAATTATCCAGCCCTTTCGTAAATGTACACCACAGTACTTATATCAGTGACCTCTGTTGGTAATGAACTCTACAGGTTGGCTGTACACAGCACAGAGAAGCATTGCTTTAACTACTGGTACATCTTTTCTTTTTCCCTTTTGGTAGTGGCTTTTATCTGGGGAAGTGAAGAATTGTTTTTCCCCCACTGTCAAGATAATCACTAATACTGTGCTGCCCATGTTGCTTTGGATATCCCGCCCTCCCTTTTGTGGTCTTCTTAGATATGGTCAACTTATTAGAACACTGGTGGTATCAACTTTCCAGGAACAAAGTAGAATTGATAAGCCTAAATAAAGCAGAGAAATAGATTTAAAGGAGATCTAAGCCAAAACTGTACTCAACCAAATTTATATTGAGTCACAGAAATCTTTGCAGGCAAATACATCCCTGTATGTTTCCAAAGAACAGTATTGAGTATCCCTGGAAGCCTGTTAGCCCCATTTTCCTGTTTCAAAAAGTTTCCACAAAGAAATCTCCTGGAATTCTTTATATGTCATTATAGTCCTAGGGATAGAGATTAGATGTCTTTACTTCAATGAAAGACTTTTTCAGGTTGGTCTCTATAAGTGGAGACTAAGATATATTCTCACATTTAAATAATTCCAGCTCAGTTACGTCAATATTTAGAGGACAAATCTCTCATCTCCCTGCCTTTATACTGATTCCCCACCCTCACCTCCTATTCCTGGAGTGCTCTCCCTTTTTATCTCCAGCTTTTGGCTTTCTTGGATTCCTTTAAGACAGCTCAAAAATTTATCCTTCTGTTGGAGGGCTTTTCTGGTCTCCTCCATACTTCTACTGCACCTTCTGATGTTACTTTTGAAATGAATGAAAGATCCTGAGAGACAGAGTTTCTGGGTAATTAATAATCAATTTATTAATTAGTCTAGTTGGCAAATAATAAATTGATGGTCAGTGGTTTCTCTTGATAATCAAAGACCCCTTCCTTCAATGGAGACCATAAGAGCCGTAAATACCTTTCTGAAAGGGAGTACCTCTGACAAGTGAAAAATCAACCCTAATTGGTAGATATTTAATAAGGAAGTGGGCTAAAAGTTTACAGCTTTTCCTGTTGAGAACATGGCTTGATCATGAGACTTGGCAGCCTTTCATCAATCTGAGCAGAGAGAAACCATTTCCATCTTGACCTCTCTGGTTGGTTTGCTCCTTCATGAGCAGGGTCCCTCCAAACCCTAATGGAGGGATACAAGGATAGGGGTTCCTTTCTCCAGGGTAAAGACTTGCCAAGACTGGGTTCTATTTATTCTCTAAAAAGAAGTTAGATCTCTTAACTGGGTGGGATTCCACCCAAGTTTGAAGAGAATGTTCCTTGAGGACTAGGAGAAATCTCATCAACCAGCCATGTCCTTCGGAGAGAGTCTGACCTTTCACAGGAGCTGGACCTTGAAAGAAAATGAACAAAAGCCTGGGTCCCAATTTAAGAATTAATTATAAATTTAATAGTATAACAATAACAATAAGAATTTCTCTCCATTTCTATCTACTCTGTGTGTGTATATGTGTGTATGTAGTAGATGTGTAGTAATTGACTTGTTGTCCCTTCTTTAGCATGTGACCTTGAGGACCAAAGCAGTGTTCTTTTCCTTTCTTTGAATCCCCAGTGCTTAATATGGTATCTAATAAGTAGTAGCCATGCATTAAATGCTTGTTGACTAACTTCTAAAACTACCTTCCATTTACTTCAGGAGTCCTTAGCCTTTTTTTATGTCATCACCTTACAGTGACTTTATAGTATAGTGTGTGCATTATACATTACTTGAGTGCATGTGCGTATGTGTGTGTGTTTGTATGTGTAGATAGAGAGAGGGGAAGAGAGGGGGAAAGAGAGAGAGAAAGAAAGAGGAGGGAGAGGAGAGCGGAAGAGGGAGAGGGGGGAGAGAGAAGAAAAGGAAGAGAGAAAGAGAGACAGAGACAGAGAGAGACAGAGAGAGAAAAAGTCCCTTGCCCTCAAGTAGCTTATAGTCTAATGGGAAGGCAAAATACAAAAGGAAGCTGAAAGGAGTTAATGAATTGAGAAGTAAAGACTTCCCCCCCCACACACACACACACACAGAGGAATCACTTCAACTATTTACTCTTCAAATGTATTCATTTTACAGATGAAAAATAAAATCTCTCCAAAGGTCTAATAGCTAAATTAGACTACAGCACATGGCAGGAAATGTAAAATGCCACCCTTAACTGCAGGTAGGATGTAGGTGGGTGGAATGCAATTATCCAATTTAGAATTAGCCAGGATAGCAGGGTTGAATACCCTACCTTTGTGAAAAGCAGCATGAATTCCATAATGAATACAAGCACTCAGGACCTCTGGTCTTTGGGTCATTATTAAAAAGTAACGGGCTTATGCTTTTAGCTGCCTGGAGCTGCTGTCACAGTGTTGACTCACCCATTGGCCAATGACTTCACTGAAAGCCATGTAGGTAGAATACCTTGCTCAGTCCCTCTATTCATAGGAATGTCTATGACTACTGCCTAACTTTCATCAGTATCCAGTGTTCCTTCCCCACATCCATTCACATTTCACAAACCCTTAAATAACACACCAGAGTAATATAATATAATCAGCAACCTCTGAGAAAGATAAATGCCATTTACAGAGCTGCTTGCCCCCTTTCTGATGAACCTTCCAAATCTGCTTAGGCTCCCCTGTCCATATATTGACTTTGCTATTTTGCTGTCCCTTGTATCTATTTTCATTTTATATATATATATGTGTGTGTGTGTGTGTATGTATGTATATATATGTATATATGTGTATATATGTACACATACATATATAAACTATATAATGCTATATATACATATATGTATACATAAACACAATATTACTATGTTATGAAATATTATGTGATAACATAATATATGAAATTAACGCATTATTATATTATATATAATTAATAACTTTTCTTTTTATATCACCTTCAAATCTAGATAGCCTTTGTTTTATGTCAGTTGTGTCTGACTCTGTGACCACATTGGGAGTTTTCTTGGCAAAGATACCAGAGTGGCTTTTTTTCATTTCCTTCTCCAGCTCATTTTACAGATGAGGAAACTGAGGCAAACAGGGTAAAGTAACTTATCCAGGGCCACACAGCTAGTTAGTATCTAGGCTAAATTTGAACTCAGGTCTTCCTGACTTGAGGCCCTCTACCCACTGGACAACTCAACTACCAGCATCCTTTGTAACAGAGAATAAACAAATAAACAGAAGGGAAAAAAGCAATTCATCAAAAGTAACCAACATATCCCCCAAGTCTGACAATATATACAATGTTCTCTCCCCGTAGATATACCCCCCACACACATCTGTAGAGAAGGGAGAGAGGTTTTGCATCTTTTTTCAAGATCATTTCCTGCGTGGAAAGTTTCTTCTTTTTTAGTTAACTGAGTGCTAAGAATAAACCGAATAGAACACCAAGCTTTCCCTTGATTAACATCCAAATGTACTAAAACACAGAGTATGTGCCTCCTTTTTCAAACTGTATGTGTGTGTTGCATAGTCACCAATATTAGGCTTGAATGACAAGCAAAATATGTCTTCTGTGAAGAAAAAAAACATGGAAATCTCTCATTTTTCCAAATTGAGGTGCTGTATTTAAGTTTGAATTCTGTAAATGTGTAAGAGGAGCTTTTATTATATAGCAGTTGTTTAAATGATGAAAACAACTCTCCGCCAAATGTGTCAGTCCTGTCAACTTCAGATGAGAGTGAAAATGAGGCAATATGGCTCAGCAGAATGGAGGCTGGTCCTGGAGTTGACAGCCCTGGGTTTGAATCCTAGATCTCACATTTAGTAGCTAGGAAAGAATGGGGAAGTCACATCCCTTCTCTATCCCTCAGTTTTTCCATCTCTAAAATGGGAATAATGCTATTTCGCCTCCCTACCTGGGGGAGGAGGTTTGGGGAAATGTGGATTATTAATATAATCTGAGGCTTCCAAATAATTTGCCTGGTTTTTTACCTCATGGGCAACCTTGCACCCTTTTCTTCTACTTTATCAGTGACATTGGCAGAAAGCTTTAGTTATCCTATTCTTGACACTTTCTCACCACATGTATGGACTGAAGTTTGATTGATCTTCCCTCTGAGGTAGCCACTTCTATAAGATAGCATTATCAATAAATAGAATTGTTTTCCCTTTGTTTTCTGATCATATTGTCTGGATCAGAATGCTCCAGTCCCTGTCTTAAGGAGTCTGCCCCCATGTTCTATTCTTCAGATGGTTAAAAGAACTTTTTTTTTTCCCCTGAAAATTTTGCTTTAACATACTTCTGTTGCTCCAGGCCATTGCTTCTAGCCATATCATAGTCTGGGATGAATTTTTCTTTCACTTTAATTATATTGTTACTTTGAAGATTTTTATAAATTAGGATCATGTGCTTTGTTTGTCACACCCTCCCGCAGCCAGTTACACGTTTCTAAATTCTATAAATTTAGCACCTACTAAATATTTTAACTTTTATCCTTTATATCACATCTTTACTTCCTCATTGTGGTTTTTTCCACCTCTTTCTGATTTTCCCCCATCTTTTCTAAACTGAAGAGATCAGAAATCACAGTTGATAATCCAGTCACGTCTGTGAGTCTTTCTGATAGTAAAGAATGAAATTCAGCAAAAGTATGTGTGTATATATATATATATATATATATACATATATATATACACACGCATATGTGTGTATGTATGTATATATGTACATATAGTATATGTGTGTGTATATTGGCAGGGGTTCAGTGAGGGTGAAGTGACTTGCCCAGGGTCACACAGCTAATAAGTGTCAAGTGTCTGAGGTCAGATTTGAATTCAGGTTCTCTTGAATCCAGGGCCAGTGCTTTATCCATTGTACCACCTAGCAGCTGTTGCGTATTTCTTTTAAAATATCAAGCTAATCTATTTTGCTTTTCAGAACAAATAAAACATCACAATAGGATACTTTCAAGCTACTTTCTTATAATTTGCATAGCTCTTTTCCAGCACCTTGTTTAAAATAATCCTTCTGAGAGGTGAAGTAATAAACCACTGTATTTCTGAGAATTAAAAAAAACAAAATCCCAATTGACTTTCTGGCTGCTACTGAAAGGAAGATCATCTATGCAATTCTGACTTCGAATGCAGGTTTGTAGCAAGGGGACTTGTGTAGAGGTTATATGAGTCCAAGAGATTTCAGTTGTTGATTGATAGTCCCTGTTTCATAATGCCTTTCTAAGAGATCAAGAACTTGAAGGCTTTGGGGTTTTGTGTTCCTCTTTTTCTTTTCTGTCTTTGTGGTTCAGGAGGACAAATCAGCATTATACGTTTGGTTTAAGAAAAATAAAGCCCAACACAAACCCAAACTGTGACATGAAGTCTTTCAACGCCCCTACTGGCACAAGCAGGAAGGTCAGATGCAAATCTTCTGATGTGGGCGGTGTTCCCTTGATTCAGCAAAATATATGCCCGGATGGGTCTTTTGCATGAGGTTTTGATTGCAAGCTTCAGTGGGTGATATAAAGAACAAAGAGTCAGACTAGCCTGCAGGGGGAGGCGGAAGAAATGTGCTTCTGTTTAAGAGATGCCTTGCTCACCAGAATTGTCTAGGAGCAATCACAGACCTGTGGACCTAGAATGAACCTTGGAGACCCCTGAGCCTAATGCCCCAATTTTACAGATGAGAAAACAGGGCCAGAGAGATTATGTGATTTGGTCTCATGGCTAATTTTGTATCAGAGCCAGTCCTAAGACTTAGTTCTTTTGACTAACTCTGGTGTGATATTTAGATTTAAAGGTGGAAGGGGCCTTAGAAGTCATCTAGTTCAACTATTGTTTTATTGATAATGAAACCGAGACCCACAGAGGTTGGGCAATGGTGCTTTTTTGTATCTCTCCATTTACAGTTCTTCATCAAATAATATTGCTGTCTCTGTGTGCACTGTTCTCTTGGTTCTGCTCGCTTCACAATGCATCATTTCATACATGTCTTTCCACGCATTTATGAAGTCATCATACTTATCATTTCTTACAGCACAATAATATTCCATCACCATCATATACCACAGTTTGTTTAGCCATTCCCCAATTGATGGACATTCCTCTGATTTCAAATTCTTAGCCACCACAAAAAAGAGCTGCTATAAATATTTTTGTACAAATAAGCCTTTTTCTCTTTTCGGGGATGTCTTTGGGATATAACCCTAACAGTGGTATTCTTGTATCAAAGGGTAAAACAATTCTATAGCCCTTTGGGCATAGTTCCAAATTGCTCTCCAGAATGGTTGGATCAAGGGGCAGCTAGGTGGTGCAGTGGATAAAGCACCAGCCCTGGATTCAGGAGGACCTGAGTTCAAATCCAGCCTCGGACACTTACAAGCTGTGTGACCTTGGGCAAGTCACTTACCCCAATTGCCTCACTAAAAAAAAACCAGAATGGTTAGATCAGTTCACAACTCCACCAACAGTGGATTAGCATCCTGGCTTTCCTATATCCCCTCCAACCTTATCTGTGGCTTTGAAGGAACAGAGGGGAAGCATGGTAAAGGTAAAAAGATCAGCAAGTGAATATTTTTTTTTTGTTTTGTCCTTCATTCAGGAGGTGATGTCATGACTTGCAGTGAGTTGGATTTAACTGAGGGAGGGCTGTGCAAAGTCACCTCACTCTCTCCTCCAGAGCTTGCTCTAACCGTACCCGCTGTCTCTCTCTGTCTCTCTCTGTCTCTCTCTCTCTCTGATGGCCCTGATGTTTGAGGAAATCAGGATTAAGTGACTTTCCCAGGGTCACAAAGCTAGTGAGTGTCAAGTATCTGAAGTGACATTTGAACTCATGTCCTCCTGATTCCAGGGTCAGTGCTCTATCCAATATACCACCTAGCTGTCCCAAGTCAACATTTATCAAGAGCTTGCTATATGCCAGAAACTGTGCTAAGCACTGAGAATACAAAGAAAGGCAAAAATCTGGCCCCTGTTCTCAAAGAATTTACATTCTAATGGGAGAGACAATGTGCACAAAATTGGCCATGTAAGACATGCAGTGAAAATGGAAGATCATTTCAGGCAGAAGGCACTAACTTGGGGGTGGGGGGAGGAATGTGGAAGCTGGAGGAGAGGGGGACTAAGAAATAATTCCAGCAGAAGGTGAGACTTGAGCTGAGTTTTCAAGGGAAACCAGGAGGCAGCAAATAAAGAAACACTTCATTTAAGGAATGATCATCTACCCTATCTGAATTCTTGGCTGTGGAAGAATCTGTGTCACACCCTTAATTCTCTACATAGTTCCCTTCCCCCCGTCCCCTGAAGTGCTCATATTTTTCCCTCGCTTTCAGGAGCAAGGAGTGTTATTAAATGATAAGGGGGCTTGCTTTCTGGTTTCATATTGTGAGAGACTGGGAAACAATACATGTTTTGACATATTAGACAGCATGTTAGCTCTGATTAGAAGAACTCCATATCAGAAAGGAAATCATATGACAGGACTGCTATGTCTGGGAAGCTGCAGTCCTTTCCAGGGGGGTTATTAATGGGCCTTCATACCTTTGAGGACAGATTGCCATGTCTGGACGATGAGATAATTGAAGATAAGTCACTTATCATAAACAGAGTGTCCACACCTAAGTACTGGTAGTTATGTCTCTTGCCCTAAGCAGGTTTCAGGCTGTTGGAACAAGAGAGACCTGCAGTGGTGATAGGAGATGCTTTGCTGTGGGTCACTGTGCATCATCACCCATTGGCACTCATTGGCAGGGGGTGTGTTATGGTGGAAAGAGCCTGGGATTGGGGGAGCGAGGTAGCGGTGAGCTGTGTAGCCCAGGGCAAATCATTTAAATTCTCAGAACCTAAATTTCCTCATCTATGAAATGGGGATCATAATACCTGTGCTCACCTACTTCATGGAATTGTTACGATGATCAAATGTGGGGTTTTTCTAAGTGAAAATGATAAATGCTAAATAAATGTAAGATTGCATTTATTATTTATCATTGCATTGTTTAGTACCTGCTGTTACATAATTCTTTTTTTTTTTTTGGTGAGGCAATTGGGGTTAAGTGACTTGCTCAGGGTCACACAGCTAGTAAATGTTTAGTATCTGAGGCTGGATTTGAACTCAGGTCCTCCTGACTCCAGGGCTGGTGTTGTATTCACTGTGCCACCTAGCTGCCACTGTTACATAACTCTTGGTGGCTATGTGGTGTAGTAGAAGGAACACTGAATTTGGGGTCTGAGGACCTGAGTTCAAATCCCCACTGTCCTACTTATTTGCTATAATGACCACGGACATGACACTTTTCTGGATTTGTTTCTCATCATCAAGTGAAGAAATTGGACTAGATGATCTTTAAGGTTCCCTTCTATTTCAAATCTTATAATGTTGACTGTATGGTCAACCCTGGATTCAGAAAGATGGGTTCAAGACTTACCTCTGATACATTCTGTCTGTGCGACCCTAAGTGAGTCACTTAACTTCTCAGTGGTGCCCCCAGATATCTCTTGAGATAAATTATATAGCAGGTTGGAATCTACATTGATAGAAGGAGAATTTTTCACTGTGTGTGTTGATGGAAAGAGATAGGGAGTTGTAACTCTTTAGAACAGACCTGTTACAGCAATTATAAGCTTAATCACATGCCCAATAGTCAACATACTTTTCTGGGTTTCTCCCTTCCTTTAAAATATAATTCATAACTCAGCCCTTTAAGGATGTCTTCCTTGATTCATTCTGTATAGATAGTTCTTTCACTATATGACCATCTGCTCCTCTTTAAACTGTGGCATAGTCATCCCGGTTATTTTATTTTCCTTTTTTTTTTCAGGGCAATGGGGGTTAAGTGACTTGCCCAGGGTCACACAGCGAGTAAGTGTCAAGTGTCTGAGGCCGGATTTGAACTCAGGTACTCCTGACTCCAGGGCCAGTGCTTTATCCACTGCGCCACCTAGCCACCCCCCATCCCAGTTACTTTTAAAAGTTCTTTTAAAGTCTTTTTATATCTCTTTTCTGTATCTTTTAAAATACTGTATGCTAAATGAAGAAAAAGTCCATGTGTTCATTCTTATTCTTTTATTCTCCATCCTTCCCACTCTATCTCAGTGATCAGTACATAGTTGTTGTCTTTTTGTGATTTAACCTTAGATATTTAGCTATGTGATCATGACCATGATCTCTTTGTCTCAGTTTACTCATCTATAAAATGGGACTTTTATACTTATACTACCTACTAAGAACCACAGATTTATAGCTGGAAGGAACTCAGAAGCAGCAACCAAGACCATCATTTTACAGAGGCTCAGAAAGGTTAAGTCACTTTTCCAGGATCTCACAGGAATTCATTTCTTGATTCCAAGTCTACCACTCTAACCACCATTTCACAAGGTTTTTGTGACACTCAAAAAAGAAAATATATACTTTAAAACTTTGTAATGGTCAATTATGATCATTATTAATATTCCTAACTAGTCAATACCAAGATAGGCTTTAAAATAAAATCTCATCTTTACTTCTCTTTGTAAATTTTTATGGTGAGTTAAAAGGAAAGAGGAAAATGATGGGCAGGGAAGTATCCAAGATGCAGGTTTTCTACATTAAAAAAGGTCAACTTTAGCAGTAGTAGAGGGAATGTTAAAAAGCTGATTTTAGGGGCATCTAGGTGGCTCAGTGGATAAAGCACTGGCCCTGGATTCAGGAGGACCTGAGTTCAAATCCAGCCTCAGAAACTTAACCCCTTAACCCTCATTGCCCTCCCCCCAAAAAAAAGTTGAAAAAAACTTATTCTAACAGAAGTTGTTTCCAGAACTATATTTGTGTACGGAGATTAATTTGTACTTCACAGTGATAGTGAAATGGCATAGAAAACAAAATGAGCCCATGTCTCAGCTTCATGTTTGAAATTTAACCTTTACAAGTATACTTATAACTTAAAACCTGTGTACTGACATTATGTAAATTTGTATTGTGCAAAATCGATTTTGTGCAAAGAATTCTGAAAGAAATCCATAAGAGGATTCTAAATGAGAATCTGATTGGCTGCTAGTTACAAAGAATGCAGAAAAAGAGAAGGAAGCTTCAGACCCTGAGATTGAACCAAAAACGTTAAAAATAAAACAGCTAACAGAAACATTCCCTCCCATGGGTGAATTTTTCTTTTTAATATTGAAAAGATTGATCCAAGTACTTCAAGATTTTTAAGAGTTCAAAGCCTAATTGAGGATAATTTTGCTTGCTATCAAGTCTGATATATGAGGGGGGAAAAGACTTACTGTCCAAACATCTCTCTATAGCTTCATTTAAAAAAAAAATAGTTGTGATGCCAACCACCAGTGATAAAGGCTAGACACAGTGGGTGCGGAAGGGGCAACATACTGCAAACGCATATTAACTTTATTGTATAGTACTGTGCATATTTTATCATTAACTTTACATTTCACATCATAGTTCTCTTTATTATCATGGTATGGTATTGACATGGGAGCTGGTGTGGGGGGCTGGCTCACCCAAAGAATTGGCAGGCTCACAGCAAATTTTGTAAAATAGTGAGATTTATTAGGAGAGAGAAATACATGTCCGGGAGAGAGTCATGATGGAGACCGTCTTTCTGAATAAAAAGAGAATTGACCTTTTATACAGTTTCAGACAAACAAGGATATATGCCTGGAGTAATAAGATTGTAAAAACTACCAAGGAGGGGTCATTGGGAGGGAGGATTCGGGGGTCAAGTAATGCATACATCTTTCTGAAATGCAAGTATGAAACTCGCGTATCATCTGTGTTCCTTGCAGACCTTGATATGCTTATTGGTGTTTGCATCATAGATAGAAATGTCTCTAAATATCCAGGGGTCTACATGACCCCTGGTCTTGGCAATATCATGTGTCTAAGGTGGGAAACAGGGATTGTTTTTCATTTCAGGAATGTTTGGTTTCAGTGTCTAAAGTTAAAAGATTGTTTTTTACTTCTGCTAAAGTTTAAGGTCTCTAAGTTTCTTAGGGTCTCGTATCCTACCACAATATTTAATATGTCTGCATTTTAATATATTTTATGACTTGCATGAAGGCATTATTTTGTATATGCCTTTGTTGTATAGGCTAAGTGAAGTGGATGGGTACGGGCAAATTCACATTACATAAACACTGCTTTATACTGAGGTCTGTGGAATGAATGGTCCACTTATTTAAAACAAGAACTCTCTGTATTTCTCATAACTTTCCTTTTATTTATTATTTATTTATTTGTTTGTTTGTTTGTTTAGTGAGGCAATTGGAGTTAAGTGACTTGCTCAGGGCCACACTGCTAGTGTCAAGTGTCTGAGACCGGATTTGAACTTGGGTCTTCCTGACTCCAGGGCTGGTGCTCTATCCACTGAGTCACCTAGCTGCCCCCCTTTTATTTTTTAACTTCTGTTCCTACCATTCATATGTTGCATACTTTCCTAGATAGAGGAAATGGCTTCTTGTTGGGAAGGTGTGGTATTTTTCAGTCTAAGTAAGTCTTGAGTTGAGTAACACAACACTCTCTTTAACCCTATTCTGTTTCTGTTCTGTTTCTCAGGGACTTAAATGAAGGTATGCATGCAGGAATGAAATGAATGAATGACTGAATAAGCATTGATTTAAAGTTTACCACATGTGCTAAGCATTCTTCTAAGCATTGGGGATACAAATAGAATGAAATGCAACGGTTATATCAAATTTGTAGATGATGCAAAGCTGGAAGGGATAGTTGATATGCTAGATAAAAGAATCTATCTAAAATAAAATTTTGATACTGAGGATAATAGGCCAAATTTTAACTGAAATTTAATTGGCCACACATTTCATTTATTCACTAATGGCTGTTACCTGTTGAAGAGACAATACTGAACTTGGAATTATAGGCCCTGATTTTAAATTCCAGTGCTGCTATTTGTGACCTTTGTGACATAAAACAAGTCAGAATTGGACAAGATGAGTCCTAAGGTCCTTTACATATCTGTGATACCATGTTTAAGGAATTGGGGCGGTTAACAAGCAGGAGAGGAATTCAGAGAATAATTAGGAAGAGGAGAATGATGGTAGTAGGGGTCACAGAATCCAAGGGAGAAGAGTACACCAAGAAGGAGAATATGATCAGCACATCAGATGCTTTTCAGAATGAGAATAATGAAGACTATGAAGAGAACTAGTAGTAAGTCATTCAGGACTATTGTAATATCCTAGTCTCTATGATGCTCATTTATTCCATCTTTGATTTATCCTCCCCTCTGGCTATAGGTCTCTTCCTAATATACCATTTGGACTCCCACTTATCCTAGTCAAGTATAGTCAACAAACATTTATTAAGTACTTTCTATTTCAAGAAATTATATTAAATGCTGAGAATAATAATAATGATGATAATTATAATAATAGCTAACTTTTATATAGTGACTATTATGTGCCACAGCACTGTACTAAGCACTTTACAAATATCGTCTCTTTTGATCCTCACAACAATCCTGTGAGGTAGATGCTATTATTACTTTCATTTTATATTTGGGGAAACTGTGGCAAAGAAAGGTTAAATGACTTTTCTAGGTTCACACAGCCACTAAGTGTATGAGTTTGGATTTGAATTCAGGTCTTTTGATTCCAAGCCCAGCACTCTATCTACTACCACCTAACTCCCTACAAGTAAAAAGAAAGACAGTTCTTGCCTTTGAGGACTTATAATATAGTAGGGGAAGACAACACATAAAAGGAAGCTGAAAAGAAGGGAGAAGAAAAGAGGAGGTGCCTGTACTGTGGAATGCTAGGGAAAGAAGTCTGACAGGTAAGGAGAAGATCCCAGATAAGAATAAAGAAATGTATATGGCTAGCTTGGGTTTGTTGTTGTTGAGTTGTTTCATTCATTTCCAACTCTCTGTGACCCCATTTGGAGTTTTCTAGGCAAATATACTAAAGTGGTTTGCCCTTTCCTTCTCTAGCTCATATTACAGATGAGAAAACTGAGGCAAACCTGCTTAAGTGACTTGTCCAGGGTCACTCAGCTAGTATTTAAGGCCAGATTTGTACTCAGGAGATGAATCTTCCTGATTCCTAGCCCGGTGCTCTAGCTACTGTACCAGGTGCTTTCCTTAAAAATGAAGGTTTTGAAAGAAATTGGCCAATCAGAAGAAGGTGGTGTAGGGGCAGAGTGATCTTTAAGAGTGAGAAGGATGATGGGAAGAGTGATCATCCAAAGTAAGATGCCTCATTGGCAACAAAGGTGTTCTAAATTTAGAAGGAAGTTGATAGGTGGACACACTGGCAAGGAAAATGAGTGTAATCATTGATTTAGAAGTTGTTACTACTGATAATCATAGTGTTCTTGGTAATAACACTGCATTTTGTAAAGGAATAGATATAGCCAGGGTTCCTGGGACTGGTAATTTTGACTTTCCCAGATGAAAGAAAAGAAAATTGGAGTTCCCACACTGTCACTTACACAATTATCCCAATTCCCTGGAAACTAAAACACTTTCAGTATAACTATTGCCTATGCATTAAAGGATAAATGCCTATGGCATTCAACGGCTTCTAGAAGTTGGTTTCAACTTTACCCTTCTAAACTTATCCCATACTACTTCCATTCATGTATTCTATGGTTTAGTCAAGCTGAACTTTTCACCATCTCTCATTCTTATCCTATTCTGTCCCACCTCCTACTCTTCCTGCATTATCAGCACTCCCCTTGAATGGAATCCATTTTCCTTTCGTTACAATTCAGATGCCACTTTCTAAATGAAGGAAAACTTTGCTGATTTTCCTTGATTGAAAGTAACCCTTCTTGGGGGCAGCTAGGGGGCGCAGTGGATAGAGCACCGGTCCTGGAGTCAGGAGTACCTGAGTTCAAATCCGGCCTCAGACACTTAACACTTATTAGCTGTGTGACCCTGGGCAAGTCACTTAACCCCAATTACCTCACTAAAAAAAAAAGAAAGAAAGAAAGAAAGAAAAAAGAAAAAGAAAAAGAAAAAGAAAAAAGAAAGTAACCCTTCTTTCCTTAGGTTTCTCATAACATTGTACTCTGACCTCTCCTTTGCCTCCTACTTTTTATCTATGTTATTTGCATATTTGCCTTATTTTCCCAACTAGATTGTAAACACTTTAGGGTCAGAATGTGTGATTCATTTTATTTATGTATTTCCATTACTTAACATGGTGCCTTGCACTTAGCATGATGCCTGAGGAATGAATTAGCAAACCATGAATTTTAATGATTCTGTACCGATTGGCTACATACCTTTATTTCAAATATTTTCTTGTGCCTCAGTTTCCTTAATTGAAATGAACAATATACTAGAAGAGTCTTCATACACAGTGAAGGAATTATCAAAAAAAGGAAGGAAGGAAGGAAGGAAGGAAGGAAGGAAGGAAGGAAGGAAGGAAGGAAGGAAGGAAGGAAGAAAGAAAGAAAGAAAGAAAGAAAGAAAGAAAGAAAGAAAGAAAGAAAGAAAGAAAGAAAGAAAGAAAGAAAGAAAGAAAGAAAGAAATTATCACAGGAGCATCCCTGACAAACAGCTGGTCAAGGTTTACTCAAATGTCTAATAATGAGCAGTTTATTACCTTATAATACAATTCACCCAGTTTTTGGAAAACTGGTTAAGACATTCTTGTGTTTAGCTAAAATCTTCCTTTCTATAAATTCTGTCCATTGGTCCTAGTGCTGTCCTCTAAAGCCACAGAGAAAAAGTCATGTAGTCATGTAGCTGAGCACATGACAACCTTTTTTGATATTTAAAGACAACTTTAACGTTCCCTTAGTCTTTCCTTCTTCAAGCTAGGTATCCTAGATTCCATCAACTACTCTTCACTCAACATGGTTTGTGGTTTTTCACCAGTGAAGATTAATGGAAGCAATTGGGACTCAGTGTGCAAATACTAAGTCTCGTATAGAGATGTGTGGCAGCTGCTGGTTCATTGGTAGCTTGACCTTATCCTGATGTGGAGTGTGTGTGACATGCTGGCATATGGTTAGTGAAGCAAGAAGGGGAGGTGATTTGTGCAGTCCTGACAGGCAAAACAGGTATTTTTAGCTTTTCTCTGGCATTCGCTCACCATAGAAATGTGGGTCAGTTATTTTCTAAAGCTAGCTGCCCATATTGATAATAGTAGAGCAAAGCCTAAAGGAGCTTTCCATTCCTCCCCCACATAATTCATTTTCCCTCTTCCAAATGTCTTTTTGTTCATTTTTCCTCTTCACTACAACCACCATAATTAAAGCAAGTATTTAGAAATATGGGCAGCTTATCCCAAACAGATGGCACGTGGGTTAGTAGTTTGGGTAAGAAGGAAGAAGGCACTCCTTCAGAGAGGGGGGAGGAGGAAATCTACCCGAATCCAGCTTCCACTGCATGGGAGTCTACCAGTGAAGTGGTAGACTTTCCCTATGATTAAATGACCCTGCTAAGGGGGAGTGTAATACGTTTGAAGTTTATTAGGATTAATCAGCAATGATAATTTCTCTTGATTAATGCTATAACATATGGAATATGAATTTCTAAGAGGAAAATAAGTGGTCATTCGTTATCAATGTTACTTTTCTCTTTACTCTGGGCAAAGGCAACCAAGATACTCTGACTATTAAATAAGGTGATAAAGGAAGGGTCCTATAGATGAAGTCAAACAAAACTCAAAGTATTTCTAGTCCAACCCTCTTATTTTTCGGTTTATGAAGATGAAACTTAGGATGTCAAATTTAAATGCAGATTCTCTTACTCCATAGTCTGTTGTCCTCTTCATATGCCATATAGCCTCCCACTTTCAACATCAGTACCCAGGTATTTCAACTTCCACTGAAAGGCAAAAAAAAAAAAAAAAAGCCATGTTTCATTGGTTTATACATTAGTGTCTATCAGAAAAAACAAAAACAACCCCCTCCCAAAAGAAACCACACAAAATCTTTGCATTTCTGTATTAACCAGGACACTCAGAGAATAATGTATGTCTCTTCAGATTCTTGTATTTTTTTAATAAACATTTATATACAAGTCTCTGTGCTAGGTTCTTTTGGGATTCCTCAAAGAAGAGATAGATACTCTTCCAGTTCAACCATATAATTCCCCTTTAATAGATAACATATCATGAATGTGTGGTAAGCAAGAAATCAGACCAGTGATTCCTTTGCCACATAGAAAAAGTTGAATTAACAAATAAGAGTGTGATTATAATGGGAAAGCCCATGTCAGAGAACCCCTGAAAATCATTTGCCTAGTAAAAATAGCTTTTGATATGAGAGTTGAGTAAGCCAGACTGTATGATCTTTAGGATTATTCTAGGATTAAATTCAATGATTCTATGAGCTAAATATTCTGCTGATAACACAGTAACAAAACAGATGTCTATTGAATAGACAATATTCATTCAGTCATTTAAGATGGTAATAGGCTATAAGAGAAAAATTTAAGAGGAGCAAATAATGCTATAGGTGTTAAGATGTATCATTTTATTCAAGAACTATATATTAAGCATCTACTTATTTGATGAATAATGCTAGACTTTAGGTCCTGTGATCTTATTTTTCTCTCAAATAGATCTAGATGCCATTAAAATATGGAGACATGTAAAATGCAAAATGGAAACAAGTGACCAGTGGAAAATCTTATATCTTTTTTTCTTTCAAAATAGGAGTTCAAACTGTAAAATCTAGGTCAGTGTAATATTATTCCTTTGCACACATACACCTGCATGTCCTTTGGGATATGTCTCCTCTGTTTAGACTGTTATTTTTTTTGCATAAGAAAAACTGCTTAGGACCCAGAGGAGCAGTATGTATTTTAAGTGCAACTTAAATGACTCCTGACTGTTGAATGTTGTGTTGTGTAGGAATGGAGAAGGCTATGATGTAGATGATTGAAGGTAAAACAAACAAACAAACAAAAACAGTTAAACTATCATACCTATGAATCATTAAATCAAATTTTTCCAAAAAGGGTTTTCAGAACCAAAGGCATCTACCAAACTTAGTAACTCCTATTCCTTCCAATTCTTCAGTTTTTAATTCACTAATCAGTAATTCCAGGTAAGTTTATAAGAAATTATATTTAACGTATGCTAAGTCAAGTTCAAGAGTTGTTAAATTTGCTACAGATGGTTCCATAACATTCCAGGGACAATAGTTAAAACTCCACAAATTGAACACCAGAACCACAAATGCCCATACATTATGATACTGTCTTTCACTGAAAAGCTTTTCTATTGAGCAGGTATATTTGGGAAAGGACAAACAATATTCCCCCTTATCAGCAGGATGTGTTAGAAGTGCCCAGGAATTTCCTTATTCCTTCCCCCTTCCACACTATTTGATACATTTTATTTGATAGTTATTACTAGTCACTAATAGCCATTAAGAAAAAGTCAGAGACTCCTCTTATCATTAGCAAATTCCAAGAACTCTTCAATCTGTGTACCCATTGACAAAAACCAAATCAGGCCCTAAATTTCACCTTTCTAAGTTAATTGAGCTGAACAACTTAGAATGTGTTCCCCAGATCCCTGGATTATTGTTACCTGTATTCTTAACTTACAACAAATGACCCTTTTTTGCCCCAATAATTTATGCTTCACTTTTATTTAGATGGTGAATGATGAAATAAGCGAATGACCATCTACATGGTCACCCTTATATAACCTACTGAAGCTGTGGGTCAGAGGAAAAAAAATATTTGAACTATTCAATATAACCACTGCTGTCTCTTTTTAGTGTGTTTTAGAAAGACATTCATTTTTAATGCTAATTTACCATTTGACTGGAGTATTGTTTATGATTAAACAGAGAACCTTATGGCTGTCAAAAAGGGTGTTGACTATTGACAGTGTAATGAGGCATCTTCAAAAGAAAACTTAATTAATAAATATCATAGTTTCATAGTTGAAAGAGAAACCCCAGAGATCATCTACTCCAGTGACTTTATGGGTGAGAGAAAGGTGTTAAATGACTTTCCATATGTGTGTTATCACCCTCAATAGAATGTAAATTCCTTGAAGGCAGGAACTGTTTCACTATCATCTTTGTATTTCCAGAACCGATCAGGCACAGTGTCTGGATCATAAGTAGGTGCTGATTTAATGCCTTATCTTGATTAATTAATTGCCCAAAATCATGTAACTAGTATATATCAGAACAGGGATTACTTCTGTGTAACATCATAGATTTAGATCTGGATGGAGTTTTAGAGGCTAAGTCCAACCCTCACTCTTTTTACAGATGAGGAAATTGAGGCTCAGAGATGTTAAATGATTTGCCTAAAGCTATACAAATAGTGCATATCAGAATTAGAATCTTGACTCAGGTCCTATGGATCTAGAATCTATACTTTTGCACTGTGCCATGTTCCCTCTAATGTCCTCCAACTGTCTATTTCTGGAACTTCTATTCTAAAATCTCTTTCTCTGTGTGTGTGTGTACATATACACATATTCTATAAGGCTTCACTACATAATCTCATTTTCATCCTTTTTAAAGAGCATGATACCTATGTTAGGGGATTGCTGGCTGATGTTCATTTCGGGTTTTAATGCGGTTCTGAATGAAGACAATCCAGCACATCATTTGAACTTCCATTATGAAGAACAAAGGATTTTCCCTCACTGCTGACATGCCAGCACAAAACAGCTCAATGAGATAGTGAATAGAATCAATGGTTGGGTGCCCGAGTGAGAAGAATGGACATTAATTCACATGGTGACAAAGGGGTTTTCATGGGCTGGATTTTTGAATTCTAGAACTAAATGGATGATCCACTGGGAGGCAATGTCCAGACAGATCAATATTGCACAAAAAGATAATTGCTTTCCTTAGTGAATCCCAAGAAAGGACTAGGACTTTAGGGAAATGAAGATTTCTTCCTTTTTTTTTTTTCCACAAAAGGTAATTAATGTGTACAATAGGCGACTCAAGGCAAGAGAATGTCAGCTGAAAGCATAAATGCAGTGTATTCATAAAGGATTTAAAGTTTTTCAGAGGCCCACTGTCTATGTTCTTTGATCTTCTTTTGTCCAAAGTAGTACACCATCTGTATACTCACCACACCAAGATGCCCTTTTCCAAGGTTCCTGTACTACTGGGCACTTTTGCCTCCTTGTGATGGTTGAGGGAGTTGTGTTATGACTGTGTGTGAAGAGAGGGGGGAGGGAGGTGAGAGAAGTCAACCATCCAGCAGGACCACAGCCTAACCTCTCTGGAATGCCTGGGTCTGAGTATGTGACTTTCATTAGCCACAGCATAGAGGTCATGAAGACTTGGACACAACTAAAATAATTACTAAATAACAACAACAAATTCTTGCAACCTGCCAGGCCTAGTCATATGTATTTACCACTGGAACACAAGGATTCCTTATTAGAGTCTTGGAAATGGCACAGCAGAATGAAATCAAAATAATTTCAGCTATTAGGATTATAATATAGACATTTTTAAAACTAATAATTATAATGATGGACATTTATTTAGTGCTTTGAGGTTTGCAAAGTACTTTACAAATATTACATTTTATCCTAACAACTATGAGGGAGGTGTTATTATTACCTCCATTTTTTATTTTATTTTTTTCTTTTTGACAGGGCAGTGAGTTAAGTGACTTGCTCAGGGTCACACAGCTAGTAAATATCAAGTGTCTGAGGCCGGATTTGAACTCAGGTCCTCCTGAATCCAGGGCTGGTGCTTTATCCACTGTGCCACCTAGCTGCCCTACCTCCATTTTTAAGAACAAGAATCTGAGGAAGACAGAGGTTAAACAAATTCCTCATGGTCACACAGCTAGTATCTAAAGCCAGATTTGAACTAATCTGCCTGACTATGTCCAGCACTTTATCTATTGCACCACAACAGTTAACGTTCTTTCATTTAAAGATGAAAGAAGCAAATCAGCTTCACAATGGGTTGAAAAAAGCCAATGCCATCTTGTATTTTGCCCTGGCCTACAGTTTTTAGTATGAAACACTTTAGCAACAAAAGGGACTAAGAGACAATCTAAGACATCAGTTCTTGGCCTGGAGTCCACCGATCCCCAAGAAGTCTATGGAAAGATTTCAGGGGATCTGTGTGCATTTGGAGCTTTTAATACTTTGAAAGCTATCTTTCAAAATAATTGACTCTGTTCATCATTTTACATATCTTATTTAATGCATTTAAAAGTGTTATTCTGAGAAGAGACCTAGAGGTTTCATCAGACTGCCAAAGGAACCAAGTCACAAAAACAGCTAATAAACCCTGGTCTGAGATAAAAGACTATTTAGCCCCACATCTTATGAAATTGCCATTAGGGATTGTGGTAGGCATAAAATATGTAATCAATCAGAAAACACTAACTGTCTACTACATTCCAGGTAAAATCAGCCAAAATGTAGTCTAGTCTAACAATGCTCATTTGTGTTACATTTGTCTTAGGGGCTTTATTATTTTGGAGAACAATTGCTTATTTGCATCATAATTACTAAGAAAACAACCCTTTTCTCATTCTGCTCAGTATTAATTCATTCTTAGTAAGAGATATACTATATGACCATTTACCCTTTTACTAAAATTTCTTCTCCATGACTATTTTTACAAGCTTTCTGACAAGCAGCAACATTTTGTCCATTTTGTGAGTTACAGGCATGATCTATTTTTTTTTCCTCAAGACATTGCAACCTCAAAAAATCTGGGCCTTAACAAAGAAAATAAGATTAATAATTGCTATCTTCCACCAATGGATTTGGCATTCTTCATTAACCTTCTGTTTTATCTGAGGAATGTCTATAGTTTCGGGTCAGGTGCTCCAAGGAGGCTATTGCTACACTGTCAAAATATAAAATGACTTCCCAGAAACGTACAAACAGGTTATATGCATAGAGCAGCAGAAGTGAAAGACCCATTTAATATCCGTGGATAGACGGTGATTTCATTTTGCATGGTCTCTCTACTGAGCCATCTGGCTTTAATGCCCTAATGGAAGTAGAATAAGAGGAAAGAGTGCCCACAGAAGATAGCTTATGTAAGAGGGAAATAAGCCAAATGGGAAAATGAGAATGGTATCATTACATACAAGCATTTTAATTAAACAATTTCCTAAAGAGATACTTTTTTCACTCCTACTACCTTCTTCCACCTATCCTTCTCCCTATAATCACCCTACTCCCAATACTTCAATCCCTAAATTCAACTTATCTCTTGGATATTAGAGCCTTTTATTTCCCCCAATGAAGCTACTTCCTTTGCTGATAATTGTAAATATAATTAATTAATATGGAAATAGGGTGGGTTTTTTTTTATTTGATACATTTTGTTGTAAGTACAACAACAGCCCCCACCCCTCCACTGTAATCCATTAAGTATACTACTCATAAATAGTTAAGAAAAACAACAAAAAAGATAGGGTACAATTGATTTCATAACTTTTTGTTGTGGTTATACTGTTTGTTTAAATAAAATAGAGTATTTTAACTTTACTCAGCATTGTCCATTATATTTAGCAATGGCTATTCAGGCATTTAGTGTTCTCTTATGTACATAGTTATCATTAATATATATGTTATACTCTTAGACAAGCTTCTTCACATTGCTTCATTTTATGTCTTCCCAAAGTTTCTAAATTAACATGAGATCATAAGGTCAAGATTTAGATCCAGAAAGGACCTCAGGTAGTTCTCTGTATTCTTTATTCCTTATGGTGTAATAATATTCCATTATATTCATATTACCCAATTTGTTCAGCCATTGGACATGTGGCTTATTTCCATTTTGTTCTTATCAATAATGCTACTATTAATATATTTAAATGAACATGTTTCTCTTCCTCTCTCCAAGTTAGAGGTTATGAACGTTTTTGTAACCTTTATTCTATAATTCCTTTTTGGTTTCAAAAATGGTAAGAGCAATTTAGAGTACCACAAGTAGTGAATTAGTATGACTCTTTTCCCACCAGCCTCACTAAAATTTCACTTTTCTCTCTCTTACCATCTTTGCCAATTTGGTGATTGTTAAGAGATACCTGAGTTACTTTAACGTAATTTAAGTAATGTACATTTTTTGTAATAGCAATAAATAAATAAATAAAATGGAAATAAGTTAAATGTCTAACAGCAGGGAGATGGTTAAGTAAATTGTTATATGTTAATAAATAGATAACCATAATGCAATTAAAGTGGATGGTATGAGGGATACAAAGAAATCTGGATGAAGGTTTATTTTAAAATGCAAAGAAAAAAATACCCAGAAAATATCACACACTAACTGTTCATATAAAGGAGGAAAAGCGAATGGGAAGTAGTTGATGACTGTTAGGTATAGATAGATAAAGTATTTTAAATACTTAACTTGTGCCAGAATATCCCCCATCTACCTCCCCCCACCAAAAAAGGTCAAAGTCAGAGGGAAAGGACCTATCTACACAAAACACCCACATTTATTTGTAACAAAGTATTTGGGGAAATTGTATGGTCGCCAATTATGGAATGGCTCAATAAATTTTGGTGTATGAATATAGTGGAATATTAGATACTGTAAGAATTGCCAAATATGGCAGTGACAAGAAACTTGGGAAGCCTTGTATGAATAGCGGTAGAAGAGAGAATGGTTTATACAATAAATATAATAATGTAAAGAAAACCAACTTTGAAGATTGTCTAACTCATCAATGCAGTGAACAATCAGGATTTAAGAAGACTGTCCCCTAACCATTGGAAGAGACATGATGAGTCAGACATTTCCAGATATGAGCAACATGTTAGTTTGGGTTTTTAAACTATGCTTATTTGTTATAAAGGAGAACTTCTATTTGGCTAGGGGCATCATGCAAAACAGAAAAGCAAAAACAAACAGGAAAAGAGCATCCATGATATATTTAAAATACATAGAATGGGGCTGGCTAGATGGTGCAGTGGATAAAGCACCGGCCCTGGATTCAGGAGTACCTGAATTCAAATCCGGCCTCAGACACTCGACACTTACTAGCTGTGTGACCCCAGGCAAGGCACTTAACCCCCATTGCCCCGCAAAAACAAAACAAAACAAAACATAAAATACATAGAAGAGGGGCAGCTAGGTGGCACAGTGGATAAAGCACTGGCTCTGGATTCAGGAGGACCTGAGTTCAAATCCAGCCTCAGACACTTGCCATGTACTAGCTGTGTGACCCTGGGCAAGTCACTTAACCCTCATTGCCCTGCAAAAATAAAATAAAATCAAATACACAGAAGAAAGAAGTTCATAAGGGAATACAGGCAAACAGTCCAGTTATGTTACTATTGTATTAAATTCAACATATACTTAAAAACCCAACTGTATATACCAAAAGTTGGTTTTTTTCTATACTAAAATGTTCATACTTGTTGATATATGTTATTTTTATTTATGAAAGGAAAACAAAACAAAAGAATGGATAAAGAATTCTGATAGAGACTTAGAGGGAGTCATTGAAAAGTTTTATTGTATGCTTTGAAATTAATTTAAATGTAAATAGTTAATAAGCAAGTTTAATTAGTTGTATTGATATTCAATGTTAAGTTTATAATAAATCATTTAATTAAAAAACCAAATGCACCACGAATCACTAATGAGAAAGATAGGAGTAACAAAATGAAGAGGACTTGAGGTCATTGCCAAGGACATTATATTAAAAATAAAAAGACAACAGTGAGAAAAACAAGAACGGAAAATGATGGAGAGATTCTGTGAAGGCAGCCGTAGTAATATATTATCTGTGGAAAGGTGAACTGATCCAGTTGATATGAATGACAATTCTGAAATATGCAAGAAAACAACTCAACAGTTTGTACCTTTGGAATCAAAGATTCCACTACTAAGGATGTATGTACCCCCCATGAAGGTTATAGGGGAATTTTTATTTTGCCATAATGAAGAACTGAATGCGAAGTGGGTTCTAATCAATTAGGATTTTTGCCAAATATGGCATATGAATAAATTGGAATATTATGCTACAAGAAATAATGAATTCAAAGAAATATGATCCTTAAAAGATTCTGAGGAACTTTGAAATATTTCACCCTTTATACATACAAATGTATTAGTACTTAAAAATAATCTTATGTGAAGTTTCCTAATAAGATTTCTATGTCTATTGCTTCCATGTTGTTGGGACTTGACTTTTCTATTCTGCTCATGAAACCCTCTGCCAGAGTCAAAGGTTAAAGCCATATATGCAATGAGAACCATAAAAATATTAATTAAGCTTAAAATTAGTTGAGCTTATTTTATCTTTAAAGAACTTCAGCACTGCCAATTAGTCAGTTACTAAAACAAAAGTAATAAATCTTAAATTAAGTAGACCTAAATTAAATATGATATTCAAGATCTTGAAATTTAAAAAAATCCTCAGTTGCTAATGTTTCCTTCTCTCTCTGTAAAAACTAATATTTACTTCTTTTCTTGTAGCCCAGGAATATAACATAAACTCTTCAAGGGCAAGGACTTTTTCATTTTTTACTTCTTTATCCCCAGTCTAGCATGGTAAAAATTTACTGAATTAAAGCTAGCATCTCCAATGTTACAAAGAATTGTTTTTGGACATTTATCTGAAATTTATAAATATTTTCATAACTGTGTTTAAAGTGTACAGAATCACTCAGTAAAGTAATATGGTTAGCTTTTTCCTATCAAGATACAAAAAAATAGCTGTAGCATTACAAGTATGTCACAATAAATGACAATGTCATTTGAATTCAGAGTCCTCTGGTATATATATTTATGGAAAACTTTTTTGATCTTATAAGATCAGCAATCTCATAAGCATATAAACAGATATTTCTGTTATTGTTCAGTTGTTTCAGTCATGTTTGATGCTTTGTGACCCCATTTGGGGTTTTCTTGGCAAAAATACTGGGGTAGTTTGCCATTTCTTTCTTCAGTGTATTTTACAGTTGAGGAAAGTGAAACAAATAGGGTTAAAAGACTTGTCCTGGGTCACACAGCTAGTAGGTGTCTGAGTCCTGATTTGAACTTAGGAAGATGAATCTAGACCAGCACTCTATCCACTGTACCACCCAGTTGCCCAACAGAGATTTACTATACATCAATCCATCAATACACATTTATTAATTACCTACCATGTGTCAGATAGTGTGCTAAGTTCTAGAGATACAAAAAAAGGCAAAAAACAGTCGCTTTCCTTAAGCAGTTTACAATCTAATGAGGGAGACAACAATGCCAAAAAATTTATACAAAGTAAGCTATAGAGAGTTTAAATAGTAAATAATTAAAAATGGCAAGGCACTGGAATTAGGAAGGGTTGGGAAAGGTGCCCTGTAGAAGGTAGGGTTTTGGTTGAGCCTTAAAAGAAGCCAAGGAGGTCACATATGGTACCTAGATTACCACTTTTCAAAGAATTAGAATATAATAAAATCTATTTAATTCTGAACACAGTTTTTTTATTTAAAACAGAAGAATTTTGCAAGACCTCAGGGTAATCAGAATGAAAAATCAGTTATTATTACTCCAGCAGAGATGTGTGGATGTGCTGGTTCTAGCAAATAGAATGCTGGATAATCCAGTTTCTGCCATAACTATACTGCTTCTAGTTTGGGCCTAGGAGCACTGGTCAACAAAAATGCTGATTTTTCCAAGGGAGATAATATCTGTGGTGAAATTTTGTCAAAGTGCTTTGAGTCTTATATGTATATACATGCCATTTCTCTCTATAGCTCATTGAGGACAAGGAATGTTTTGTTTCTGTCTTCATATCCCCAGTGTCATGTATAGTGCTTATGACATAGTAAGTGTTTGTTTAATAAAAACTTGTTGACTGACAGGTTGATTGACATGCCATAGAAATCTTCGACAGATTGGCATTTCAAGTACATATGGAATTTAGAATTGAAATTATCACTTTGTTTCAGTCTGAGATAATTAGAGCATACCTTAGCTACAAACACCAAGGAATAGGAAAAGAACTCTATTATAACCACTTCTATCAGCCTATCTCCTAATAAATTCTCATGTAATCCCTTGTTGCTACTGTTTTACAAATAGTGACATAGATATTGAGTATACATACTGTTTTGTGACTATTCTAGAGATGGACTTGGGATAAAGTGATCAGCTTTATTTTTCCTCATCATCTTTACCCCTGCCACAACCCCCAGGGAAAATTTCCTGTCCAAATCCATACCAACATGTTTGTACAAAGATTTGTATTGCAGCATCATTTGTAGTTTTTAAAAAAGAATATGGCTTAAAGTACCATAGTAGTGGAATGGTTAAATAAATCATGTCTTTTTAATATAATGGAATACCATAATGCAATTAAGAAGAATAAGTGTAAGCAATTCAAAGAAATCAAGCAGAATTAACCAAGAATACTGATGGAGACATGAAGGGAATGACTAAAAAAATTATGATATATTTTATATATTGAAATTAATTTTAAATGTGAAGACTTTCAAACTAACTTTAATTAGTTGTATTGATGTTCAATAAGAAGTTCATAATAAATTACTTAATAAAAAGGAAATCTAAATAGTAAGAAAAGTTCCATGGATGATTATTTTTCTAAGTGACAATGACTCCATCTCCAAGTTAGCAAAAATGGATTCCTTGAGTAGTTTAAGTTTCCTGAAGCTAGAGACAAAATGAAGAAGAATGTTGGGGAGAGGAAAAGACAAAAAAAAAAACCATAGCAATAGAATGAAATTAATGAACACTCTCCCAAACAAAACAGACTCTCCCAAAAGCTGACACAGGTCTCAAGTAATTAGTAGTCTTGATCTTCAATCAGCCATAAAGGGTGCTGAAAATAGGCTGACCTGGCCACTGTTTAATGGAGAATAATCAGCACTCTACTAGGGCAGGGAAAAGAATACAAATGCAGGTTCTGTTCCCCCTCAAAGTAGGGAGGGGGTGGCACAACTCAAATTATTGACTTTATGCATCACTCAACAATTATAGGAAACATTATCTCAACCTCTTAGTAGACAATTAAAATAATTGCCATCCTTTCATCCTTCCCCTTTAACAGCACTCTCTTGGTACCTAATTCCCTTTGTGTCTTGACATGCTACATGTATCTACTTTGCTGGGAAAGAAGCAAGGCTCAGCATAATTGGGCCATTTCCCTGTCACACTAGTTTGCTTCTGAGTTTTGCTCCTCTCCATGGGTTGTAGTAAGGTCAATCATATGCAGTCAAATGACTGAGCAGATATAAGATATGCATATACACCAGGACTAAGTGCATGTTGTCTGGGCAGCTCAAGAGACAGAGGGAGCTCTTAGGACTTAAAAAAAAAATGTCTTAGATAAAGCATTTGGGAATTCTCATGTTCCTATTGACTGTCAGCATGGATTAGAGGTACTGCTGACACTTGATTTCCATTGCTTTTCCAGGGGGAAATAATAGATGGTGATGAATAATCTGATGAATTTGGGTTGAATTAAGTAAAGCAACTTGATGTCTTCCTAACTGAAAGAAATCTCTTGTTTGCACCCTTTTCCTCTTTTAGGAAAATTGATGACTACCTTACCTTAAGTAACTGTTCCTATTCTTGGCTCTGGTTCTCCCATAAACTGGTGTTCCTCAACCCCTAAAACTGGAGTTCAACTTAACAGATCCCAGAGAAAAGTTGCTTCCCTTTTAAATAACCTTAAGATTCCTTTTTGTATATGCCATAAAATAAATTAAATTCATCTGATTATCCTGATATGTTTTAGCATCATCATCATGATACCTGTTAGGGAAGGGGAACAGGTCCAGAGAAGGAACAAGCATTTATCAAATACTTTATCAAATTTATCAGATATTAGCCAGGCAATGTGCTTAGCCTTTCACAAAGATTATATTTATAAACAAATTACATTTACAACCATAAAATGTTTAAAAATTGGCAAAGTATGAGTTTCTAGTCAAGTCTATTTGTTGGAATCATTGACATATTCTCTCTGGATATTTATAACACTGTTATGATTATATTCTCATCTGTCAGGATGTTCATTCTCTGTCTACTGTGTATTACCATCACCCAACTGCCTTCAAGGAGCTTATATTCTGATAGGTGAGACAAGTTATATGTAAAAAAGATTGGGGGCAGCTAGGTAGTGCAGTGGATAGAGCACTGGCCCTGGATTCAGGAGGACCTGAGTTCAAATGCAGCCTCAGACACTTGACACTTAATAGCTATGTGACCCTGGGCAAGTCACTTAACCCCCATTGCCTCACCAAAAAAAAAAAAATCTATATAAGACAAAGGGGCAGCTAGGTGGCGTAGTGGATAGAGTGCCAGTCCTGAAGTCAGGAAGACTCATGTTCCTTGAATTCAAATCTGGCCTCAGGCATTTACTAGCTATGTGACCCTGGGCAAATCACTTATTCCTGTTTGCCTCAGTTTCTTCATTTGTAAAAGGAGCTGAAGAAGGAAATGTCAAACCACTCCAGTATCTTTAGCAAGAAAACCCCAAATGGGGTCAACAAGAGTCAGAAATGGCTGAAAAATTACTGAAGAAGAAGAACAACAACATAGAAGAAATATAAAAAGCAGGTAGAAGATAACCTTGGATGAGAAGGGACTAGCAGCTAAAGGAACCCCAAAGTGCCTCCCACAGAAAGTAGCACTTGAGCACTTGAGGAATCCCTGCATCCATTCTCTCACCTTTTAAGTTCATCCTCTGCTTATCTGCCAAATTTATATTTCTAAAGGTCAAGGCTGAAGATTTAATTCCCTTATTCAAGAATTTTCCTTGACTCTCCAATGCCTCTAGGATAAGATGAAAACTGTTCTGTTTGGTATTCAAAGCCTTCCACAATCTGGCTTCTGACTGTCTTTAGAGACTGATTATCTGTGACTTTTCTCATATACTGTAAATTCTAACCAAATCAACCTGTTTATTGTTCTACACACACAAAACCTTTCATCTCTGGCCTCCATTGCACAAATTGTCATCCATTCTTGGACTTCTCTCCTTCCCCACTTCTTTTTCTCAGTATCCTTAGTTACCTTCAAGACTCAATTCAAATACTGACTCCTTCAAGAAACTTTTTCTGAGTCCCCCAGTTGTTAGTCTTCCCATTCAATTGCTTTACATTTATTTTTATATGTATTTACATATCTGTGAATATCTTGTCTATTTACTCCAGCTCCCTTTACAATATAAGTTCCTTGGGGCAACTGGGTGGTGCAGTAGGTAGAGTACAGCCTTGGAGTCAAGAGGACCTGAGTTCAAATCAAATCTCAGACACTTACTAGCTGTGTGACCCTGGGCAAATCACTTAACCCCAATGGCTTCCCCTTCTCTCTCCCCCTTTCCCCCACCCCTGAAAAAAGAATATAAGATCCTCAAAGTCATGAATTTGTATCAGTGTGTCTTCATATTCCTAGCAGCTATGACAATGCCTGATATACAGTTTTGTTGTTTAGTCATTTTCGGTTTTTAGGGGCTACATAGCTGCACTGTAAAATTCTAATGAGTGGTCGCCAAGAAATTAGAAGCTTTCACAAGAGTTTAGACTTTTAAGCATTTATTAAGGAGCATAAGAATTTGGTGAAGAGAGAGAAAGAGGCCTAGATGCCTATATATATCTATCTCAGGGAGCCAGGATTTCTAGCTCCACTCCCCACGAGGTCCTGATGAAAGAGCGAGAGAGAGCCAGCCTCACCCCTTCTTCGTCTCACAAGCCTCCTGTAAAACCAGGAACATCCTATCCACACTCACACAGCTCCAAGCTAATTGGCTGGTAGCTTTGATAGACAGTACCCATGAGCAAACGTGACTTCCTGACGCCAAGGAACTGACCTTCCAAGCCACATGGCTTGCCTTCAGATGCCTTCTCCTCATGGCAGAGCTTTCCTACAGTAACTCTCCAGCAGGTGGCATCACTCCAATTGTTACACAGTGGTTTCCAATTCTTTGTGATCCCATTTGGGGTTTTTGTGGCAAAGATACTGAAGTAGTTTGCCATTTCCTTCTCTAGCTCATTTTTACAGATGAGGAATCTGAGGCAAACAGGGTTACGTGACTTGTCTGATCCTCACAGCTAGTGTCTGAGGCCAGATTTGAAGTCTTTCTGATTCCAGGCCTAGAACTCTACCCACTGTACTACTTAGCTGTCCCACATGGTAAGTTCTCAATAAATACTTGCTGATTGATCATGCTTTGTAGTATATTTTTCATTACAAAACAAAGTGAAGAGGATACTTCAGAATAAAATGCCTCCTCTGTCATATGAACTTGTACTCTAAGTAGGGAAGAAATTGTTTATGTCTTACAATATTTATAGTTCTAAGAAAAGAAATTTTGCTCTTTGTTCTTTGGTAGAGAAATAATTAGCTGTCAGGAACTGGTCATATCTACCTCCCTTTCAGCTGACCACCCTGACATTTTACTTAACTAAACTTTGTCCTTGTCTGGTGTCCCTTCTTCATTGTCCTAAATACAAAGTCTCTAAATTGTCTTCTCCTTTACTTAAGGATTGAGTTATTAGTTGCCTTAGAGAAGGCAATAACATATTTTTTAATACTATATCATAGGGTTGTTGTTAGATAAATATTTTGCAAACCTTAAAAGTAATGTGTAAATACAAGATAATTACTATGGTAAAAAGATAGAGGGCCATTTTTCCCTCTCCTTTGAATCCAACCATGGTTATTTACCATTCCTAACTCCCATCCTTTCATTCTTCATTTAGTCATCAGTTCCTCCTCTATTTAGTGTTTTCACATCATCATTTATCACTAGAAGGACTGTGATATCAGGTTGCCTAAATTGTGGCATCTCTGAATGAATTAAGCAAGAGCAGCTAAGTAAGTTGGATACAAACATTTCCTTTCTCTGTGCCCATCAAGGAGTGATAAAAGAGCCAGCCAAGAAAAGTAACATGACAGTTTGGAGCTCTGGCAAGATAGTCTATTTGTTTAAGTTTCTGATTTGCAACAGCAGCACTTTAAAGCCTAAGTGATTGGGCTATCATGTGACAGCACCTAAAATTCTTCCCATAATATTTGACAGTTATTTATCTTTTTTCCTGATTTTTTTCTTATTTTATTTCATTGTGCTTTTATTTTCTTTAGTTTCCCCTTTGTTTTAAGTTGCTTCTGTGTATGCAGAGAGGAAAATGAATTTCAAAGGAGAACACATCCCAGTTTGCTATAAATACCCAGATAATGCTATTTGGACACAAATCATAAAATCCTACTGGCAATACATAAATAGGATTGACAGACTGTGATCTCTTAGTTCCCTTCTTATCTTTCTGTTCTGTTCTGCCTTCTTTTCTAGCTCCTTTCTATTCTCCTGATCCTCTAGTTAACTATTAGTATTCCCCCCTCTAAGATAGCTCTTTGAAGAAATTTATCTATGTATTTTAATAGCATATTCCTTCCCTGTGCAGCTCTCTATTCTCCAATATTTTCTAAATTCTCTATAATTCCCATTCTCCAAAAACAAGTGAAAACTAACCTGTTTCTGTCAATGGGAAACATATTGTCTGATTTCACCTCCATATCCTGAGCATATAACACAGTGCCTTATACAGAGGAGGTGGTTAAAATGTTCATCGAATATTTTACCTTTTAGAAGACTTTTATATTATTAAAAAAGCAATATGAATTTAAAGAGGCAACAATATCACATAATGGATAGAAAGCTAGTTTCAAAGCCTAGAAGACACAGTTCAAGTCCTAATTTGATATATACGGGGTCCATGATCCTGAGCAAGTCTTTTAATCCCCCATGAAACCATACAAATCTCTAATTCCATACATTGGAGAGAGACTATATTAGTAGAGAGAGGTTCTTTGCCTCATATCAATGAAATCATAGATTCAGTCCCTATTCCTGTTATTAGTTTAATAATTATCAATGGATACCATTTTAATCCTCAATAGACACAAACAGTAATAGAGAAGAAACAAAATTTCTGTTTATTTCTCACCTCTTATTCTAAAATTCTCTTTGCTTTTCTTATATGCATTTCAGTATTTTACAGGTGCTCTTTTCTTTCTCTTCTTAAATTTCAATAATTACCCATCAAACATCATCCCACTCTGCACCCCAGAAGCCCTTTCTTGTAACAAATAAATCTAGTAGTAGTAGTAGACATTGAGCATGCCTAAAAATGAATAGCTCAATCTGCACCTCTAGTCCATCAACTCTCTGTGAAGAGGCATGCTTGATCACCAGTCTTCTGAAGTCATAACTGATAAGTTCATCATTCAGACTAATGAAATCTTTTAAAGTTCTGTACCAGTCAGTCAACCCTTCAGATATTCAGCAAGCATATAGTGAACATTTTATTATATGCCAGGAGCAGTGAAAATAGCTAAGGGATAAAAATGAAAGACAGACACTGAACCTGTCCTCAATGGGATTACATATAAATAACCAGCTACATACAAAATATATACAGAATATATGAAAGGCTGTCTGAGAAGAAAATCATTAGCAGTAGAAGGGTGGGACTGAGATGGGCCTCCTGAAGAAGGTGATATTTGAGCTTAATCTCAAACCAGGGAACTTGGGAGAAGAGCATTCAAGGCAGGGGAGACTGCTGGTACAAAGGTAATGAAATAGGACATGGAGTACCATGTTCAAGCAGCTTCATGTAAGCCAGTGTACCTAGATGGTAGAGGGGAGTAAAGAATAAGACTGGAAAGATAGGAAAGGGACAATTTCTGAAGATCTTAAATGTGTTTATATTTGATCTCTGAGTTAATAGTTAATAATAACCATTGGAAGTCAATGGAGTTCATTGGACAGGTATTGACCTGGTCAGAACTATGCTTTGGAAAAATTACCTTTGCAGCTGAATGGCAGATGGATTAGAGTAGGAAGAGATTTGAATCAGTCAGTGAAAAGGTTACTGCAATAGTCTAGGCAAGAGGTAAAGAGGACTTAAGCTGTGATTGCAGTTCTGTGAATGGAGAGGAGTACAATTTATGGGAGATCTTACAAATGTAAAAAATGATTTGATTTATAAGCTGAGTGCAAGAAAGGAAATAATTATTGAGTTAATCAAATTAAAATTGACATTTTGTCCCTGAGTAACTGGGAAGATGGTGATGCCATAAAAATTAAGAAGGGGGAGAAATTTGGGGAGGAAAAGTTTGAGTTCTGTTTTCAGCATGTTGAGTTTCAGCTGCCTAATGGATATCCAGTTCAAGATATCCAAAAGGCAGTGAAAATGTGTGACTAGCTCAGAAGAGAGTGTAGAACTAGATATAGAAATCTGGAAATTATCTGGAGAGACCTGATCATTAAATCTATGGGAGCTAATGAGGTTACCAAGTGAGATCACGTGGGGCAAAAAGAGAAAAAAGGCCCTGGACAGAGCCCTGGGAAAATTTACATCTTGGGGGTTGAAAGATTAAAGAACTAGAACAGAATACTGAAAGGAGTAGTGAGTCAGATAAGAGACAACAGGAGACATAGAAGAAGATGGGAAGTATCTAAGAGAATAAGGTATCAACAGTATCAAATTTTGCAGAGAGGTCAAAAAAGAATAGGATTGGGAAAATACCATTGGGTGTGGCATTTAGTTAAGAGATTATTGGTAATACTGGAGAAAGCAGGTTCAATTGAATGATGTCAGAAGCCAGATTATAAAGATCTTAGAGGAGAGAGGAAAGGAAATGAATGCACCTAGTGTAGATGGATTTCTCAAAGACTTTAGCCATAAGGGGAAGGAAACTTATAGGATGATAGGTAGTAGGTATGGTAGTATTAATTGAAGGTTTGGGGGGATTTTTTTTTGAGACTGGGGGGAAACATGAATGTGTTTGTAGGCATCATGGAATGAATGGATAGGAAGAGAATAAAGGAGTAGGAATGGGGCATGATAGAGGAGGCCAAATGCTGGAGAAGTTTGGAGAGGATGGGATCAAAGGTGAACAGAGAGGGGTTGGTTTTGGCAAGGAGAAGGACAAGCTGTTCATCTGAGACCAGAGTGAAAGAGCAGATAATGGGGGAAGATGTCTAAATAAAATGAGAAAAATAAAAAAGAAGGGGGAGTTCTCAGCTAATGGCTTCATTTTTTTTCAATCAAGGATAAGGCAAATGCTGGTGGAGAGTGAGAGTGTCATGAAAAACTTGAGGAGAGATGAGAAGGCTTGGAGTACCTATTATAGAGAGTGGAATATCCAATCAATTAAGGAGGAATAGAGAAGTAACATAATTTTTAGTGGATCTATTTAGCATAGTTTCATTATATTTTTCCAGTTACATTCAGGGTTACATAAATAGGACAGAAAGAGGCAAATGAATGTAGTAATCTAGGGTTGCGATTTGGCAAAATTAGGAGTCATTTGACTAAAGTATGATGTATAAAGCATAGAGAAATCTGGAATGATAAAAGATCATGATTAGATAAAGGAATTATAGTAGTGAACAAGGAAGTAGAACTCTTATGGTTGTTGGCAAGATCAAGGGAATAATGATTTCTGTGTGTCTCTGAGATATAGCAGTCATGGGGAATGAGTAGATTAAGCAAGTGGATAATTATCTGAAGACACACCAATATGTATTTCCTCTACATATTCAGTGTTATTACATAAATTGTTCTCCTTATTTTGCTCATTTCTGTGTCATTTCCTACATGTAGAAGACATTTTCCAAGGTGACAATTGGATAATTTAAAAACAAGTGAGTTTTACTTATTTAATTGAAAAGGACTAGCCCCTAATCTTCCCTTTAGGATAGCCTGTGTGTCTTATAGCCTTTATCTGTCAAAGCCAGTGTACCTACTTTTGTTGTGAAACAGAAAGAAGTAACTAGAATAATTTCAGTTCAGGTATGAAGGTAGAATAGGACAATTCTTTTTCAGTACTGTTGGGGACGATAATTGAGGGCAAAAGCAGATTTAGCTTGTTCTCACTTTCCACCTTTGATATCTCAGAATAAAGTCTGAAATCACTGATATCACATTGTTTCCCTTTTTCTTTTATGCCTTTCTGTTCTATCAAATAACCTCTCCAAGTTGTGCAGCTATTTCTCTGAATCATCTCTCAGATCATCATCATCTCTATATATAACATATATCTATATATACACACACATATATACATATATGTGTGTATCTCTCTCTCTCTCTCTCTCTCTCTCTCTCTCTCTCTCTATATATATATATATATATATATATACATATTTGTGAGGCAACTGGGATTAAGTGACTTGCCCACGGTCACACAGCTAGTAAGTGTCAAATGTCTGAGGCCGGATTTGAACTCAGGCTCTCCTGACTCCAGGGCCAGTGCTCTATCCACTGAACCACCTAGCTGCCCCTATTATTTTTATAAGAGCATTTATGTGGGCATTAGCCTAATCTGGGTCCTTACTACCTCTTACCTTGATTTCTGGATAGTGTCCTAATTTACATTTCTGTGTCCAATATCTTCCTATTACAATCTACAGCTGCCACAACTGCAGATGCCATTTTTCATGAAACTACTCCTGTTTATAAGGCTCCACAGGGGATCCCATTTGTCTATTGGCTAAATCAAAATTTCTTATTCTAAATACTCTTCATTCATTAATTCACTCGAAATATTTTAAGCATGTACATAGGACAAGAAAGAAATAGTGCTCCATCACTTGGCCTCACAAGCCTTGTCTTTTCCAATTTCCTTCATCTTTTATTGGTGGTCTGTATAAGGTGTCAATAGTAAGTAATCATTAAATATTCATTAAGCACCTACTATGTTCTAGGCACTGTGCTAAACTGGGTTGATAAAAATACAAAGAAAAAAACGTGCCTTTCCTCAAGGAGTTTACAATCTAGCAGAAGACAATACAGAAAAGGAAGCTGAGTGAGGTTGGGGGTGGGAGGCAAATATGGCTCAGGGACATGATGGAAACTTCTGAAAAGGCTGGTGTGAAATGGGAAGAAAAACTGTGCTGAACCCCCTCCTTAAATAGAGGCCCTGGAGCCTGTGACCCTGCCTTCAGTCAGAGGGCGAACAGGTACTGATGGAATGGGAGTACAAGGCAAATTCATTCTTTTAGGATAATAAGGTTTCCCATTGATGAATTTCCTACTGAAGGAAGGTATAGAGTGTTTCAAAGAAGTCCAAAAACAGTGTAGCTGATGGGATAATGACAACATAGTAACTTATCCCAGATAATATGTATCAGGTTCGGTATTATTACTAGTACTGTGGAGAATGAGGAGCAGAGTAGAAGAGGTGGTATGGTACAGGGAAAAAGCAGGCTAGCCCCTACGAGTCAGGTTCAAATTTAGGTTCTCTGGCATTTCCTATATGATCGTGTCCAAACCACTTAATATCTTTAGTTCCAAGTTTCCTCATCCATAAAATCAAGGAGTTAGACTAGACAACCTCTAAGTTCCCCTTCAAGCTTTAAATCATAGGATCCTAAATACTATCTCTGCTTTCAGAGTTTATTGGTCTCTAAAGGCTGTTTGTCTCTTCCTTTCTCTCTTTATATGTATACATATATATATATATATATATATATATATACATATATATATATATATATATATATATATATATATATATATATACAGACATGCATATATATGTATGTGTGCGTCTATATACTGGAGCCAGTTTTGACTGAACATTTACAATTCCGAAATTGACTTTTTTTTTTTTTGCAAAAAAGGGCTTAATTTGTTCTTTTGTTGATTATTTAGCTTTAAGAAAAGTGTTAATAATACAAATTAAACTTAAAAGTGTATGTATATTTTTTCCCCTTGAAAGACCAGTTGTTAAACATTTATAAGCAAACCCCTTTATGGCTCCCGATTCTTTGCTTGAGTTCAAGTGTGCAGTAGAAGGTTTAGGGAATAAAATCTTCACTAGAGTGGAGGCTAATAATAATAACCTCAGCGACACAAAGCATTTATATACCACTTTAAGGTTTGCAATGTGCTTTGTATCCATTATCACATTTGAGCCTTACAGCCATACCAATATATGAGACCTTCACTCAAAACATTCATCTTGGGGGTGAATTTTTTATAAGAAAATTGCATCTTGGACCCCAATTTAATAGATTTAGTTACCAAAATAACCACAAAGACCTTATGCTTTGGCAGTCTTACCCATAACATGATGTTACAACATAGCTATTTAGAATAAACTTCTAACTGTGCCTCAGGGTCCAACTATTGGTCTGGATGTGAATGCATTGCCTTTATAGTATTAGCAAGTTATGTCCTTATCATCTGCAGTGTCAGTGGCTGCAGATAATCATTAATACTGAGAAGATACCAGTGAAAAAGAGCAGTTTCAATCAAGTTGTAGAAATGGAAACCAGATTGCAAAGGGCTGAGAAATGAATATAAGATGAACAAATGGAGGGGATGAACACATAAAGCTTTTCCTGGGAGTTTGACTTCTGTAAGGGAAAAAAAGCTAAAGCACAATAGTTTGAAAGGATGGTGGGGTCAAGTGAAGGTTTTCATGGATGGCAGAAATCTGTGCACATTTATAGGGCATAAAGTTTTTGGGTCACCAAGAAGAAAGCTATGTTGGTTCCAGAAGAAATAGACTAATTTTGACAAAGAACAGGAAAATAAGAAAGAAACCCATTGCATACACTCTCTGGCTCTGTGGGCTACTGGAGACAATATTAACAATAATAGCTCTATTATATAATCCTTTAGAGTATGAAAAGGGCTTCTTTCCTTACAGCAGTTCTTTGAGAGAGATAGGTTCAAGTAATGTTATCCTCATTTTTGAGGTAAGTCAACAGAAGCTCAAAAAACTTTTGATTTCCATTAGGTTAAAATGATAGTGAAGGGCGAACAAGTCTTTCTATCCCACCACACTGTATCTCAAGAATTGTGCTCATTGAAATAGCTCAAGAACAACAACAAAAAATAGCAAGGATTATTATTATTGCTAACATTTATATGGCATTTCAAGGTATGCAAAATGATATGATACATATTTTTTCATTTGATCTTCATCTCAATGAGGTATGTCATGCTACCATTATCCCCATTTTGCCAATGGGGAAAGAGACTCAGAGAGATGATTTAGCCCGAGGTCACAAAGGTAGTGTCTGAGGTAGATTTTGAATGCATGTCTTCCTACCTCCAAGTCCAGTGGTCTAGCTTCCGTACCACCATGATACCTAAAGCTTATCTGTGGGGGAAAAAGGTCTGCTGCAAGATAAAGAAAAAAAAAGCAGCTGAATCTGTTTCTGTATAATTTTCCAGTGGCACAATGACGAAATCGGCATGTCTCACAGTAAAATTCTTCCTAGAAATGAACAATGCATCCCAGTGATTTCCAGATGACTTAGAGCTAAAGAAATGGAAATCTAAATACTGTGGCAAACTCTGGCAAATAGACAGAAGGTGACTGTGGGGACTGATGAGTGTTCTGCCCCCTAACTTGGTTGAATGGAATACCTGTAATAGTGTGAAAGCGAGAGAAAGAGGGGGTTCCAAATGCCCTGGAAATTCAATAGCCAGGACCTCAGCATACAGCATATAACTACATATTGCCTGTCACTTTTCAATTATCTCAGCTGACCCTGCCTCAATGAAAGCACAAGCTGTGCCCCTAACTACTCCGCATGAGTGGATTTGCAGATTGACTTCATCCTAGGGCAGCTGCCTGCTTCCCTGCTCCCTGTTGCACTAAAACACATCACATTTTCTTCCTTCAAAGAATCAGGCTAAGGATGCAAATAACTCTAAGGAAAAAGGAAAATTAGCTCATCCTACCTGAGATCTATAATGAATTCTCTTATGAAGCTTTTACTACAGACCTTCTGCCTTTGATTACCAGTGCTGAAATATGTGTCTAATGTATGCAATATTTGCCTCCCAGTAATTGGTTGAGTGATAATAATCCTTTATCACTGGAGCAATCCAATGATAATAACTCACTGGTGATTGCTGCCCCAGTCCCTTTTTTTCAGAATACCTTAAAATGGCAACAGTTCTCTCAAGGTAAATGGGTTGTGTTCCCATTTTGCTGATGAGGAATTTGAGGGCTAGGGAGACTGTGGCAAGCTCACTGCTAAAAAGTTGGTGGAGAAGCCTCAAAGAGAAGTCAAAATGACCCCTATTTGGCAAATTCAGTTTAATTCAAGAAAAAAAAAAAAGATGAAATACAGAACTGTGCTAGTCTTCTCAGGCTTTGGGGGATCATTATCTATATTCTGGTCTCTCACTTTGGGTGTACCCCAAGGCACTCTCCTTATCTCTCTTCTCTCTATATTTCTTCTTGGTAACTTTATTAAATTATACAAATTTAATGATCTCTGCTGATGTCTTTCAGGTAAATAAGTATCATAAAGTCATCATTTCTAAAGCAGAACTCATTTTATTTCTCCTTAACTCATCCATTTTCCAGACTTAGCTATCTTGGTTAAGGCAACACCATCCACCCCATCAACTTCTGTTCCATCCTCAATTTCCATCACCTCAAATTTTGGTAAAATTCTGTTACCAAATCTTGCTGTTTCTACCTTCACAATTTCTCCCTCATCTATCATCTCTCTCTACTCACACAGTTAACAGACCAATTCATACCTAGACTATTGCAATAACTTCCTATTCCCTGTCCAGAATGAAGACACAGCCAATAATAGAGTAGAAGATATTTGACCCCTCACCTCAACCTGGATCCATTTGATCTAGTAGACTGGAATCACTAAATTCAGCATCCATTTCTTACATATGAATAGATCATTTTATTGATCTAATCAGCAAATTCTAATGCTTTTACCACTAACCTTAGTTGGGAATTATAATTTCCTATTAGGATCCCAGAGGGTTTTTTTTTAAAACAAGAACAGAGTTATCCTTAACAATGTTCACAGCCTGCATGATATGGTGGGAGGAGATCAAGGAAGAATTAAGCATCATTCTGATGGTGTGCAGCAGGGAGAAGGTTTTGCTGCTCATTTTTATTCTGCTCACATGCTCCCTTAGCAAGACCCCAGCTGTTGAGCAAGGAGAATCTCTGTAATGTCTCATCTGTCCAATATCAAGGTGATTACAAAAGAATGTTAATGACTTTAGGCTGTTTGTTTTACCCTTTGAATAGATCTGGGGTGATCTTTAAAATTTTTGTTTCCGTTAAAGAAAAAGACCCACACAAAAGCAAAGTTTGAGGCAGAGAAAGGAGAGTTACAGCATGGACAGAGAAAATCTGGAGGAGCAACTCTATGAAATCTTCCTTCCTTCCTTCCTTCCTTCCTTCCTTCCTTCCTTCCTTCCTTCCTTCCTTCCTTCCTTCCTTCCTTCCTTCCTTCCTTCCTTCCTTCCCCCCCTTCCTTCCTCCCCCTCCCCCTCCCCTTCCTCTCCTCCTTCTCTTTCCTAATAGTTTCTGTTTTAACACAGCTTGGGGGTTGGGGGTGGGGTGGGGAAAGGGACTCCTAGAAGACAAACCTATGAAAATGAAAGTTAAGAAGACTTTATGCCTCAATCTTTCCCCTAGGGACACATCTCTACAACAGCTGCTATAGCCCCAGGACATAGTGGCTAAAGTTCTTAAAGTGGTTTGTAGGTTGACTGACTAGACATTTATATAAACAAGGGTGGTGGGGAAGAGAAAAATGACAAAAGCATCCAGTTTGTTTACAGACATGCTCAACTTGCTGAATTAAGATTTGTGGAGCCCTCTGAGCTTCAGAGGACTTAAAAAGCCCGGTGAACTACATAGAATTCTTCTACTAGCTATCTCAAATGGCAGAAGATTTTCTGATGCTGATCAGTAGAAGTAGAAGATTTCAGCAGTCATCAGGTTCCCCAATCTTTGGCTGACCCCAACACCATCTCTCTCACTGTGAATGGGGAACTCCAGTGCTACCTCTGAAAAATGAAATCTGCATATCAGTCTCCCCAGTGAAAGATGATTATTGATTGACAAATTAAAGCACTATCAAGGGTGTGCCTGAGCCACCTCAAATAGGTTTACAAAAGCCAATTTTTGTTCCATTGTCAGTGTGAGCATTTATACCTCAGAAAACTAGCAAAGGTTCCAAATAAAGGCTTGATATATTCTTTTGTTGATTGTTGAGATTTAAGAAAGTGATCAAGAAAATGTTAATAATGCAGATTAAATTTAAGAGTGTGCCATGCAAGCCCTTCTTGTCCCCCCACCCCCCACTCCTAGGCAGTTGTTAAATATTTACCAGGATATCCTTGAGTATAAATGCTATTATTATTATTATTATTATTATTATTATTAAGCAAAAATACTTCTTGGTAATGTTCTGTAGGGCTTGCATGAAACATAACCATTTTATTGTGCATTTAAGCCTGGATTTAATGTTCTTGTTCTGATGCTTTTATGTTATACAGACACCTATATTGTACCTGTCTGGATCAATCTGGGCTGACAGTTCTAAAACAATAATTCCTCAGCATTCAGGAACTTCTTCTTTATAACTTCCACTGTGCAGCAGCCACTGTCATTAGCAATGGAAGTCCTTTTGAGTGAGATGAGATGGCCTTACTTTTTATCAAGGATAAGCCCTGTACCTGCTCAAATGATTCCATTCCATACTGTCTCCTTCAACAGATTGTCCCTTCTGTCATCCCCATCCTATCACTTATTTTAATCTCTCCCAATGTTGCATTTCCTATTGCCTACACACATATCCATGTCTTTCCCATCCTGAAAAGACCCTTACTTGATCTTTCCATTGCTGCTAATTAGCATTGCATATCTCTTCTGCTTTATGTAGCTAAACTCTAAAAGGCTGTCTACAATAGGGGCTTCCACTTTCTCTCTTCTCAAAGGAGCCTATGAATTCCTTTTCCAGGAACATGAACCCTACTTCTTCCCCTATCTGGTTTTATGGAGATTTCTCTCCATCATCTCTATTACCCTGGAACTCCAAACCCCGAGACACTTGAAATGAGGCTAGAGAAGGTACTACTGGGCAAGGTAAATATAAGATGCATATATATACACACATAGTGTATCTTCTTCTTTTTTTCTTTTTTTTTTTTTGCGGGGCAATGGGGGTTAAGTGACTTGCCCAAGGTCACACAGCTAGTAAGTGTCAAGTGTCTGAGGCTGGATATGAACTCAGGAACTCCTGAATCCAGGGCCGGTGTTTTATCTACTGCGCCATCTAGCTGCCCCCCATAGTGTATCTTCTTAAACTCTTACAACTGGGCTTTTGACCTTATCATTCCACTGAAACTGCTTTCTCCAGGTTACCAATGATCTCTTAGCTGCCATACCCAATGGACTTTTCTTAATCCTCATTCTCCTTGACCACTCTATAGCCTTTGACACTGTTGATCACCTTCCCCTCCTTGATACTGTCTTTGCTACAGGGTTTTGGAGATACTGCTCTCTCCTAGTTCTTCTCCTACCCATATGACTGCTCCTTCTCAATCAAGGTTAAATGACTTGTCCAGGGTCACAAAGGTACTAAGTGTCTGAGGTAAAATTTGAACTCAGATCCTTCCAGCTTCAGGACCAGTGCTCTCTCCACAGTACCACCTATCTGCCTAGTAATTACATAGACACTTACTAAATGTTTATTAATTGACTGATTGATCCCTTGGATATTGATGGACCTCAAGCATAAGAACCTCTGCTCTTAGGCTCAGTCTTTGTTTTTTGAAGTATAAAGCAATAATTCACATGTATTTTTCATGTGCCTATCACAGTTTTTATTCATATCGCACCCCCAATTTGGCATATAGTTTGGGCATAACCTCTAATTATAGCACTTTTCTGATTTCCCATTAAGATTCTTATCTCCATCCTAATTTAGGATCAGAGATTTAGAGCTGAAAGGGATTGTAGACAGCTTCTACTTTCTAAGTTATAATGATGAGGAAGGTGACACCCAGAGAGGATAAGTGATTAGTTCAAGGTCACATAGGTAATAGGTAGCAAAACTAGAATTCCAACCCAGTTCCTTGGACTCCAAACCCTGCAATCTCTCTGCTCTAAAAGGCTCTCTCCTTTCTTGTGACTCAGAAGGAAAACATGCACACATTATGGCTCAGGAAGATTTACTGCAAGAAATAGAAAGATAATAGAACACAATATTGAGTCTCTCCAAATGACTGCTGGCTGCTCAGATAAAATCACCTCTTTGGCAGAGCCTATACTGCTTCCCTGTTAATAGCTTAAACCACTGAGGTAATGCATTCTCAACACCATCCTTCACTCCTCCCATGTCTTCAAAAATTATAATCAAGTGAGCTTCAAATCTTCTACTAAGGAAGTACTACCAAGTTCACATCTAATGTCTGGGGAACAAAAGAGGGGACTGTTTCTGTTTCATCAATATCTTGGGCCCAGGATCCTACAAATTCCCACTGAAGGCATGTGACCCCTATTTCTTCCTCTGTCTGTTCTTATGGAAGTGTCTCTCCATCATTTTCATAACTCTGGGACTCCCAACCCCAGGATACTTGAAAGAAGGCTAGGGAAGCTACTGCCAAGCAAGGTAAATTCTCTCATACTATATAGCTAAGCCTGGCTATCTCTTCATGTTCCTGTGTGACTCTCCCTTATTTTGGTAGCTCTGGCTTACATAGGCTGCCTAGACAAGTCTATAGTTTAATAGTTTATTTTTTAAAAGTAGTTATACAGTGTGACAAATCATGACACTGTCATATTTTTAGTACTGGGCACTTCCTATTGGCTCTGTGATTTCAATCCCTCGGTGTACAGTATAGTGTCTCCAAAGAAATCACCAAAGAAATGCAGTAGACAGTTTTCCCCATCTATGTAGGTGTTACAATGAAGAAAAGAGACACTGTGAATATCACTGACAATTCCTTAACATGACAGAATTTGTGTGATATGGTGAATACAGTGTTAGGTTCAAAATTGGGAAGCTAGGTTCAGTTATTCCCTTTAGCAGATAGGTTTCTGACAATTTGGGTGAACCCCTTGCGGCAAACTTTTGGGAGAACATGGACAAATGTGGCATAGATCCAATGGGTGCACATGGAGGAGTTGTTATCTGCATTATTGGAGGGAATTCTTTAATCATAGCTGTATTTGAGGAGTTTGAGTATCATATGTTTATTATTATCATAATTTTAATCCTTGAAGTGTAAATTTTTTTCCAACATGGAAACTGACTCTAGATAGGAAGCTGTTATTTGTTTGATCATTTCTAAGTAAAAGGGATGTCCATTATTGTCTTAACTCTTTTTTTTCTGCCAAAAAAAAAAATCCTTAAAGTTGTCATAGCACATATTGCACTGAGACTAATGCCTTTTCAGAAGACTCACTCTGACACTAAAGCATGGTTTCTTAACTTGGGTTCCATGGATAGTGTCACAGGGGAAAATAGGTGGTGGGTCCTTAGGTATTCCTCTTTAAAGAATTATACCCTCTCACACACAAATCCAATTAGAATACAATAATCTTTTATTTGGGCACTAGAGAAAGGAGACCAAGAGAGAAGCCAAGGACTTCTCTCCAGGGGAGATGGTTCAGAGACATGAATCTCTGAGATATCTATCTCCTTGAACTGAAGAAAGGCAAAAGCTTTTATAGACCATACATGGGGTAATCACCACCTGACAATGGAAAGTTCCCTTTGGGGATGGGGGAAAGCTTCATTGAAGTGGTGGTCCTGACTTCTGGAATTATCTCTGTCCCTTGACACCCATCAGGCAGTGCCATACCTAATATGCTTATCTTACTTTCCAAGGTGTGTTCTCCTTTAGATAGTAGGCCAGTTTAAACTTTAATAGTCCCAAAATCCCTGATAAGTCCCAACCCTATATCATATAGATTTCATGTAATTTATAAACTTGGATGGGGGAAAAAATGACATCTTCATATTCACTAAACTCTAGCTGAAATTTAGCATTTTTTTCCACAGCAAGACAGCATTGTTTGAAAGTCAGGGACCCAAGAACCGGGCCAGGAAGGGAATAAAGGTACCTAGTAGGTGCTTAATAAATGCTTGTTGTATTAAATTAACTTGCAGGTTATATCCTCTCAAGAGAATTTCAGTTCCTTGGGGGCCATAACTGTTTCTATTTCTTTTTTATTTTTTGGTCTTTGATTTCCCTAGTGTATATCATAGGATCTAGAACATTGTAGACACTTAATGAATGTTTGTTTAGTTCAATTGAAGGGGAATCTGTGCAAAAGCTTAGCAAGGCCAGTGCTCCAGAGTAACTTGATCATAGTTTGTTGTTGTTAGGGCATTACAAATCTTCTGTCTTCTCTAGGTAAATTAAGTCATTGCCATAGTTTCCAGGGAAGGCTTATTTCCAAAAAGAAGTAGCAGGCCCTGGCCTTGCAGAAGCAACTACTTCAGAGCTGGTGCAAAAATTTCTAAATTGCAGTGTTAGATGAAGAAAAAGCCAAAGTCTCCAAGTCAAAAGAAAATAGGTTTATTGAGAGAGGGATCCTGTCTTACAATAAAGCTGATCTCAAGTCTAGAACCCAGAGACCCCAAGCCTCAGGATCCAAGGATATTTATATACCATGACTCCTCCCACAAATTAACATAATCCCATAGGTACAAATATCATAAATATGGAATAGGAAGAAAAAGCCATCAGTTACATACTAGTACAATCACTTGCTATTCTATATATCCGACTTAAAATAGCCCTGTTACTAAGTAACAGGATCATAATATAAGAAAGCATCTACTGGATTGTCTTTGCCATCTTGGATGTAGCCTCTCTGGCCTATCTTTCTCTGAGTTGTTTCTCAGCTATTCCATCATATTGGTTAAGCTTGGCTTTCCAACTTCTCTCCCACTCTGATTGGTCCCTTATAGCTTAGAAGTTAATATTTTAGGTATCTGATCTTCAAGCTGATTGGTGGCTATACCTAACCACAATTAGAAGTCAAATAGGTGAATCTTTGGTTAACCTTGTAGAGTAGACAAGTTAGTATTAGCCTTAGCTCCTTTCAATATCTATCTTACTCTTAAGCTAGTAAAGAATATCACAGTTTATAGTATATAAACTGCTTAGTAGTTCTGTTAAATCACTTGTATCTTATGGTTGTGGAAAATCTCACTCACAGAGCTAAGTGATAGAAAGCACCTGATTGCCTTTAGGGAGGATCACCTACAGCATTGGTCAGGGTGCCACAGGGCACCCCGTTCTCTGCCCCAGGCACTGTGGAAGCAGATTTCAAGCTAGGACAGCCAACCTCAAGGTTGAAAAGAGTTTGTAAATATGATGCTGAAAAAAATCCGCAGCTGCCAGTTTGATGAGAGCATCCCCAAAGGCCTAAGGCTGGACTGCACTCCCTCCAGCAGCTAGGGCTAAGTTATCTTACGGAGTGTTGCTCCCTCAGTTCCTGTTTTAGTAGAACAAAGAAATTTGTTGCTTTAACTCTGTGTCATTTGGCCTTGAGCTCCCTCCTTCCGCTTTATTTCTACTTTGGTTCAAGAGTTGGTGTGAGAAGCTAGGAATGGCTTCTTTAAGTGTGTCTTCTGGTTGAAAGTGAGGGCCTTGGGGTGGCTAGGTGGTGCAGTGGATAAAGCACCAGCCCTGGATTCAGGAGTACCTGAGTTCATATCCGACCTCAGATACTTGACACTTACTAGCTATGTGACCCTGGGCAAGTCAGTTAACCCCCATTGCCCCGCCAAAAAAAAAAAAAAAAGTGAAGGCCTTTAGGGGAAAGAATAGAGTGTTGTCAACATCTGTGGTAGAAAAGGCTTTGCTCTTAGAGTCATGGGAGTTTCATCCCCACCTCACACATACTAGCTGTATGACTGAGCTAATCACTTGATGGCCTCTGCTTCAAATTCTTTAGATGTAAAGTACTTTAATTCAATTCCATGAGCATTTATCCCACTATGTGCAAGGCATTGTTCTAGGCCCAGAATGGAAAAAGTCTTTGCCTTAAGGAAATTTACATTGCATAGACCCTTTTAGTCCCAGCATTGCTGCTGTTTCATTGTTTTTCAGTCCTTTCTGACTCTTTGTGACCCCATCTGGGGTTTTCTTAGCAAAGATACTGGTATGGTTTGCCATTTTCTTCTCCAACTCATTTTAGATAAGGAAGCTGAGGAAAGCAGTTCTAAGTGACTTGCTCAGCTATGAAGTGTCTAAGGCCAGATTTGAACTTAGGAACATGTATGTTCCTGACTCCAGACCCAGCACTCTATCCACTGCATGACCTTCTCCAAAGATTCCCACTAGGTCCTCAAAAATATAGTTAAGACTCTACCTTTAAATTTCCTCTCACTCATTCTACTAGAGGGAATTTGGGGTCATCCCACTTATTCAATGCTGCCACTGGAAGCTTTCTACAATTTCCCAAAGGCCTAGCGGCAGCACTCCCCCCATAGCTGGCAGCTGCCTCATCTAATTAACCAGTTTCAGTTGGAGCACACTTCACCATCAAACAGCTTAAATAAAGCTGTCGTTTCACCAGCCTGATTGCTTCTCTTTTACCTACAGGAGGAAGGCAGGCAGCTGCTCATTTTGCTTTACTCTTTATTCCTAGGCTTATCCCATGCTTTAGGAGTTATAGCCACAGTCACACAAATCAATTCCCTTCTCACCTTCCTCCCTTAGGCTAAGATGGGCAAACTTCAATACTTTTGTGAAAGGACCCATATGATTCTTTTGAAACAATTGAAGAACAAACTTAGTTGTTCCCTCTTATGCTGGAGACCTGATCGGACATTGCTTCAGCAGGCATGGTTCCTTTTCACTGCCCTTACTCCTTGGCCCATTTTGAGGTACTTAATCCTACCTCATAACACTAACTTTCCAAAATCCAGATGTTCTTCATCTGTAATAGACACCTGGCTATCAGTGGCTAGAGCACTGGGCTTCTAGTCAGGAAGATCTAAGTTCAAATGAGGCCTCAGACACTTGATGTGAGCCTGGATGAGTTCGCTCAAAACATGTCTGCCTCAGTTTTCTCATCAGCGAAATGGAAATAGTAATAGCACCAGCCTCCCAGCGTTGTTGAGAGGATAAAATGAGTGAATACTTGGAAAGTGTGTGGCAAACCTTAAAACTCTAAAGAAATGTTACATTTTTTTATTTGTGGAATAAACATTTATTAAACACCTTCTAAGTATCAACAATTGTACTAGGTGTTGGAAATAGAAAGATAAAAATCAAACAATCCCTGCTCTCAAGGAATTTGTGTTTTATTGGGAGGAAACTACATATGTTCAGATAAATAAATAAAGTAATTACCAAGTGATGAGAGGGGAGAGCATATTCATAGCTGAAGGGAAGGATCCAGAATATGGAAGAGGTATTACTGGAGCCAAACTTTAAAACAGGGGCCCTTAACCTAGTGTCCATGAACTCACTTTAAAAATTTTTTGCTAACACTATTTCAACATAATTTGTTTCCTTTGCAATCCTACATATAGCATGCATTTAAACAATTTGTTTCTGAGAATGAATACTATGGGCTTCACCAGAATGCCAGAGGGGTCCATCACACACACATACACACACACACACACACACACACACACACACACACACACACACACACACATGGGAGATCAGAAGGGAAGGAAGGCATAGAGGCAGTAGGTGGGATGTCATATACAGGAAACAGCAAACTGGCCAATTTGGTCGGAACACAAAATGCACAAAGTATTATAAGGTATAATAAGCCTGGAAAAGAAGACTGCAGCCAAATTATGAAAGCTTTTATGTGCCAAACAGAGCAGTCTGTATTTTACCAGAGGATATGGAGAATTTGTTGCAAAGCAAAGTTTTGTTTTGTTTTGTTTTGTTTTTTCAGTCAAAAAGGAATGACTGAATCCAGTCAAAGAGTTTCCATGAGAAGGCATATTCCCCTATCAGGCTCTCAGCTTGATGCTTGCCATGTTTGTACACAAAAGAGATAAGCCATCTTTTGGTTTGGAAGATGCTAATTGATTCATTCCATTACAGTAAACTAAGAAGTTAAATCCCCTGAAAATGAAGTAAGGAGAAAAAAAAATACCTGGCCTAATTCTCTTCAAGGAACATTTCTCCCTGCTAACCTCTCCCCTTACTTTCCATTAAAAGAAACGTGCTATATGCCTATTGCCAGGCATTGCTATATCTCAGCCACTGGTGATAACAGCAGCATGGCATTGTGAAACATTGGCTTCTCAGACCCTACCTCTTTAGTGATACATGTAGGGGATCCTGGATGGATCATAGACATCACAGTAATACCACCAGAGTTCAGATATCCAGCCTCAGCTAAATGCTTAAAACCATGATAAGAATGGAGGATAGCCAAAAGGGAAATAAGGATGGTCCTGGACTGGACTGGATGCCCTCCCTGAGACTCTCTTAGCTAAGGCAGAATTGTTCCCCTTAATGTTAGGAACCTCTGCCATCCCCTTCCATTATGTCCTCTGGTAGCTCCTATTCCTAGAAATGTCTTAAGCTTTTTTTGTTTGGTTGTTTTTTTGCCTGATTTTAGTGATACACAACTGGGTAACTTCCACTTTGTCTATTGGTATAGTTCTTCTGCTGCAGTGTCTTGGCTTTCCTTGGGCTACAGCCACTTATAAGGACCAGATCTCCCGGTATAGTGGAAGAAAGAGTTCTAATTCTGGGGTCAGGGCACCTGGCTTACTACCCCTGTGACCTCGGATACATGTTTTCCTTCCTTGGGCCTCAGTTTTGTCATCCGTAAAATTATATGGTTAGATGAAATGGCCTCTGAACTCCCTTGTAGCCCACAACTCATACTGTGATCCTACACTGGTTTTCTGTATGACTGTAATTAGTTACCTTTTGATCACTCAGATTCCCATTATCCTTAGCCTTTTTCTCCCCTGTACTTTCTTTTAAGATTCCACATCTTGCCTCTGTTGTCTAAGACCTTCAACCAGCAAAAGCAATTTAATTAGATATAATTTTAAATAAAAATTTAAAAAAACAAGCAAAAACAGGTCCACAGCTATCTGTATGGCAAGGATTGACAGTTTTCAGTAGGTTCCAGTGTAAATACCACATTTTTTCTTATTAATAGCTTTAGAGGAAGGAGGAATGAGAGAAGAAAACCTTAGTTTTATAGCATTAGTATAGCAGCATCCTGGTATTGCTAAGTCAGTGAAACATGAAGTCAGGCTTTTCTGGTTTTCCAACCCATACTCTCTCTCTTCTCTGAGTTCCTAGTTGTACACTAATGGTCATTTCAGAGTCTCATCTTTCTCTAATTGTTTGGTGCTGGAGATACAAAGATAGTGGAAATGAACTATAGGTGATATTGTCAGGAAGAACTGTGACTAGACCTGGGCAAACAGAGTTTTGGCCCAGGGTGCAGACATGGTAGGGGGATTAGATACATCTCCAGGTGGATAAGTTTCATCTTCATCTTCTCAGAAGCAACCACCACTGCTGTTCCTTACTTTAGAATCATTTGTAGGCTGACAACCTTCATTGGTTGAGAGTTTGACCAACTTCACTTCCTTGTCTCCATTACTTTTGTCCAAGGTAAAGATATCCCTTGTTGGGACAGCTATGTGGCACAGTGGATAAAGCATGGGCCCTGGATTCAGGAAGACCTGAGTTCAAATCCAGCCTCAGACACTTGACACTTACCAGCTGTTTGGCCCTGGGCAAGTCATTTAACCCTCATTGCTCTGTGGAGGGGGGAGAAGATATCCTTTGTTATATCTCCACTATCAAATGTCCCTCCTGAAGCAAAGAGTGCAGCTTTCTGTAGGGAACCTCACAGCAAATGTACTAATGAGTACAGGCATGACCACCATGCACCTGTAAGTCCCTAAAAAAATATTGTTAACTGCTTGAGGACAGAGACCTTCTCGGGAGTCTTTTTCTTCCCCATAATACCAGTATAGAATGAGAAGATGGTAAATATTTGCTCAGTTGTTGATCAGGGATAATACATTTTATAGCTAGAAAGTATCTTAGAAATTATCTCCTTCTACCCTGTTCATTTTACAGATGAGGCAATAGGACAAGAAGGTGGTTATTTGCCCCAACTCAAACAGGTAGAAATTAGAGGTTAAACTCATGTTTAACTTGAATTCAGAACATATTCATTAAGTGCATACTATATGCAATGTGTGTCAGCCTGGTTCACTGGAAAGAATGCTAAATGTGGAATCAGATGTACTTCATTCAAATCCTGCTTTGCCACTTATTATTTATATGACCAAAAGTAAATTGTTATTTTTTTTCCTGGGTCTCCAATTACTCTTCTGAATGAAAGTCTTGCTATAGATGATGTCTGTGGTCCTTTCCAACTCTAAATCTATGGTGCTCTCATAATTAAACAGATGGGCATTTAGGAATAGATAAAATTAAATCCTTATAAGAATACTATCAAATCTACTATCAAGGAATCAAAGACCAGGAAATGGGCTTAATGAATCCTACTCTATTCTGAAGCTAAAGCCTAAAGGAACTTCTTTCCTTTTAGCTGTAATCCTGTTAATGTTGTGGGTCATAAAATAAATGCAGCCACAACCATTCCCTACACATTAACCAGTCAGCTAGCATTGAAATATACCCTTTTCATGGAGCTAAAGATCTCCTCTAGGTCAGCTTTTAAATGTTCTTGTTAACAAATATGAGTAGCGTTGATCTTTTTTTTTTTTTCCTTTCTTTTTGTTCTTTGTTCTTTTTTTTTTAAGTGCTGGGTTTGATTTGTGAATACTAGAAAAGAGAACCTTGATTCTCAAAGTAGATAGGACCTCATTCTGAACATCAAATTTTATGGTTTAAATCTTTATGTTTATACATGTTATAAATGTTTTAAGTGAACATAGTGCTGATAAGAGGTGCTGGACTGACAGAAACTAAGATCTGATATTTATTCAGAGCAGAGGCAGTATGAGTTCATTGTGTACTATTTCCAATGTGTCAAAACCAATTCTTATTGATCAAGCTACTCCAATGGTAGGTTTATCCACTCATTCAGGCTTTTATGTCCTTCTGTGCCAAAACTTAAAAAAAAAAAATCTATTGAGCAAAACTATGCAAATGAGTAGGTTCATTCTGTGGAGCCTAAAATTCTAGCTATGATGTTTAAAATCTAATGTGTGGTCCCCTGACCCAACCCCAGTGTGGGGGAGAAACTAGCTAAGATTTACTGATCAATTCAACAAGAGTTTAGGTTTTTAAGTATTTATTAAAGTGTATTAGAAGTTAGTGAAGAGGGGGCAGCTAGGTGGCGCAGTGGATAAAGCACCGGCCCTGAATTCAGGAGTACTTGAGTTCAAATCTGGCCTCAGACACTTGACACTTACTAGCTGTGTGACCCTGGGCAAGTCACTTAACCCCCATTGCCCCACAAAAAAAAAAGAAGTTAGTGAAAAGAGAGAGATTGAGAACAGATTTCTTAAAGAATGGAAAACCCTATCTTGGATCTATTCAGGATAGCCCGAGATAAAATCTTACCTTTCCCTAACAGCCTATGTGAAGTTCTCTGCCACCACAAGCCAGTTCTGGACCAAAAGAGACCACTTCTCAGAGGCTTCTCCCAGAAGCCCTTTCTAAAACAGGAAGCAGGGCCACACACACACACACACACACACACACACACACACACACACACACCTCTAAGCTAATTGGCTGGTAGCACTAATTGACACGACAAATAGGCGGTAACTTCCGGATGCTAGAGCTGCTTCCGTACACTGTCACATGTTTTCTTTTTAGGCCTGATTCTCACAATGTCCCTCTCAGCAGGGAGTGTCCTTCCAATTCTCACAATTCATTCACATCCTTCTTCCCTGAAAACGCAGATCCACAGAATACTAATAAAAACCAGCATATGTGTTATTATGCCACTAAAGTGTCATGGGCAGATGACTGACTCATTCACAGTTTATCTCTAAGAAGTATTACAGATGAAATTTAAATCCACACCATTTGTCTCCATGTCCAGTGTTCTTTCTATTATGCCTAATGCTAACTAAACCATTGGCTCAAACCTTTGAACTTTCTGCCATCACTGAAGCTAATTTTTCAATCAATGAAATGTAGTTTATAAACACAGACTACTGTCCCTTTGGCAAACTCTTGGGATCTCTTCCTGTTACAAATTCCCAGTACATGGGGCACCCTTGCTCTCTCTGGAATTGATGTGTTATATAGGTGTGATGGGTAGAATATTCTGCTCATCCTACTTCCCACTGTGTGCTGGGTGGTCAACCACACATTTCTGCACATCATATGACTACAAATAGACAAGTGGGAATGGTGTTAACCTGAACATCTGGGAAGCTGGTGAGATGGGAAGGTTTGCTGTATTGGTCATCTTTGCTGCAGCAGCAAAGCTTTATAGTCATTTCCTTTAACCCAAGCTAGTTATAGGACTGAAAGGGCCCTCTCCCCAGGACACTACAGCTTAAACTTCACCATTGACTATGACTCAATTCTATTTTTTAGATTCAACAGGCACTACAATATGGGAACTCAAGATAGCTTTGGCCAGATCCAAATAGGAGACACTTATTCCTTATTATGTAAACATTGCTAGCTTTCAGTTTATATAGTACTGTTACAGGCCCCCTGGGTTGTTGTTTCCTCCTCAGGAGTTTACAATATATTGGGGAAAGATATAACATGTACTCTTGAAAAGTTAAATAAAAATATAGGTTTCTTAAGTAGCCGTTCAAAATAATGTTGTTTGATCATTTTTCAGTCACGTCTGACTATTTATGACACCTTTTGAAGTTTTCCTTGCTAAAGCTATTGGAGTAGTTTGCCATTTCCTTCTCCAGGTTGTTTTATAGATGAGGAAACTGAGGCAAACAGGGTTAAGTGACTTGTCTAGGGTCATACAGCTAGTTTGTGTCTGAGGCCAGATTTGAACTCAAGAAGATGAGTCTTTCTGACTCCGGGCCCAACACTCTGTCTACTACTCTACCTAGCTTCCTGTTCAAGACAATTTAGAAGATTAATTTGCCAAATGAATGGTAAAGGTATAAGTAGTGGTGGTGGTGGTAATAGTAGTAGTAGTAGTAGTAGTAGCAGCAGCAGCAGCTAACATATAGCAACTATTACCTGCCGGGCGTGGTACTAAGTGCTTTACAATTATTATCTCATTTGAGCTTCACAATAATCCTGGAAGGCAAGTGCCATTATTATCTCCATTTTAGAGATGAGAAAACTGAGCCGAACAAAGGTCCAGGGTCACACAGCTAGAATGTACTTGAAACTGCATTTGAACTCAGGTCTTCCTAACTCCAGATCTGACATAGTGCCCCATGACTGCCCCTAAGTGTAAAAGAGACATTATTTCAGGGAAGGCTTCACAGAGAGTTAAGTAATATTGTTCTAGTCTTTTTATACTTTTTAAAATGCATAAAATAAAATAGAAAGGAAACAAGTTATATCAAAATATAGTTTTTAATTTATATATAATATATGTATATATAATATACATATGCATATATATGTATATGCATTGGCTAACAAATCCTGCTTAGGTGATGTTTGTTTTCTTTACCTGTTGCCTTAAATTGGCCTTTGCTCAGAAGGTCACATGGCTTGGGACCAAAAATCCTAGGCCCCTCCCCCGTGGAAACCACACTCTTCCTGCTGCTCTCAAGCAGTACAGGATTGAAGCAGAGAAGATCTGGAACCCTGTGGTTTCCTACCACACTTCTGATCCAAATTGAGGTATATTTTCTGAATGCTGCCTGACTGTGAGCCTATTCTTTATTTCCATAGTTAACATTGATCAAATCCCAGATTTAAAAATTTGTCATGAGTTCATTTCTAATTATTCCACTATGCTTTAAACATTATTTTCTTGTTTTATTTTAAGGCCGGGTATGATAATTAATTCTTTTGCAAAGGAATGCTTAGAAAGAATTTTAGCTAAGGTTGTCTGTACTTGTGATTAGACTTGGAAAAGGTTATTTATGTTGTTTATACCTTTAAATACCTCAACATTTACAACTTTATTTTATCTATGCATTGCTCACCCACTTAAGTGGCTTGAAGCTAATGACAACTGAAGGGGAAGGAAGTGACAGTCAAATTTGAAAATTAAATTGTAAATGATAGTAAATAAAATTGTCCCAAGTTAATAACTACATGGCTCTAAGAGTAGAAAAATCCATGCCCTGACAAAAGAGAAAGTCTTTCCGGTGTAGTGGGTAGAAAAGAGGCTATGGAGTCAGGAATTCAGTTCTGGCTCTGACAAATAATAGTTGTGTGACTATCAGAGAGGAATTTCACCTCTCAGTGCCTGGGGCAACTGTCTAAGACTATAAATTACAATTGACCAAGTAAAGGGCCTCCCTCCCTTTACTGGATAGAGGGAGTTTATACACCTAGAGTTATTTATTCAGTGAAATTACAGGTTTGTATGAAATTGTCAGTCCCCTCCCCACAAGAAATGTCAATTATTTATTTTTCTTTAAAACAAAATTTGGTTTTTTCACATTTATTTATTTTTTAATTTATAGATAAGACAAGCATTTCCACAACATAGTGTAATAACAAATATGATTGTGCATGAAACTAGAACTCTATTGTGTACAACTTGCTATTCCTTTTACATTTACAACAAAGTTTTCATGTAAATTTCTTTTCTTTTTCTTTTTTATATTTATTTCCATTTTTCCCATGATCACACTAGTAATATTTGTTGTCGCACTAGGTTTTTGTTGTTGTTGTTTTGTTTGTGTTCCTTTGGTGGGCCTGTACATGCACACATATGTGACATCTATATAATTTTCTTCATATTGCTCTTGGGCACTAGTGTGGGAAACATATTTTGAACTATATCCCTTCAATATAGGCAATGCAGCATTCATTCCCTCTTATTCATTTCCCTGACTTTGGCTACCTGAGTGTGAGGATGTCAGGATGGGAAAGGGGAGGGTCTTTACTTGAGAAATAGGCTGTCAACATTTCACTGTGGCTGCAGTTGAAATAAAGAAATAAAACAAAGAGAAATAATGTGAAAGCAAAGAAAGAAAAAAAGCATTGTTATTAACTCTTGTCCAAAGTCAGCAGTTTCTAACCCAGTGAACAAAATAATTAAATCTGTGTTAGGGCCCCTTTTTATCCAGAGGGTAAAGAGTCATAATGACCATCTACTATTAAAGGGACAGTGCTACTGACTGAATGATCCCAGAATAAAATCATAGGTAGAGAGGTGGATAGAAATTTAGAGGTATCTCAATGAACTCCCTCATTACAGATTAGGATACTGAGACCTGGTGGTACAGTTAATATAATGCTAGACTTGGAGTCAGGAAGACCTGAGGTCAAAACCTGCCTCAGATAACTTACTGACTGAACCTGGGCAAGTCACTAGTCTTCAAGTTTATCATTGGTAAAATGAGGGAGTTGGCTTCAGTGGGCTTTAAGTTCTTTCAGTTCCTCCTGGGTTTCAATCTCCAATTATGACTCCAAACTGTCCTTTTTTTAATTTCCCCCATACTGCTTCTGTCCTGACCACCTAATTCCATGATACTGTTTCAGAAATACATCACTGATATATAAAATTTTGTAAACCGTAAAGTGCTCTATAAATATGAGTTGTTGCCATTACCATAATTATTATTATGGAACTCCAGTATATGTCATAAAAACTGTTTTATTATTATCCGGCTATTAGCCATACTTAATATAACCTGGTTCATCTGAAACTGTCTCTTCAATATCATGTTGCTTAACATCATGTTTCTCCAAACCAAATAGAATGCTTAGGGTGAAATATGCTTGTATTGGATTAACCCTCCCAAACCTATTTAGAAATGTCTTTTCCATTGTTTCTTTCTTTCTTTCTTTCTTTCTTTTTTTTTTTTTTTTTGCGGGGCAATGAGGGTTAAGTGACTTGCCCAGGGTCACACAGCTAGTGTCAAGTGTCTGAGGTCATATTTGAACTCAGGCACTCCAGAATCCAGGGCCGGTGCTTTAACCACTGCGCCATCTAGCTGCCCCACCCTCCATTGTTTCTTAAAGAGCCATTTCAGAATTTTTCCCGGCAATTTTGAAAACATTCTTTTGTCCTAAAATTTCATTGGAAATATGGATAGCTAAGAAGTCCAGCCTCCTGATTCTGATCTGAATGGTATTTAAACAATTGTTTTCCTTTGGAGGAATAAAGTCCCATTCCTCTGAGACAACTAAATTCTAATTTCTTCATCCTTTATTAAGCTTTGCAAGGAGGAAGCCAGAAAATGACAACCCAGAATGATGTTCAGGAATTCTAACAGAACCGTAGCTTAGCAAAGGCAAAATGAGCCTTGCCCCAGGATGTCAACATGCAGGAAGACATATTTCCTCCTATAGCAAACAATCTCCTTATACTTTCCCTCCAAGTCCTCTAACAGCATGACTTGTAACTATGAGGTCTTGTCATTTCTTGACCCTAATGTTCTTTCTAATGTGACTATACTCCTGGTTCCCTTCACATGCTCCCTGTTTCTCTCAACTGAATTTGTTGCAGAAGCAATCATAGCTGGTTACAGCTTGGGCTTCCAAGAAGCATTTTGTTAAGTAGAAGTGCAAAGCAAGTGGATGTGAGACTAGGAAGTACCTTAGACTGGAGTTCCAATAAAGAATTTGGTCATGTCTCACAAAATTTTACTTCTGACATTAATTTAAATTGGTTTGAATAAAGAAGGGCACAGGCATATGGATTGGAAAGTGAGTGAAACCATTAATCAAAGAACCCTATTAAATGCTACCACATCCCATTAGGGGAGGTGTGCATTGGGATGCTTCAGAGGTCATTCTGAGAGTTGGTCTTATAGCACATTTGTGGAAAAGGGAGTCTATTGAACATTAATGACTTTTTGCAGATGGTAATAAATTGAGAAGTTTGGTAAATACAACTAAGGTCAGTGAGATAGTCATATCAGTGCAGCATTAAAAAAAGAAAGGTACCCATCTGTTCAGGATTATAATTTTATCATGATCAAAAACATCAAGTAAATATGACTCATTGTTGCTATGAAGTGGACCTAGACTGTATTAGCCAATTTGAGACCTCACTGGACCATTAATAATTAAATGAAATCAAAGGGAACAGAAAAAGGTAACCAGAGAAATTAGGGGAAGAGACAAGGTACATTATGCACTAAAAATTTAGAGTAGTTTGACAAAGATAGATGAGTTTACCAATATTTTTAAAAGCAAAAATGTATGGAGGTACTGTGCTCAGAAATTATGATGAATAGGTGAAAATCTTCTTATACTGGGAATCCCAATCATCCTCCCATCCAATTCCTTCATGGTACCTAAGAGTTCCTACTGTGTTTCCCCAACCAAGTATCCCTCAGACCTATTTCTCCTTCTCCCTCTCCCTCCTTCCTCCAAACTGATATTATCTACCTTGGATCTTAGATTCCATGATAAGCACTTCAAATCTGTTCTGCTAAAAAGGGTAGAATAAATACATTCAGAATGAAGTTTTAATGAATAAATCATTTATCCAGCAGTTACTGTGTACAAAGCATTGTGATAAATGCTGGAGATACAAACAGAAAAGTAAGATAGCCTCTGCTCTCAAGGATCTCACATTTTAATGGGGGAACACATATAGAAGGTTTTATCTGAAAGAGAGATGGAAAAGTCTTATGGTCCTTAGAGTGCAATGGTAAGGCAGATAAGAATACCTCTTCTTTTTTTATTTTTTATTTTTAGGCTATGGGGGTTAAGTGACTTGCCCAGAGTCACACAGCTAGTTAAGTGTTAAGTGTCTGAAGCTGGATTTGAACTCAGGTCCTCCTGAATCCAGGGCCAGTGCTCTATCCACTGCGCCACCTAGCTGCCCCCAGAATACCTCTTCTTTAATGTCATTTCCACCAAAAAATATAAAACTTCCTTCTGATGAAGAACCATTTGATAGTGCCAAGGACTTTGATGACAAAATCTTTCTTTTTTTGGGTATTCCAAAGATGTGGCTGCAGGAACAATTGCCAAGCTACATCTCCATAGGGGTTGCTTTCTAGATTGATAGGTGCAGACATTGGGCTAGAATCATTCCTATTCTCAAGGTCCTTGGTTCGGCTCAAGATCCTGTCATCAGAATGTGAGGGGAGATGATGGTTAAGGTATTGGTGATGGCTTGACTTGCCTTACTCATGCTGCCTCCTGTCTCTCCCTTGTGGTTCCTTGCTGCTTCAGGTAGGATGCTCTGTGGGTAGCAGTTGTTCGATGGCCACTGCTGGCCCCTTCTCCTCAGGATCCCCTTTCTTGTCCAATGGCTGTGAGAGTTGGGCTAGAAATAGGCAGGTGGAGGGGGCAGCTAGGTGGCGCAGTGGATAAAGCACTGGCCTTGGATTCAGGAGTACCTGAGTTCAAATCCAGCCTCAGACACTTGACAGTTACTAGCTGTGTGATCCTAGGCAAGTCACTTAACCCTCATTGCCCCTCCAAACCCCCCTCCCCCCAAAAAAACCCCAAACAAACAAAAAAAAGAAATAGGCAAGTGGAGCTCCTATGCCTTCTTGCTCTCCCATCCGCCTGTAGTGGCAGTGGGTCAGCAGTAATTGCTGGTGGTGATGAGGAAGGTGGATCTATCTCCACAATGATTTCTCTCCTTAATGGGCTGGAAGGCAAATCTCGTGCTTTATCAACTTAATGACAGATAAGGCAAATCTTTAAGTTTCAGGGATGGTACCAGTCTGCCCTGGTGGAGGGAGTTTCCTCAGAGATTTGGCTCTAAGAAGTCTACTGAAAAATAAAAACAACAAAATAAAAACCTGATATATAACTCTTAAAGGGTTACTTTCAATTTATTTCTCTAACTTTACCTTCAGTGAAGCCACTTACTATATTAATTTTTCTAAAAATCAACTATAGAACTAGGTGTCAGAAGAACTTGGTTTTAGTCCCAGCTCTGCTACTTACTAGATGTATGACCTTAGACCAGCAACATCTCTTCTCTGGGCCTCATCAGTTAAAGTGTGTGGTCTGGAATCCTCTGGTTGGCATTTAAGTTCTTCATAACCTGTTTGAACCCTGTCTAGTTGTCTAGTCTTCTTATACTTATACCCACTGTAATCTAGCTACACTGACCTATTTGCTCATCTCCCATCTCCGTACCTTTGCTCTTTCTGTCCCCTATGCCTGGAATGCTTTCTCTCATTACTGTTGCCTCTCTTCTATAGGTATCTCCTTATTAACATTAGATCCCCTATTAGAATGTGACTGCATTTAAGAGAAAGAATCGTTTGTTTTATTTTAACCATTCCTTGTATCCCTACTACTTAGCATTATACCTGGCACACAATCAATGCCTAATAAATTCTTTTTGCTTGCTTGATTATTGATTTCCAAGGTTCTTTTGGGCAACTAGGTGGTGCAATGGATAGAGTCCTGAGCCTGGAGTTAGGAAGATCCATCTTCCTGAGTTCAAATCTGGCCTCAGACACTTACTAGCTGTATGACCCTAGGCAAGTCACTTAATCCCATCTCAGTTTCCTCATCTGTAAAATAAACTGGAGAAGGAAATGGCAAACCACTCCAATATCATTACCAAAACAATCCCAAATGGGGCCACAGAGTCAGACACTACTGAACTTACTGAACAACAACAAGGTTCTTTCACAATCTAAAAGACCATGAAGAGTTCTAGGAGTGAATTCCTAGGGATAATATTTCCAATGCTATTTTACATTTCTTTATCTCCTGTGGTAAAGACTGTATTTTTATCTAGGAGGTAGATTGAGGTACTTTTTCCTTCCAAATCATGACACATTGTGAAACACCAACTTTACTTACTCAATTCTTGTATTATAGGATTCCTCTAAAGCAAACGTTCTTAATTTTTTTTGCATGTCATGGAACTCTTCGGTATTCTGGTGAAACCTATGGACCCCTTCTCAGGAGGATGTTTTAGATGCATAAAGTAAAGTACATGAGAGCCTACAGGAAAACAATTATATTGAAATACAATTATCTGAGCTTTTTTTTTAATTCACAGACACCTGTGAGAAATAATTATTGATAACTGATATCTTGTGGGACCCAGTGATCTCCCCCTTTCTTAGTCCTTTCTTTCCCACCCACCCCCAATCAAAGGCAAGTTTTGCTTGAGAGCTTCCATCAAATTTCTTCATCTGAGTCAAACCCAAGCCAAGCTTACAAAAAAGTCTTGAGTGAAGACAGATTCATCTAGATAGCTGAAGGACTTTGGCCTACACTACCACACCTAGATGTAAACTATTTTCGGTGAGGAGTCTTACATTCTTTCTTGGATGACATGTTGAGTGACTTAAGTCACATATCCCAGACATTGATTTTAATATAACCCACTTCCAATCATGTCAGCCAATTAGATTTGATTGTTTTTAACCAATTAGATTCAATTGCTAGGTGATAAACTTCTTACAGTTGGAAGTGTATATGTACTGTGACCATACCACTGTGAGAGGTTTTTGGTCTCAGAGAAATGGCCAATAGACCTACTTTTATTAATAATCTGCCAGCCTATTAATAAAATGATTAAATTACTTATGAAACTATGTCTCATATCTTTAATCATCACACACCAGAACCCTTGTTCCAAAGAGAAAAGTCCTATAACACATGAAAAGAGGTCGTGATGGAATGAAAAGTAGCAGGATAAAGAAATAAGTCATGGAGTATTTAGCCTGTGAAATTAGATAGTATTACAACTGATCAGGTCATGGTGAGTTTCTTCTTGCTCATAATGTTTTTAAAACACTTCAGGAAGAACACTCCAGGGTGCTGTTCAGGAAGCAAGCTTCCTTTTTTATTGAAGGGAAGGATGCATCCCTTTTCCAGTGCTCGTTTTTGTGATAGTATAGCATCTAGAGCTGAAAGGGACTTCAAAGATCATCTATTCCAACCTCTTCACTTAGCGGATGAAGAAATGGAGATCCAAAAAAAAAAAAAAGAAAGAAAGAAATGGGGGCAGCTAGGTGGTGCAGTAGATAGAGCACTGACCCTGGAGTCAGGAGTACCTGAGTTCAAATCCGGCCTCAGACACTTAACACTTACTAGCTGTGCAACCCTGGGCAAGTCACTTCACCCCAATTGCCTCACTAAAAAAAAGAAATGGAGATCCACAGTGGTTAGAATATTTGCTCAAGGTCATACAACTAAAAGAAGTAAAATGAGGATTTATATATATATATAATTAATATATATAATTCTATTACATATATTTAAAATTTAATATAATTAGATCTGGAGGGGATTTTTAGAGGCCTTTTAGTCTATACCACTCATTCTACAGATGAAGAAACTGAGGCCCCAAGGAAGTTAAATGATTTACCCAAGGTCATACAGTTTGTAGATGGTAGAAGCAGATGACAAATTCAGGTTTGTTTTTGTTTTTGTTTTTTTTTTTTTTAACTCTAAATGGGTCATTTTCCCCCTGTGCCACTGTGTTTCTTCATTCATCTGGTGGGATGGTTGTTATTCAGAATTTCAGGAGTGTCTAAATGAGGAACATGAGGAACAGAAACACTTCAAGTTAAGAAGTGATCTCTCGGGGGCAGCTGGGTGCTGCAGTGGATAGAGCACCGGCCCTGGATTCAGAAGGACCTGAGTTCAAATCTGGCTTCAGACACTTAACAATTACTAGCTGTGTGACCCTGGGCAAGTCACTTAACCCCAATTGCCTCAAAAAAAAAAAAAAGAAGTGATCTCTCTTTTTCTCAAAAATCTCAGTCTGTAAGTTCCTTGATGGTACTTACAATAATATTATAATTTATATGGTGCATTAAAAATGACAGACATCTTTCTTTACAAATCACTGTGACATAGGTGGAATGAGTATTATTGTTACTGTTTTACAAAAGAGGGAACTGAAGTTCAGGGAGTTAAAGTGACTTGCTCACCCAAGGTCATACAGCTAGTAAGAATCATATTTGAAATCACATCTTTCTAACTTAAAGGTCAGTGTTTTCAATAATATGTTTCCTCAGGGGAGCTAGATAGAGCACTGGCCCTGGATTTAGGAGGACCTTAGTTCAATCCGAACTCAGACACTTGACACTTATTAGCTGTGTGACCCTGGGCAAGTCACTTAACCCCAATTGCCTCACTGGAAAAAAAACAAAAAACAAAAAACAAAACCAAAAACAAAAAAGCCAAATAATATGTTTCCTTCTCATTCTCCTGGTGGGATATTTGTTTAGAATTTCTTTGGTGTTTACACTTCAGGATTTGAAGAACAAGAGACATTTAGGTTGAAAACTAATTTGGATAGATTTCATGACTTATTTTTGTAACCTCCATTACACCTAGAAAGGCATATACTTTGTATACAGAAGATGCTCAATAAGCACTTATTTGAATATATGAATGACCAAATGAAAAGTGTCTTGATTCTTGTACATGGAAAACTTAGAGGGTTTCACTTTGATGATATATCACTCCTCAGGTATAATGACCCTGGATTAAGAGGCAAAGGGAGCTACTTCATATTCCTTTTTCAATGTCCTCATCATGATCAACATTTTACTTCACCTTAATTTGATTTAAATCAATTTGATTTAATTTAGGAAGAATTTATTTATTTCCTAGTTCATCACAGGCTTGGGCATGAAAGTCAACCAACCAATCAACAATTTATTTGTTTGTTTGTTTGCTTTTTGTTTTGTTTTGTTTTTTTAGTGAGGCAATTGAGGTTAAGTGACTTGCCCAGAGTCACACAGCTAGTAAGTGTTAAGTGTCTGAGGCCGGATTTGAACTCAGGTACTCCTGACTCGAGGGCCAGTGCTCTATCCACTGTGTCACCTTGCTGCCCCCCAATCAACAATTTATTAAGTATTTACTTAATAAAGTACTATGCTAAGCAACAGGAATAAAAAGTAAGGCTGAGACAGTAGATATAACACCAGACCTGGAGTCAGAAAGACCTAAGTTCAAATATGATCTCAGATTCAGATGTGTGACCTTGAGCAAGTCACTTAACCCTGTTTGCTTCCGTTTCCTCATCTTTAAAAAGAGCTAGAGAAAGAAATTGCAAACCAGTCCAATATATTTGCCAAGAAAATCCCAAATGGTAGCACAAAGAGTGAGACATGACTACAACAACTGAACAACAATAAAAAAAAATAGCTGTCCTCAGGGAGCTCAGTCTAATGTCAATATTCAAACAGCTTACTAAAAGATACATGGAAAATAGAAGAAAGAGGGGCAGCTAGGTGGCGAAGTGGATAGAGCACCAATCCTGGAGTCAGGAGGACCTGAGTTCAAATCCAGCCTCAGACCCTTGACACTTACTAGCTGTGTGACCCTTAGCAAGTCACTTAACCCCAATTGCCTCACCAAAAAAAAGAAAAAAAGAAAAGAAAAGAAGAAGAAAGATAACTTCAGAGTTGGAAGACCCAAGTCACTGAGAGAACCAGGAAGAGGTCCTACAGAAGAAAAAAAAAATTGAAAACAGCTCTTGCCTTCAAGGAACTTACCTTTAACCAGGTGAATAGAACTTGAACAAAGATAAATAAATAAAAGATATTTGAGGGGAGAGAAAGCAGTAACAATGGAGGACCAGGAAAGTCCATAAGTACATAAGAGGTAGCTATGCCATGAAGGAAGTTAAGGATTCTAAGAGCTGCAAAAAGAACACATTCTAAGCTTGGGGGACATACTCTTTGATGTATTTTTTGGGTGGGGCAATGAGGGTTCAGTGACTTGGCCAGGGTCACAGAGCTACTAAGTGTCAAGTGTCTGAGACTGGATTTGAACTCAGGTCCTCCTGAATCCAGGGCCAGTGCTTTATCCACTGTGCCACTTAGTTGCCCTGGCACATACACTTAAAGGCATGAAAATAGGAAATAAAATACTGAGTTCAGTGAATAGCTGGTAGACTAGTTTGACTGAAATATAGGGTGAGTGAAATGAATAATGTGTGAAATAATTTGGGAAAGGTGGGATAGAGTCGGATTATGAAGTATTTCACATGCCATTCTAAGGCAATGGAGTCCCCTTGGGCATCTTTGAGCAAAGGAATAATATGGTCAGACTTGTGCTTTAAGACTATCAATGGGGCACCTGTCTTATGGATAAATAATAGACTTAGAGCTGGAAGGGACTTCAGAGGCCATCCAGTTCAACCATGTCATTTTACAGATAAGAAAATGGAGGCCAAGTGAGGTTAAGTATCTGTCAGAGCCAGAGAGGGGATTTAAACCCAGGTTCTCTGACTCCAGAGGTAGTGAATTCTCTTTTCTCTGACCTACACTGTTTCTCTAACCGGAGACCAAGTGTTAGGGAATAGTGTGGGAATCAGAGAGTTCAGTTAAGAAACTACTGAAATAGCTCAGGTGAGAGGTGATAAGGGACAGAACTGAAAGCAATATTATGTCAGAAGGGTTAATTAAATGAACATGGAGATTAAAGGGTAGGGAAGAGTTGGGAATAATATGAAGGTTCAGAACCTGGGTGAATGGAAAGTTAGTGATGCCTTTAATAAAAATGAGAAATGACTAGAGAAGTTTGGAGGAGGGATGCATTTAACAGGAAAGATAAAGAGATCCACTTTGGACATACTGAGTTTAAGCTTGGGGTTGGACTAGGTAATCTATATGATCTCTTTCAATTTTTGTATAATTATTTTATGATCTGGTTGAGGATCAATCTATTACCCCACCTGCTAATAACCCCCCAAAGATCATGTACCCAAAGGCAAAGGGGAATCACTTAGATACATGAAATTAGTCATTGGAATTATTAATAGTAAGTAGTAAGATAGTCCATCTACCAATAATTTGCAGTAATCACAGATGTGAGAGCTCGGGAAATAGCTTTTGGATCACAGATACCATCCATCCTAGCCAGTGCCTGGGAACCAACTGAATCTCAGCTCACTTAATGTTTTATAGTAATTAATAGCAATTGATAGCAATTTGCAGCAATTAAACACTAATGCAGTCACTTTATTTAGGAATGTGCTCTTTACTTATAAGATGTATTCTCTAGCCATTAGTCAAAAGGACAACTACTTTGTATGCCTGGTGTTTGGGGGTATTTTCCCCCTCCCATCTGCTCTTCCACTCATTTGTTGCCCATCCCTGAATGAGAGAGTTTATCTTTCCCCTTTTAATATCTGAGTTTTCCCTAGAGGCAAAATCACAATGATACTTTAATGGTCTTTGAGATAGGAAAGACTTGATGCAAATAACTCTAATATAGTTATTTGTTATGAGCCAGTAGTACATGCCTTGTTTCTTTCAGCTGTTAATAAAAACTAAGTGAATTTTGGTTTTGGCAGTGCGTCCTTTAAAAGAGATAGGAGTCCATTCTGTTCTAAAGAATTCGGTTAAGATGAAATTCTGTCAGCTTATGAGAAAAGATGTTTGGGTTACTTCTTTGCACATGTTTGCTAATAAAGGTTGGCTTTGAAAACTTTCAGCTTGTGATTAAAGTAACTTGGGAACAGATCAAGGCAAAAATGGTATATAAGATTTCTACCTTATACTGAATACCAGAAAGATGACAGTTTAGTGGACAGAATCCTGAAACTGGAAGCAGAAAGACCTGAATTTGGAACTGGCTTCAGACATTTGCTAGTTGTGTTACCATAGGAAAAGTTAACCTCTCTCTGCTTCAGTTTTCTCCTCTTTGAAATGGGGAAAATAGCACCTGCTTCCCAAGGTTGTTCTGTGTATCAAATGAGATAATGTTTGTAAAGCAATTTGCAAACTTAAAGATGTTACATGAATTCTGGTTATTATTGCTATTATTATCATTATTGTTACCCTAATTTTCATTAGCAAACAAAAATAATTTTCAGAAAATGATTCCTATTAGAATACTCTTGCATTCTTGGTTTTATTGCTAATTCCATTGAAAATGTCCACAGAATGAAACTACCAGGCAGCTATCATTGCTGTTTTAAAAGTGGAATTACTAAGACTTATAAGATGATCATCTCTAATGCAGCATATCAGATAAAAACAGTAAGATCCCACAAGCCTCAGTTTGTAGACTCCTGCTCCTATATCAGAGTGTAAAGTTGCAAAGGAACTTAGAAGTTCTGATCTAATGCCAAAATCCAAAGCCAATATCATCTTTTCACTATTCCTAGGAGGTGGTCATCCACTGTTTACTCAAACACCTGAAAACTTCTAATGACAGGGAATTCATTCCTTTATAGAACTTATCTGTCTGTCTCTGTCTCTCTCTCTTTTTTTTTTAAATGTATGAGGTATTTTATTTTTTCCATTACATGTAAAGATAGTTCTCAACTTTTGTTTATACATGCTTTACAATTTCAGATTTTTCTCCCTCCCACCCCTCCCTCCCCCCTCCCCTAGACAGCAGGTAACCTGATATAGGTTATATCTATATATCTCTATACATATACATATAGATATATATATATAAACACACACACATATATATATACACATAATAACATTAATCCTATTTCTGCATTAATCCTGTTACAAGAGAAAGAATCAGAGCAGTGATGCAAAACCTCAAAATAGAAAGAAAAGAAAAAAAAACCAACAGCACCCAAAACAAAAGAAATAATATGGTTCAATCAGCATCTATACTCCACAGTTCTTTCTTTCTTTTTTTTTCTTGGATTTGGAGATCCTCTTCTATCATGAGTTCCCTGGCACTCTTCTGTACCATTGCATTGGTGAGAAGAATATAGTCCATCACAGTAGGTCAACACTCAATGTTGATGATACTGTGTACAATGTTCTTCTGGTTCTGCTCATCTCACTCATCATCAGCTCACGTAAGACCCTCCAGGTTTCTCTGAACTCTCCCTGCTCATCATTTCTTACAGGACAATAGTATTCCATTGTATTCATATACCACAACTTGTCCAGCCACTCCCCAATTGATGGGCACCCCCTCAACTTCCAATTCCTTGCTACCACGTAAAGAGCAGCTATAAATATTTTTGTACATGTGGGTCCCTTTCCCCCTTCCATGATTTCTTTGGGCAAAAGACCTAAAAGTGGGATTGCTGGGTCAAAGGGTATGCACAGCTTTATCGCCCTTTGGGCATAATTCCCAATTGCTCTCCAGAATGGTTGGATCAGCTCACAGCTCCACCAACAATGCATTAGTGTTCCAATTTTCTCACAGCCTCTCCAACATTTATTATCTTCCTTTTTTGTCATTTTAGCCAATCTGATAGGTGTCAGGTGGTACCTCAGAGTTTTAATTTGCATCTCTCTAATCATTAGAGATTTAGAGCATTTTTTCATATGGGAATAGATAGCTTTGGTTTCTTCATCAGAAAACTGCCTGTTCATATCCTTTGACCATTTCTCAATTGGGGAATGACTTGGATTCTTATAAATTTGATTTAATTCCCTATATATTTTAGAGTCTGTCTCTCTTAATTTATACATACCTACATGCAAGATAACAACAACAACAAAGGGGAAGCATCTGGGTTCAAAAGAAAGAAATGGGGAAGCTACTATTTTAGGCATTTTAAAAAATCCCCAGGCACCTTCTTGTGAGGAGACAGAAATCTGTCAACAAATTTGGCAACCTTAAAAATAAAAATAAAGCCTACAACAGACTCTGCCTGCCAAGACTGCCTTGTTAGCAGTTGAACACCCCAAGATATGAGTGCATAATAGAAATGCTGTAATAATCATTTGGACAAGGACACAATTTGCATGAGAATGAATCAGGAAGTGTCCTGGAACACCAAGAAAGATGAATATTAAATATTCTTTTGAACATGATTAGAATGTTGATGCTAGACCAAACCCCAGGCCTTCCTTGTCTACAGAGACCATGGGGAAAAATGGTATTGGACTTTATACCTCCATCCACACTAATAATTGTCAATGACAAGTAATCTAATATTTAAAAGGCTCATGTACACCTTGTGAAAATTTACTGGTCTAAAGCCCGGGGCTATTTTTCAGACTTATTTTCTTTCTCCTTTTCCCCATCAGACTATTAAAAAAAAAAAAAACTAAGGATACCCCTTAAATTAAACTCAGCTGTGCCTTGGAGGAAATATTGAAGGAGGAAATAGAAAGTGCTCATGTACCATTGAGATATTGAAATTATGCAGGATGAGAGGTGGAAAAATTATAAAAATGAAACAAAGCAAAGAAATCATGTAAACAAATTAATTAATTGTCTGGAAGTGAAGTGTATGTTTGTAGTTTTGCCCTCGTGGAAGCGAAATTGGAGTTCATTATGCTTGCTGACTGATTTAAAAGCTTTTTCTTGCACAGTATCACCTAGAGAGAAGGAGAGGGAGTGGGAATCAGGGAGTGAGGAGGGAGAGGGGAGGAGAGGAAAAAGGGAGAAGAAGGGAGGGGGAAGGATGAGGAGAAAGAGAAAGAAGCACATATCAGTTGCAGCTTCAATTAAAAGAGAAATTCATTACTTAGACTCTCCAGAGACAGTTATTGTTTCTGAGGCAGTATCCCCTCCTCCTGCTTTTTCTTAATTCTCTGTATTCCTCTCTCTCTCTCTCTCTCTCTCTCTCTCTCTCTCTCTCTCTCTCTCTCTCTCTCTCTCTCTCTCTCTCTCTCTCTCCCCCCCCCCCTTCCCTCCCTTCCTCCCTCCCTCTCTCCCTCAAGTATGATTCCTATTCTTCAGTGATTTTAGAAGGAAATGTCTTGGGTTTTGAGCAAAAAGATTTCTGTCTTTACAAGGTCAATCTCCTGGTGGAGAGAATCAAGAACAAGTAACATCCAATAGAATGTATGCTCCTTGAAGGCAGCCACTTTTTCATTTTTTGCCATTTTGTCCCTGAAACCTCATTCAGTGCAATGCACTTAATAGTCTCTTAATAAATGTTGAAAGAAGAAAGGAATAAAGAAGTGTGAGGGAAAAATTCATCCTCTTCTCAATAATTCTCAGGAACTCAGCAGCGAGGTGACAAAGGCTTTATTTTCTTCTCATGAGGAGGCACCCTAGTGTGCAGCAAGTGGGTGCCCAGAAAGGGGGTTCACAGGCCCTGTTTTATGCCCTGGTCCCTAACGTGAATGGACCTTCCCCTTTTTCATCACTGGTCGGGGTTACAATCTTCGTGCAAAAACTAGCTAATCGGAACACAGTATTGCCCCCACCTTCCTTGTATGGGCATAACTCAGGAGTGGAGCTTATACTTCCTTATATGGACAGAACTCTGGAGAGGACCTAATTGAGACCAGGGCTCCTTGAACCATGTGACCTTGCTAACCTCAGGCAGAGAAGGGGATCTGAGACCTTTGTCCTATAAACAGCTCAGGGGAGTTTGACTGACTGTTATATCCACATTGAGAAGAGACAACTACCCATTTCTCATGGAAGGAAGGAAGGAAGGAAGGAAGGAAGGAAGGAAGGAAGGAAGGAAGGAAGGAAGGAAGGAAGGAAGGAGGGAAGGAGGGAAGGAGGGAAGGAAGGAAGAGAGGGAGGGAGGGAGGAAGGAAGGAAGGAAGGAAGGAAGGAAGGAAGGAAGGAAGGAAGGAAGGAAGGAAGGAAGGAAGGAAGGAAGGAAGGAAGGAAGGGAGGAAGGGAGGAAGGGAGGAAGGAAGGAAGGAAGGAAGGAAGGAAGGAAGGAAGGAAGGAAGGAAGGAAGGAAGGAAGGAAGGAAGGAAGGAAGGAAGGAGTATTGATTCCTTTGTGTTTGTCTTCATTTATATTTTTAAAATGCGGTATTTATATTAAAGCAAAGAATGGGAAATGTTTGAAGAATAGATAAAACCCTGAAGAACACATGATCAGTATCCATAACCATGAATACAGTGACAGGTCACTCTGTTTAGACAGTGACAATTTTATGAAATATACATTGAATTCAAGTTGAGACCTTTATCTCATGTAATTACCTTTTACTTTTAATTTTTCAATATTTTCATATCATGAACATGTTAATTTTCAACAAAAAGGGAATATTTAAATATGTAAAGAACATTTTTTTCTTTTTCTCTACGATTCAATTAGATCCATTTATTTGTAGATAGAAATATTTTAACATCCCATTCTCTAGCAAATGTTTTGGCATATGTATATGAAAAACAGCATTGGATGAACACAAATGCCCTCTTGTTTTCCTACATGAACTTATTTATTTTGTAGTATAGTCCTATTTTGGGGGGGGGGGTCAATGAGGGTTAAGTGACTTGCCCAGGGCCACACAGCTACTAAGTGTTAAGTGTCTGAGGTCAGATTTGAATTCAGGTCCTCCTGAATACAGGACCCATGCTTTATTCACTGTGCCACCTAGCTGCCCCATATAGTCCTACTTTTTGCCTCTTAATGCTGCATCTAGGACCTATAGACCCTTAAATGTCTCTGAGTTCTGCAGAACTGCAGTCATACTGGGTTTCAGTGATGGTTCCAGTGAAGGAATGTATCTGTCTGTTGTTTAAGAACAAATGTAGGTTCTTCAGAAAGTCTCATGACCAGAATAGCCACAAGGTATTGAATTTTTCAACTATGTCAGCCTTAGAAGCAAATGGAACAAATTATAGAGGGATTATGATCTGCATTAGTGGAGGGAGCACATTGACAAAAATGAAAGACCCCTGTAGTTTTTAGAACATCTAGTATTCCTATTAATGCTATGGTGAGTTTTCAAAGACTTCATTTTTCTTATTTTTAGTGCCTACCTTGTTAAATCTTGTCTCATTTTCTCCAACTCAGGTTTGTCATAGATATATTATTTGTTTCCTACTTAATAGCATCTGCCTACCATGCATGTCCACTTCCTTCATGGACACCAGAGGTGAAAGGGCTAAGATGAATACAAGTTGTAGTATAGCATGTCTGTTTTGAGAAATGACAGTGAATTGAAAAGTTTTATTAATATAATTTGCCCATTTTGATTTTTGTGGACCCTTTTAAGGGTCCACAAAATTTAACTAAAGGATTTATTCCAGTCTGAGAGGCTCCTTTCTACCACAGTACACCAAGTAAATGGCATTTTAGTTCAGATGACACCTCCAACAAATGTGATAACATTTTTTCCTGCCATCCCAGGGATCTAACCTAACAATGTTCCCCATGTTATATCTCTGAAGCTACACATTCTGCATGACCCTCTTCATGATCTCTCCCTTCATTTCCCTTGAGTTTTTCCATTTACTTAATTTCTAGGATTCAAGAATTAAGTCAAGTGTGGATCCTTTAAAAAAAAGAGTGAGAGAATTAAAAAAAAAAATCTCATGGGAAATATAGCTTTAGAATATCATTGAGTAACCAGAGTTTTATCTTTTAAAAAGATGGCAAAAATAGAAAAACAAAATCCACAGAAGCACAGAGGAAATGAATTACAGGTAAAGGGGCAAGGAGTCCCTGCCTGGGATGATGATAAAGGGAAGGATTATTTAGTTTTTCAGGGAAAAGATCAAAAGACAGTTTGCTATATATTATAACACCAGGAATAATGAATGGAAAAATAGAAGACTTTCTTCTCCTCAGCCTCCAAGTGGTAAGGGGCTCTCTTAAATTAAAAAGCAGTACAGTCAGAATAGTAAAAAAAATGTGGGTTTTTTTTTCTTTTCAGCATAAAATTAGACTGTGGTACTGGATAGTGCAGTTTTTGCCAAAAGCAAATGGTTAGTGATACATTTAATAGAGATCATTCATGTGAATGAGTAGGAAGAGTTTTTATAATAACATTCATATCAGCTCCAAATACTCCTTAATGTTCATGTTATCATTTATTAAATTATAAAAATTTGCCAGCTAAATTTGCAAAGATACTCTTCCCATAACTTCTTCTCTGGTATAATTTGCAGCATGGCGATTTGGCAGCATTTTTTATATTGCCTAGCATTTTGTTAGATTTTTAAGAAGTCTTATTTCATATGGTAGGGACCAAAATTTTACTTTCAGGCTTATGCTCTATTGGGAGAGCTCAACTTTCTTCAGTCCCTTTATCAACTTCTCTTATACTCTGAGTTACTTGAGGCAGATGGACAGATGTATTAATATGCCAAGTACCTTAGGGGAATGCTTTTAATGGGAATACTAATGGGCCAGTCTGCTTCTTGAACATCAGAGGTGAATAGACTTTTGATGGTTATGAGTGACAGGAGGAGGGAGAGGTTATGGTATATTTGCCATGTGACAGCAAACAAAAACAAGATTGTTTTCAGAGCAATAAGAAATTTGGCAAGCATAGGACCAAACTATTTTTCCTTTTTTTTTTCTTTTTATTATTTGAACTTGACACAAGAAAAAATAAACTCTTCCCCACACAAAGAGAAAAAGTGGAGTATATGTGAAACTGGGGATTTCTACCACATAATGCTTATTTTTAAAAGGATATAACAAATTTAACATATTTATTCCAACATCATCCTGCTTGCCTATATTCCCATCTGAACTTCCTTCTGTATACTTTTAAAATGATTCATTGACCTTTTTTCTTTTTCTTCTTTTTTTCTGTTAACTATCAATATGATTGCTGCCAGTTTTCCCCATAACTCCCTTGCCCTCAACAAAAACCCCTCCCTTGTATCAAATAAGTATAATAACAAAAAGGAAATCCTCACATTGGCCATGTCCAAAAATGTATCTTTCTACATCTTTAACTCTATCACTTCTCCAATGTGTAATTTAAAATTCTAAATGTGGGTTCTAATCTGCCCCCCCCAGTTTTGGGGGGAAACTGACTAAAATCACTGATAAATGGTTTTTTAAGGGTTTATTGAAAGATAGTAAAAGAAAGAGAAAGATTGAGAACAGATTTCCTATAACCTGGCAATCCTAATCTTCCCAAGCTCCCACTTCTGAAGTCCTCAGCCACCACGATGATCTCTCACAGCCAAAGAGTCAGGAGCCTGTCCCCAGTGTCTACTTCCTGCTTCATCTTCCCTTCCCAGAAAAGGGAGGTTCTTCAAACTGATTGGTTAGTGTCATTCAAATTCATTAAGTACCCTTAAGTACTAGCCAGATGTGCTTAACTAGAAGTCAGCCACTAATCCATTCAGCAGTCAGTCACCTTATCCAATTCAATCGGTTTAAACCAGTCTCCAGGTGGGCCCCTGAGTACCTGTTAAATCTCATCTATCACATTCCATTATCTTGACACACTAACAAGAGGTGGGATTCATAGTCCATCACTGTTCTTCTGGAGCCATTATTACATTGATCATAGTCCTTACTTCTTTCAAATTTGTCATCCTTTATAAATCTGTAGTCACTATGGAAATTATGCTCCTCGTTCTTATCACTTCACTCTGGATCACTTCACTTGAATTCCCATTCCATCCTTTTTTCACAATTCATCTAGGAGCTAGTGTTCTCCATTTTGCTCTTTGGACATTCCACCTTATTGTTTATAAGCTATCCTAAATCTTTGGAAATTTCAAGTGTCATTTTTTCTATCCTCTTAGCTTTAAGAAAAACAACAAAAACCCATGGTTCTATCTTATAATACCAGTTTACCTGTAATCCTTCCCACTTATCCCCCCACCCCTTATTCTGAGGGACAAAATGACAGATAGGCATAACTCTTTTTCATTATTTTCACTGCCAGACTATTATTCTTGTCTGGCTAAGCTGATAGGTCCACACAGAGATAAGTTTTGGATTAATTCACTTCATATGAATGAGACAAGTACAAAATATGATAGAGCTTTTAGAATTTATTTTTTAATATCACTTATTTTTTTTATTTTTGGGGGGGGCAACAAGGGTTAACTGACTTGCCCAGGGTCACACAGCTAGTAAGTGTCAAGTGTCTGAGACCAGATTTATACTCAGGTCCTCCTGCAACAAGGGCTGGTAGGTGCCACCTAGCTGCCCTCTCTTCATATCATTTAAATTTATGGTAGAAATTCTTTAGATTGAAAAAAGTGCATCAAATTAGAGGCATAAGTTAATTGTGTTGTGATTCAGTAAAACTACCTAGAAGTTGGTTGATAGAAATTCTGGGATCTATTTCTAATTTCTCTGAATTTCAGACAAGTCACCTAACTTCTCTGGGTTGTGGCCTCCACTGATGAGATGTGAATAATAAAACTTCCCTGAAACAGTTTTTTTTTAAAAGAAAGAAAAGATTTGTAAGTTAATATTTCTAAGTTTGAATTTCAAAGATGGAAAAGTGATATAGGAATATAAAATATAACTCTTACCATTTATCAGTAAAGAAGCCATACTACCCAACTGGGAAGAATTTGGAGATGAGTCCATAGAGAGAAGATTCTGAGATACTTAGAATTAAGAAAATAAATCCTTACTGTCAATATAGTCTCTGCCACTGCAACTGAGAGTGGCAGATAGATTTTCTTTCCCACTAGATTTACTTTCTGATATACAAGTTTATCACTCAGGCAAAGACTATTCATCACTCCTTTCCTGTCAATAACCCAACCTTAAACCTATGGGTCCTGTGGTTATTATTCCTTCTTTAAAGAGAGCTGCAGCTCTTTCACTTTTGCTGAAAAGAAAGGAGCAAAAACGGTAAGGAAGGATGGATGAAGAGATGAATAAAGCAACAAAATGATCATAAGTGAGAATTGAATGACAGTTTTAATCTACCTTTAGTCTTGTAATGTTCAACATTTTTATCAGTGCCTTGGATGAAGACACAGCCCGCATGCTTTTCAAATTTTTGGATGGCAATAAGCAGGAAGGGCTAGCTCATATGTTGGATGACAAAATCAAGATCTCAAAATATCTCAACAGGCTAGAATGATGGGTTTGAGCTAAAAAGAAGAAATTTAATAGTGATCAGTGGGGGGGAAAAACTATGATCAGGTTAAAAAAAAAGAACTATACTAGAAGAGGGGGAGATATTCTTAGAAAACATTTGAAAAAGATCATGAGGTTCTAGCTCAAGACACGCCAACAGTATGATGATGGTGCAGTGGATAGAGCACTGGACGTAGTCAGGAAGACCTGAGTTCAAATCCAGCCTCAGACATTTATTAACTGTGCAACCTTGGGCAAATTAATTATACTCTGTTTGCCTCAGTATCTTCTACTTGTAAAGCAGGGATAATAACAGCACTTCCCTTTGAGGGCTGTTGTGAGGATCAGCTGAGATAAGACTTGTAAAGCACTTAGCACACTACCTGAACAAAAAGGCTCTTTGTAAATATTTCTTCTTCTTCTTCTTCTTCTTCTTCTTCTTCTTCTTCTTCTTCTTCTTCTTCTTCTTCTTCTTCTTCTTCTTCTTCTTCTTCTCCTCCTCCTCCTCCTCCTCCTCCTGCTCCTCCTGCTCCTCCTCCTCCTCCTCCTGCTCCTCCTCATCCTCCTCCTGCTCCTCCTCCTCATCCTCCTCCTGCTCCTCCTCCTCATCCTCCTCCTGCTCCTCCTCCTCATCCTCCTCCTCCTCCTCCTCCTCCTCCTCCTCCTTCTCCTCAAATAAGCTAAGTCTCAGATTGTATTAATAGAAATGAAATCAGTATCCAGAACAATGAGGTGATTGTCTCTGTCCAGATTAGTCCTTGATCAGTTTGGGGTATCAGTTTTAGAAAGAGCTTTGCATAGCTAGAGAATAATGAGTAGGACTATTAATAAGACAATGGTGCTCAAATATGATTTAAAGAAACTGGGAATGTTGAGTATAAAGAACAGAAGACTTGTTGGAAGGTTGATTTAGCTCTTTTGGAATAATTGAGCTGTCCTATGGAAGAAGGATTTCTAGAGCAGTTGACTTCTGAGTCATCCAGCTAAGATTCCATAATTTGAATCTTATGCGACAAATGAAATTTTGCGGTATTGCCTTTATTGGGATGTGGGAGTTTTCTTCATCTTCCCTAAATTTCTAGTGTTATTGTTGCATGGCCATTGTTACCATAACACATCTAGAGGATGAGTCCTATCTCAGAAAACCAGAGAAATAATTTTACTTATAGTCTAGATGTCTTGGGAAGATTTATTTCCTTTTTAATAGCCTATTATACATTCCCAAAGGGCAGCTAGATGGCCCAGTGGATAGAGTACTGGGACTGGAGTCAGGAAGACGAGTTCAATCTGATGTCAGACACTTATTAGTTATATGACACTGGGCAAGTCACTTAACCCTGTTTTCCTCAGTTTTCTCACCTGTAAAATGAACTGGAGAAAGAAATGACAAACCACTCCAGTATCTCTGCCAAGGAAACTCCAAATAAGGTCACAAAGAGTTGAACAGGGCTGAAACAACTGAACAATAACATTCATAAAAGCTCTATGCTATACAACATAAGCTTTTTTTTTTCCTAAATGTGCACTGAAGATCCAGGTAAAGGAAAACCACGCACATCTATGGACATGTTGTTCTAGTTGTTCATCCTTCATTCTCAAACAGGACGAATGACATTACAAAGGTGATGTCTTGGCTTGTATGTGAGTTGGATTTAAGTGAGGCAGAGCTGCAACAAGTAGTCAGCCTCACTTTCTCCTCCAGAATCATCAAAGTCCAGTGGCTAGATAAAAGTAAAGAAGACTGGCTATGTCCCAGGATGCAGTGGGTGACCTGGCCTTTCTAAATTAAGGTCTTTCCCAGTTCTGAGTTTGTCTAAGGCAACACTGATTCAAAGACTAAGGACTAGGTTAGAATTGATACAAAACATGGCCGAATTTACCATTACAGAAATATCAATCTGGGAGGATGAGACCCTCAAACTTTCTGTCTAGAGGAGAAAACAATTGCTATTTACACTCCTTCTAAATCATAAAAATGTAAACAATGAGCAACAGAAGTTTGGGCTGGGGAGAAACATTGGCTATTCACTGACAGCCGGGATGATTTGAATTTAAAGGTGTAGTCAAGTAGCTCCATTTAAAACACATGGACTTTTTAAAGTCTTTTTTTAGAGCTATATTTCAAGAAATCATAAATAAAAACTGCACAGGAGATATACTTTCCAATCATTTCCTCAACAGTTTATGGGAGGTCACACTGATCATTTGATTGCTAGAGTCTAGTATTGGTCAAGTGTTTATCCATGCCTTTCACCTTTGAAAAATGATGGGCTATGGATCTTACAAACAGCTTGTGATATGCACAGTTACAAAACAATTTGTCTTCAACCCTCAAGTTTCCATTTACTTATTGAGCCCACTGAGCCATCTTGCCTAAAGCAAATTTGCTTTTAGAACAGAAACAGGGTCATTGGCTGGACAGCTTTATCTAAAAAGGTACATGAAGAATGCTGTTTGAAGTACTTTGTTATATAGGCATTTTTAGTAAGTTTTTTACCCTATGTGTAGGTCTAAAGAGAAAGGTCACTTTCTTTTCTGAAAAAAAAAAAACAAAAAACCCCCAAAACAACACAACTACAACAACCAAAAAAGTAACAAACAAATATATCAAGGTGGTCAGGGGATCCAGGACTTATTGGACATGAGTTTTTAAGTGCCATAAGTAAGATGAACCAGAAGACAGGTTCAGAAAGGTCAACCAAGATGAAGAAGAGCAACCAAATCCAAAAAATCCGGACAGGGAAGGGGTCAAGTATAAGATCAGCAGTGATGGAAAGCCTCCTGAGCTGGATGTCTAAAGAGCTGGGTTGTAATCCTGACTCTGTGAGACATGAACTAGGCTCTGTAAGACCTTGGGGGAAATCCTAGTCTCTCTGATTCTCCTTTTCCTTAGTTAGAAAATGAGAGAATTCAAAACTTTTGTTCCTCAAGGTCTGTTGCAACTCTAGAATCTCATGATCAAGGACATAAGTAATAGACACAGGTCACCTAAAGCAAGATTAGAACTTGCTTCGGGCAGGTAGGTAGTAATGTGGATAGAATACTGGGCTTGAAGTCAGGAAGACCTAAGTTTAAATCCAGACTCATGCACTTACTGGCTATATGATTCTGAACAGGTCACTTAAATTCCCTAAGTCCCAGTTTCCTCATCTGTAAAATGAGAGTTTGAAATGTGATTCTATGACCATGTGGCAGAGTCCTTCTTTGACAAGTGACTTTAGATATATGTGGGCCTCAGACTAGCTGGAGTCTAGAGAATAAAGGGGATGGGGAGCTTGACAATGCCTGCCCAAAGGGGAGATAATGATTTAGGAAACCAAGTGTTCCCTAACAAAGGGGAATAAGTAGCAAAAAATGAAAGAATTGAGGAACACAAGTAACTGCAAAGAGAATGTAGTCTTCCACTGGTGCAGTGAGGATGGCTATTGGCAATCATCACAAAAGAAAGCAATATTTTGCATGAATGGGATTTGGTGGCAAACACAGTACTAATGAAATGTTGGATGTGATGTCTTTATTACCCTGTCTCTGAATGCCTTCTTTGCCTTCCTTTCTCTCTGTTTTTTTTTTTCATGTTTATTTCCCAACACACCAGGATTATGTTGCCATCTAAAAGAGTAATAGAGGAACCTGGGGTGCAGCTCTTGCTATCTTGCTGTCCATCTTGGTTTTGATTTGAACAAATGGGAGCATTTAGCCCCAGCCCTAGGGGAAATGGGGGAGTGACTGAATTTTGTTCAGGAACCACTTGCTGTGAATAAGTCTAGCAAAGAGGGAGAGGGAGAACATTAAACCATGGGAAAGGGGTAAGGGGAGAGGTATTGTTTTGCTAATTCACCCCTGAGGAAAAATGCCAGTGTTTCTGGTCATAGCTGAGCGCAGATCTCATAAAAATGTACCAGGGCATGGCTGGCATCTCTGTATCAGCATCAGGCATGGTGATAGGAGGAGACAGCTGATGCTATTCCCTCAGTACCCAGGTGACAGTCACACCCTTGCTTCTCTTAGCTTCATGTTCCAGCAGCTCAGTTCCTTGGAGAAAAAGATGCTTCACAGGGTGGAACTGAAGCTTTCTTTCCTCCATTGGAGCTTGGCTGGGTCTCCCTGGAGCCTCCGAACATCTGGCATGCCAAGGCTAAATTGGCATTGTACACTTCTATGGTTTGGCACTGTATGAAGAGGCCTTTTCCAATACAATTCTGTTTGCCATTTGGTGCCCCAGGAAAGTGGAATTTAAAAAAAAAAAGACCATGGAACCAATTTGGCTGTCTCACCCTTATTCTCAGGTTTTTGGGGTTCAGCCTAAGCTCAGAAAGTACAACTTAGATGAAACAAGAAGTTTGAGGATTTGCATCTCAACTGCATTGTCAACATTTTAAAAAATCCTAGTTAGAGCTGATTAAAAACCCTCTCGGATCATTGAATCATGAATCCGCAACTGGAAGCCCTTAGAGGCCAGAAAAACAATCAACCACACCTACATTGTAATGAAGTCTAGGAATTCAAAACAGAAATGGAGCAGTCTCTGCCCTCAGGGAATTTATATCCTGTTTGGGGAGACAACATATATATCTAAAAATCCATCTATAATCTGTTCTAGGGATCCCGGTGATGATTTCAATGGTATTGGGAGAAAGATAGACCTGTAGAAGTAAGTCACTTCCTTCTCCAGCACTGACTTGCCAAGAGTCACAAAAAGTATCAGGGACAGGGCTTCCTGGTCTAGAGGCCAGCCCTCCATCTATGAAGCCTTTCAAAATACACATACGATACATGCAAGGGGAATTGTTTGGGGGAAATCACTCACAGCTAGGGAAATCAGAAAAGACCTATTTTTGGAAGCAACCCCCAAGAAGAGAATTGAAGGAAAGTAGGAATTACAAGAGACAGGATGGAGGGAGGGCATTCCAGGCAAGAGAGGTAATATAAAGAAAGGGTAATCAGGTCCTCTCATTTTACCCTTAAGGAAACTGAGGCCCAGGGGGGTTAAGTCACATGTCCAAGGTCATAAAGGTAATACAAGGAGTATCAGAGGTGATGTTTGAATCCCGGTTCATGGGACTTGTCCAGAGAGAGTAGATGCCCTTTCTATTGTACCAGAAAAATCTCAAATATTTCATTTTGTATTTGCTCCCAAAATTTAAAATAGTAAGGCATATTCAGGCATGCAGGGGTCACCCACGATTGGGCCTATTTGTCATTAGTGACCACTTTTGTGCTACTTTTGGGATGCCTAAAGGCACCGAATAGCTATTTTTGCCAAATTATTAAAATTAGAATTCTAGGGCTAAAAGGGGCCTTAGAAATCATCTAACTTAACTCCATAATTTTATGGGTAAGAAAGTGGAAATTCTAAGATATTAAATATAGAGTAAGGGGAAGAACTCAAATCTTTCATCTCCAAATACAAAACTCTTTGTACCATATCAGGCATTATATGTATTTCAAAATAGGAAACTTTTGAAGAAATATGTTATGGGGGGGGCAGCTAGGTGGCGCAGTGGATAGAGCACTGGCCCTGGAGTCAGGAGGACCTGAGTTCAAATCCAGCCTCAGACACTTACTAGCTGTGTGACCTTGGGCAAGTCACTTAACCCCCAATTGCCTCACACCCCCCTCCCCCGAAAAAATATGCCTGGTCTCCTAAGTTTAAATAAAGTGTTCTGACGACTGAACCAAACTGCTTCCTATCCTATTACATTCCCAGACCTGACTACTTCCTGACTTTTACCAATTATCAGTAGTCTAGGCTTTGGTTGAAAGAAGATACCAGATCACTAATTCATAAAGCCATAAGATAGACAGACAGACAGATAGATGAATGGATGGATGGATTGGTTATTTGGTTGTTGTCCTTCATTTTTGAAGATGACCAAAATGACATCACTATGTTGGAGTCAAGGTATAGTGTGTCCCACTGTGGCTGATCAGACCTATATACACATACATATATTATATGCCATGTTCATATATACATATATACATATATCGCATATATCATATATCATACTCAAATCAACTAAAGATTATAGACTTGGGAGAAGATGCAGCAGATAGTTCACATAGAATATGGTGTCTTTGGCTTGGGATATGCTAGAGCCATCTTCTACCAGCTGGCAACAGCAGATTGTTAAATTTTCAGTGTGAGCCTTAGTAATTTGCATATTCATACCTTGAGAATTGGCAAATGCTATGAATTAGGACTGGATTTGTTGATTGCCTAGACTTCTGAAAATAATGGAGAAAATATTAATATTAATAACTGGGCTCAAATTTAAAAGTGTGTGATATGTACATCCCCTCCCCTCCAACCATGAGCTGGTTGTTAAATATTTACCAGCACACCCCTGCTTCAGCTCCATATTAAACTTTGCAAAATTCAAATTCCCTGAGATCTCTGTTCTTCTTCCCAAACAGGCCTACATTTTTCATAAGAAATTCTATGTATGATTGGCTTTTAGTGTTTAATGTTTGTTTTTCAATGTGTAGGTTTGTTAAAAGGCATCTGAGGGAATTGGTCAGTGGTAAATGCTTATTATTTATATAATGAGTATGGGAAGGTGGCACAAACCAGAGCTCAGGGAATGCCGTCAGTTTGTAGCCATCCTAATGAGAAGGGAGAAGCAGAAGTCCCTTATTCCACAGTGGAAGTTAACAAATTGTCCAGTGATTATTCAGAGAACCTAAAGATTTGATCCCCATGGAGAATGACTTAAAACTAGGTTTGAGGCTACTGATTAAGGGATCGGCAGGGAAAAGGTTTGCAGTATTGCTGGTCAGATTTTTCTGGCTGATGCTATATGAATCTAAATGGAATATTGCGGTGATATAAGAAATGTCAGGTATGAAAAACATCAGAAGACTCAGATGAACTGAGGCAGGACAAAGAAAGCAGAATCATGAAAAATATTTTTCACAATGGTTAAAATAATGTAAATGAAAATAATGTCAAATGGTAGGTAAACTGATTGCAACAAAAAATAGTAAAAGTTTTGTTAAATGGGAGATATAATAACCTATATAAGATTGCTTGTCTTCTTGGGGAAGGGGAGGGAAGGAGTGAGAAAAATTTGGAATGCAAAATCTTACAAAAATGAATGTTAAAAACGGAAAAGAAATACTGTTTCTTATAAAAAAGATAAATAGGAGATATAATACACCTCCCTACTCTGGGTAGAGATGTGGGGGATAATGGATGTGGAATATAGCACAGGTTGTCAGATTTAGTTGCTTTGTCAGATGTGCTTAACTATTTCTTTGTTACAAGAGAAGGCTTAACAGAAGTGGTAAGGTTGGGAATTGATCCAGAAATTACTACATTTAATGCATTTTAAAAATAGAAAAATCATGTAAAAATAACTTCACTTATCACTCCCCAAAATGGGATCTATTTAGAAACTACTAAATTAAAGCAGTGGTAGAACAAAGCCAAAGATATTATAAATATAAAATGTGCCCTAGAAATTAGGGGAAGGAGGAAAGAGAAACGATAGGTAGTGCTTTATAGTCTCTAGTATCTCTGACACTAGATTTTCTTGGAGAACTGTATTAATAATCAAAAAGTACTTACTGGTGCCCTCCTATGTCCTCAGTGCCTTGCACTCTGTGGAAGACATAAGAGAAGTATAAAAATGATCTGCATTCTCAAAGAGCTTATTTGCTGTGTGACCATGGGCACATCACTACCTCTCTTAGCCTCAAATTCCTTGCATTCAGAATTAGGAGAATAAGGATACCTAACATCTTAAATGTCTTGAGGATCAAGTGAAATATTATATGTAAATGCATTCATGAACCTTGAAGCACTATATAAATGCTATACATTATTAATGCAGAAGAAATAATTAGAAAATGAATACATACAACCTATTCTAATTTGTGGTAAAGAGAGACTTTCAGTACTTAGTGTAAGACTTCACAAGAGACAGTTCATTGAAGAGTAGAAAAATCATGATGGAGGTAGTCATTGTTCTGGGCTTTGGGAAACAAAAAGAAATTAGGTGAGTGAGGTAAAGAAGAAAAGGTATTTCAAGGTAAGGAATTGTGTGAGCAAAGACATAATCACATATTTTGAGGGTAGAAGTGATGGTTTCACTGGTGTGAAGGCTATATGCTAAAGATCAAATGGGAAATATGTTTGGATATGTGAGATGAAAACAAAATATAGAGGGCCTTGAAAGCCAGGCAATGGGAACTAGAAGTAAGATAGAGGGAGCCATTGAAGGTTTCTGAGTATGAGAGTAACACAATAGATGTATAATAACACATTTGTGTGGACTTTTAAAGTTTTCATCCTTAAATTTATTTTCTAAAGATGTGTGTATATGTGTGTGTGTGTGTATTTGTCTTTTGTTCTACCAATAAGGCATACTTGAAAGGTTCACAACCAAAGTAGGAGAATTGGGTAGATGTTTCCAAGAGATAGATTTAAGTTTGATTTAAAGAGAAGTGTCATAACAATTAAAGCTCTACAGAACTGGATGAGGTTGCCTGAGGAGCTAGTAGGTTCCACTCCACTACCTATTGAAGGTTTTTGTTTATTTTGTTTGTTTGTTTGTTTGTTTGTTTTAAGGAAAGGCTGACTGACCACTTTCCCAACCCATGTAGAGGGGATTTTTCATCAAGTATGGCTTGTGAGGTCTCTTTCTGCTTTGAAATTCTGAGATTCTGCACAAAAGATGGCTTCACAACTGTGAAAAGCCTCTCTTAGCAAGTAACCAACCAGAGGTAGATGGGAATGTCCAAAGTAGATTTGTTCATTCAGGAGAATATCAAGCACTGGGGCTAAAACTAGAAGGATTGGGGAAGATCCTGAGTCTGGGCATTTCCAAATAACATTGACATGCATTTTTCTTATATATACACCATAGGGGTGGTATACGTGTTGTTTTACTACAGAATGGTATCCTTGGGGAGAAAAAAAAAAGTAAATTTGGAGTCACCTGGGGTTAGAAGTCTGGCTTCACTGGTTACTGGGTTTTTTGGTTTGTTTGTTTGTTTGTTTGTTTTGTTTTTGGGGGGTGAGGCAATTGGGGTTAAGTGACTTGCCCAGGGTCACACAGCTAGTAAGTGTTAAGTGTCTGAGTCCAGATTTGAACTCAGGTCTTCCTGACTCCATGGCCAGTGCTTTATCCTCTGCACCACCTAGTTGCCCCACTGGTTTTGTAATTTAAAGCAAATCCCTCAATCCCCTAGAGGATCAAAGGATTTTGAGTTGGAGGAAATATTAGAAGTCATCTAGTTCAATTACCTTATTTTACAGTTCAAGAAACTTAGGTGCTAAGATATTAATTCACAGATGTAGTATCAGAGTTGGAAGAATTTGAACCCAGTTCCTCTGATTCCAATTCCTACCTTTTTCCAAGTACTTTCTATGAAACCTACTGATAAATTTTATACTTAACATTCTCAAACCATTAAGAAATTTTTACCAACTTTTAAAACTAGGAAAAACTTGAATTCTTTCTTCTTTTCCCTCTTCCTTTCTCTCTCCTCTCTACCTATTTCCAGTTTTCCAACAGCTTGTGAGCATATGCCTTTTGTTTCTAAGGTAGACTACTCTCACCCATGCAGCTTGCTTTGTATGCTTGTATTGTTTCGAGGGTATCCTACCTTATCTCTGTGGTTGCTTTCCAAGCAGCAAGGCTCCAAAATAAGAGAAATGTATTGCTTCTCTCTTTATTCCAGCTATTGAAGGCAGTCTTGTGCTGTTTACTTCTTAGCCAACCTCCAATTGAAAATGGAAACTAGAAAACATTGTTCTAGAAGTGAATGCTAACGCCTCTCTTCAGTCGCATGAGATGGGTGGGCTGAGAATGTTGTCTTTCTTCAAATCACCTTTTAAAAAATGCTACTGGAGGGGCAGCTAGGTGGCGCAGTGGATAGAGCACGGGCCCTGGAGTCAGGAGTACCTGAGTTCAAATTCGGCCTCAGACACTTAACACTTACTAGCTGTGTGACCCTGGGCAAGTCACTTAACTCCAATTGACTCACTAAAAAAAAAAAAATGCTACTGGGAGAAAATTATTCTGTCCTTTATGGTTAAGAGAAGTGTCTTGCTAGTTAGTAATTGCAAGCCATTTAAGGTACCATGGTTATTAAGGCTAATAAAACCTATAGTAATAACCGAATCTTTCATTAATATAGTACATTTACTTCCTAGGTAGCATTTCATATTTAAGATTGCCTTTTAATTTTACAATGTCTTTTCCCACTATATAGAAATGAGTATTATTATCCCCATCTTGTGAATAACAGAACAGAGGAATGTAGAGTTGAAGTGATTTACCTAATGTATTATGCTACCTGAATAGGGGCATGTATTAATAGTGTAAATGTTTTGCAGGTTTATGAAAACAACAAATAGATTGTTTTTATCTTAAGTAACATTTTCTTTTTTTACCTATCATAGTATTATTTGAGGTGAGTTAGAAAGGGTTTTCTATAGGGATCTTCTGAGCCTAACTCTGATCCTGATTGAGGAGAAGGAAGAAGAGGAGGATGACTATGATGAAAATAATAAAGAAAAAAATCAGGATAATGTAATTGCCATCAGAAATTATAGAAGGATTGTCCCTCAGTTTCCCAGACTTTAGTGATCCATGTAGATTAGAAAAGAAAATGGTAACTCCTGTATTAAGGAGTTCTTAACCTGGAGTCTGTGACCTTTTTTTTACCTTTTAATATTTTGGTAACTATTTAAAAATAATTAATTTCCCTTGTAATCCTATTTTACTTATACATTTAAAAACACTATTAGAGGAGTTTATAATCTTCACCAGATTTCCAAAGGGTTCCATGATAGCTTATATCATTGTAGGCTATAAAATTTAGTACTTACCAAATGCCTGGCCAGACATGAACTGGTTGCTAGAAATATACATCAGAAGTTTGCTATCTTTCTTGAAGTGAGGGATAATAAATCCCCATACTATAAATATAGACCTCCACATATCCTGGAGGACTTTATACATAAACTGCACTAAAACTGAACCATCAATGTAAACCAAAATATTGACTACAATTAACCAGGCATTACATTAATTCATTCAAAAGAAATCCTTAAGAAGAATATTTTTAATAGGTGTTTCCATGCCAAATATTCATAATCTCCAATCTACATGGAACTAAAACATTTCACAATGGAGAGATCTAGTAGAGGAGATAAAAAATCACACGTGTTCTATGTATTATCCCTTCTGTCCCCTCTTCAACTAGAGTTGTACTGAGCAGTTATTTTATTTACTTAACAGTCGATAGGACATTAAATTTAAAAGAATTATAGAGGGGGCGGCTAGGTGGCACAGTGGATAAAGCACTAGCCCTGGATTCAGGAGGACCTGAGTTCAAATGCAGCCTCAGACACTTGACACTTACTAGCTGTGTGACCCTGGGCAAGTCACTTAACCCCCATTGCCCCGCAAAAAAAAAAAAAAAAAAATTATAGCAAGACAGAGAACTAGGACAGACCCATTTCTATCTGAACCCCACCTAAAAATGTGTGGAATGACATTCTACCAATAATTAATAGGTAAGGCATTTTGTTTTGTTGTTCTGTTGTTTTTCAGTCATGTCCGACTCAGTGTGACTTCATTTAGGATTTTGTGGTAAAGATAATTGGTTTGCCATTTCTTTTTTCAGTTCATTTTTTTTACACATTGAGGCAAAAAGTGTTAAGTAACTTGCCCAGGGTCACAAAGCTAGGAAGTGTTTGAGACCAGATTTGAACTCACTAAGAGGAAACTTTCTGACTTTGGGTCAAACACTCTATCCATTGAGACACCTAGCTGCCCCTGTGCATGTCAGGCGTACATTAGAGATATTTTGTTTTCTGTTCCAGATCACTGCAAGAAAGCAAATATCACGATACAGTGATTCACATTAATTTCTTGGTTTCCTGATGCATATATAAGTTATGTTTACACTATACTGAAGTCTATTAAGTGTGCAATAGTTATGTCTAAAAATGTATATACCTTAATTAAAAAATACTTTATTGCTAAGAAAACATGCTAACAATCATGTGAGCCTGCAGAGAGTCATAATCTTTTTGCTGGTGGAAGATGTCTTTTTTTCCAGTTATATGTAAGGATAATTTTCAACATTCATTTTTGTAAGATTTTGAGTTCCCAATCTTCCTTACTCCCTCCCTTCTCTCCCCTCTCCCCAAGACAGAAGGTAATCTAATATAGGTTATACATTTACAATCACATTAAACACATTTCCGCATTAGTTATGTTGTAAAAAAAAACAGAATCAGGGGGCAGCTAGGTGGTGCAGTGGATAAAACACCAGCCCTGAATTCAGGAGGACCTGAGTTCAAATGTGGCCTCAGACACTTGACACTTACTAGCCGTGTGACCCTGGGCAAGTCACTTAACCCTGACTGCCCCATGCAAAAAAAAAAAAAGATTCAGAAAAAAAGGGGAAAAACTCAAGAAAGAAAAGAAAAAGTAAAAAAAAAAGTATGGTTCAATCTGCATACAGATCCCACAGTTCTTTTTCTGGATGTGACGAGCATTTCCCATCATGAGTCCTTTGGAAATGTGTTAGATCATTGTATTGCTGAGAAAAGCAAAGTCTATTACTGCTGATGATCATATAATGTTGCTGTTACTGTGTACAATGTTCTCCTGGTTCTGCTCACTTCACTCAGCCTCAGTCTACTTAAGTCTTTCCAGGTTTTTCTGAAATTTGCCTGCTCATCATTTCTTATAGCACAATAATATTCCATTCCATTCATATACCACAACTTGTTCAGCCATTCCCCAGTTCATGGCAATCCCCTCAATTTCCAATTCTTTGCCACCACAAAGAGAGCTGCTAGAAAAAATTTTGTACATGTGGATCCTTTTCCCTTTTCTATGATCTCTGAGATACAGACCTAGTAGTAGTATTACTGGTTCAAAGGGTATGCACAGCTCCATAGCCCTTTGGGCATAGTTCCAAATTGAAACAATGCATTAGTGTTCCAGTTTTTCCACCTCTCCAACATTTATTATTTTCCTTTTTTTGTCATATTAGCCAATTGGATAAGTGTGAGGTAGTACCTCAGAGCTGTTTTAATTTGTATTTCTCTAATCAGTAGTGACAGAACATTTTTTCATATGGCAATAAATAGTTTTGATTTCTTTAGGAAGATGTTGTCTTGATGTTGATGGCTGCTGACTAATCAGGGTGGGGGCTGCTGAAGGCTGGGGTGACTGTGGCAATTTCTTAAAATAAGACAACAATGAAGTTTGTTGCATTGATTGAAGCTCTTCCTTTCACTTGAAAATTTAGAGGCTATTGTGGATTTATTAATTGGCCTAATTTCAATATTATTATGTCTCAGGGAATAGAGAGGCCTGGGAAGGGGGAATGAGATGAGGGAATAGCTGGTCAGTGGAACAATCAGAACTCACAACATTATTGATTAAGTTCGCATTCTTATATGAGTGCATGTTGTGGCACACCAAAACAATTATAATAGTAACATCAAAGATCATTGATTATAGATCACCATAACAGATATAATAATAATGAAAAAGTTTGAAATATTTCTAGAATTACCAAATTGTGAGCATATGCTGTTAGAAAAATGGTGCTGTTAGACTTATTTGACTCAGGGTTGACATAAACCTTCAATTTGTAAAATACACAAGATGTTTAAAGTTCAGTAAAGTGAAGTGAATTAAAATGAAGTATGGGGGCAGGTAGGTGGCGCAGTGGATAGAGCACTGGCCCTGGAGTCAGGATGACCTGAGTTCAAATCTGGCCTCAGACACTTAACACTTACTAGCTGTGTGGCCCTGGGCAAGTCACTTAACCTCAATTGCCTCAAAAAAAAAAGAAAGAAAGAATTATGCCTGTATATAGTCTCTTTAAAATCTGCAAAAGTGTTGTACATATATTATTTAATTTGATCATCACAAACCTGTGGGATATATCTTATTATCATCCTTTCTTTACAGATGGGGAAACTGAGGTCAAAGTGGCAAAGTGAATTGCCCATGCTTATACAGTATGGGGTGGGGGTGGGGATGCAGAGCAGTTTGATGGCTTAGTAGATAGAGTACTGAGCCTAGAGTCAGGAAGATGTGAATTCAAATTTGGCCTCAGACACTTAACAGCTGTGTGATCCTAGATAAGTCACTTAGCCTCTGTCTTATGCCAGTGGAAGAGGGAAATGGCAAACCATAGTATACAACACAGTATTTGGTGTGAGAGGTGGATTTTGAACCCAGTACTTCCTGATTCTACCTTGCTACATAGATAGGTGGCACAGATAGGATAGCACTGGTACCGAAATCACAAAGTACTGGGTCCAAATTCAGCCTCAGGTACCGACTAGCCAGGTGACTCTGGGCAAGTCATTTAGCCACTGTTTGGCTCAGTTTCCTCAACTGTAAAATGGGAATAACAGCATCTATCTCACAGGGTTGTTTGAATCTCAAATGAGATAATATTTCTAAAGTGCGTACCATAGTACCTGGTACATAGCAGACACTCCATGAATGTTTGTTCCCTTCCCTTGCCCCTTTCCCTTCCCCTTCACTCTAAAATGCTCTTAAAGCAGGAGTTCTTAACCTGGGAAATGTGACCTTCTTTGTCTTTTAATATTTTTGTCACTATTTCAATATAATTGGTTTCCCTTGTAATCCTTCATATTTTATTTATACATTTAAAAACATTATTCTTAGAAAAGTCCATAGGATTCGTCAGACTTTCAGAAGGTTTCTATGACACCCCAAAAGGTTAAAAACCTCTATTCTAAAGGGAAGGAATAGAAGGCAAGATTGAATGGGAATATTCTTAATGGGATAGGAATTGATTGTGATTTGTGTGGGAGACAGAAACAAAGAACAAAGGGGCCAGAGTGGTAGCACATTGCTTGCTATTTCATTTAAATTCAAGGTAATGAGACTTTTCTGTGAGACCCAAATGCAAAGGAAAAGTGGATGGAAAACTGATAGGAGGAAGAAAAATTTGGTGAGACACTAAAGAACCCTCAAAAAGAGAATTGTAGAAATTCTTTCCCTTGGAGGAAACTGCCCTATTGTGTCCACCATCAATCATGCTGTTAAATGGGTCTCTGCCCTACCTTTTTTCTTCCCCCCACTCCCTTTCTCTGTTTCTCACTTCCTCTATACTCCATGTGGCGCCTCTTTATGAACTGTGGGGCTGCTTGCAGTAACAGAGGCCAGACTGGCTACACAAGCTGTATTTGTCTTTCCTTTATTTTACTGGAAGTCTTTGGGGCCATCCGGGCTGGTAATTGCACCACGCTGTTTCTGAATCAATGATTTTTAGAGCTGTTGAGCTCTTATTACTGCAGCTTGTTGGGCAGAAACAAGTGAAAGATCCAGGTCAGGTTGGTCTCTGCTATAGATGGATCTCATCAAATTGTCTTTCTTCAGCCATTGAATAAAACTAGCAAAGCTGTTAAATAAAACAAGAGACAGAGGGGGGAGAGGAGAGAATGGAGAAAGAGAGATAGAGAGACAGAGAGACAGAGACAGACAGAGAGACAGACAGAGACAAAGACAGAGGGAGAGAAAGAGAGAAGGGGGGAGGAAGGGAGAAAGCAGGAGAGAGAGGGAGAGAGAGAAAGAGAGGGAGAGAGAGAGAGAGGGAGAGAGAGAGAAAGGGAGAGAAAGGGGGAGAGAGAGAGACAGACAGACAGACAATCTGGTTTGAGATAAGATGGAGAATCAAACCTTATCAGACTTCTAGACAACTTCTACAAGAAGTCAGCAATAAATTAAAAAACAAAAATAAACAAACAAGACCCCACCAGCAGTTACTTTCACATTGGCACACCTACCTCTTTCGTACAATTCTAGCAAAGGGAGGATATCTCATCTCACATCTGTATCTCACTTCAAACTGCAGTGCTCTTGATTTGGTTCAAACATTACGAGGGGCCTCCTAAATACCCACTGTGCCCACCTGGCATCTCCCTTTTGCTCTTTTTTTGTACACTTGCTGGCATGTGTTACTGCAGGATCTGGCCCTCCTTCTCAGTTGTTAAGGGCAGATGGAGAGAATGGTAAGCCCAGTGGAAAGGGTTAGTAAGGAATCCCCATGGTCGGACTCTAGGCCTGACATTCTCATTAAATGCATCTTATAAAATGCTAGCCCCAGGTTAAAGCCTTCCAGAACAGTGCCAAGAGGCCTCCTGTAATGTTTTTCATGTAGATTGTTTACAATCCTAAGCAATGCCCCATAAAACCATTTTATCCCATATTATATCCTATATAAGGCATTAGTGCTTACAGCAGTTTCCTTTCATGGCCCCCTAGGAAAGAGTTTAATGAGGGTTTCATAGCATTTATCTATTTTCCAGAAATAGCCAAAGTCAGTCATTATGTATTAGGCTTTCAAGTTAAATTGATCTGAAATATAGCTATACAAATGCTAGTCCTCATCTAGGAGTCTCTTCTGAAAAGTAGGTGGTATTATCTACATCAATTCAGATAGGTAATTTAAAGGGCACTGAGGTTAAATGATTTGCCCTAAGTTACCCACCATATCAGAATTAGGCAGGAGACCCAGGTGTCCTAACTTCCATTTTGTTCTCCTCTAGACACTCCTCAGCTACAAATCATATAAACTACCTTTGAATTGGAATGCTTGTGAATGTCATTTGTCACTTAAACGTATGAAAAATGTCTCCCTGTTGTCACTTGGCTGCATACAGCCTGTCATGTCAAGCAGCATTGGCTTTATTATTGAAATGAAGAGGACATTTGCACCATTGATCTCAGTGGCAGTTGGCTTAGGGAGAATCAGACCAGTCTGTCGTAGAATATAGAAAGATATCACATGGTACACAAATTGGCCAAAGAATGATCACAGATGATAGCAGCAGTTGGTCAGTTTCCAAACTGCTTCGTTGCTGCCCCCTCTTTACCTCATTAACTCCTGCTGAGTAACCAGTAAGGAAGGACTTTTGAAGCCCCTATGATTTGCATGTAAATATGGTGAGATTTGGTGTTTTAATTTAAATGCCTGAACTCTTCCAGCTTAGAAGTGAGAGTACAAAAAAAGCATTGGAGTGTGAGAGACAGCCTGGAGATGGAGTGCTGGACTTTCAATCAGGAAGACTCAGGTTCAAATTTCCTTTCAGATGCTTCCTAGTTTTGCAACTATGGGTCTCAGTTTGGTCATCTGTAAAAGAGGAATAATATGTGAAGTGACTGTATTGTGGGGTTTTTGTGAGGCCAAAACATATTCTGAATCTGAGTTTGAATCTTGTCTCAGATACATCCTGTGTGACCTGGGCAAGTTACTTAACCTGTCTTGGTTTTTCCTTCTATAAAATGAAGACAACCATGGTAATAATAACAGTAGGTAATAGTAATAATAAGAACAATGTTGTTGTGAGGGACAAATAAGCAAATATATGTAAAGTACTTTTCAAACCTTAAAGTGCTATATAAATGCTAATTATCACCATCATCAATCATCATCATTCTAAAAGTCTTCAATTTTAAATTTTGGGGACACTCTGTTAAATGCTATATAGGGATGATTATACATGGACCACCTCTGAAAACTTGAAATTGCTTAAAAATGTAAATATCAGAGATAAAACGATTTTCTTTAGTGAATAGAGTAAAAAGAGGAATTTATTATATTCCTGTTTTCTATAAATGAATTTTGGAAGTTCAGACACATCCAAAGAATAGAATGAGATTTAAGTCCCACCTGGTTCCTCAATTTGTAACCTTCTGCTATAATTTGGAAGAAATATGTGAAGAGCTAATGCCATCCATACCAATTCATAGTACAGTGGATATCACCTAGCATATATGGGAAACCTCTAGAATGCTCTCACTAATATTACTTACTGTGATCCTTTGTGAGGTAAGTATGAAGCTTTGGCTTTTGTAATATAATTCAGGAGAAAAAGGTTTAAATGCCTTTTCTAACTTCAAATCTAGTCACTTCACCTCTCTGATAGTTTTCTCATTTGTACAAAGGAGGGGGTAGGGGTAGATGCCTTCAAAGATCCTTTCAAGAGGATGTGATCTTATTTATATCACTCTCCTTGATTTCCATGGTTCCAAATTGCAAGTAAGACCACAATATGTCTGTATTCTTTTGGTTCCTCTCTATACTACCCTTTTGGAAAGCATTTAAGATTAACCCACCCTATCTTAACTTTGAGTAATAACATTAAGCACTGAAATTTGTTGTCAGTTCCATTTTACAAGGGAGGTAAATGAAGCCCCGAAAGATTCATGTAACTCTATGAAGGCATGATTCAAGGGAAAGAACATTGACCCTACAGTCAGAGGACCTGGTTTCAAGTCCTTCCTCTGACACTTACAATCTATGACACCTTAAACAAGACACTTAACCTCTTGTGGTCTCAAGTTTCCTCATCTGTAAAATGAGGGGGTTGGACAAAATGACCTCTAGAGACTTTCCAGATGTAGACTTGTGACCTCAAGGCATAAGAGCTAAACATACAACACACATTCACTGTAACAGTCTGCCATGTTGAGGTACAGCCAATTCACATCATGCAGGAAACCACTTGTATGCAGAGAAACCAGAACTTTTTGTCTCTCTATCCATAAGCAGGGAAGAAGAAGCATGTCAGATGGCAATAAAAATGAGAAGTCTGGTTCTTCAGATGTCTGCAGTCTGATTTTGCAAGCCTTCCATTAGGAAAGGATAGAGATTACTCTTGATGTAATCACAGATTCCTTGATTTTATATATATATATATATATATATATATATATATATACACACACTGCTTTAACTGCTTTTATTCTCCATTGATTCGAGAATGGATAAACAAATTGCAGTACATAAAGGTAAAATAATAATACTGTGCTTTAAGAAATAACAAATATGAAAATTTCAGAGAAGCATGGAAAGACATCTCTTAACTCACACTATGTATCCTGTTGCATCAGGAGAACAATATTCATAATAATTATATCAATGTATTAGAACCAAAAATTAAAAGAAGGAAGGAAGGAAAGAAATGAATGGTGACTAGTTAGAATGGCCAAGCATAGTATTTTAGAAGACATGAGAGAATATGCCCATCTCCTTTCTTTGTAGAGGTAGGAAACTATTGGTCTGGAATATTCCATATCCTATCAATCTTGGTTGATCTTTTAGTTGGTTTTGCTGAACTTTTTTTTTCTCTTTATAATTTCATTTTTGTTATAAGCTAGGTAGAGGAAGGGGAGATTCAAGAGGTGATATAAGAACAAAAACATCAATAATGATATAATGAATTTTTTGAAAAGAAATATATACTGTTGTGGGGTTTGTTTTTGTTTTTTTTGGCTGCTTGCCCAGGGTCACATAGCTAGTACTTGTCAAGTGTCTGAGGCTGGATTTGAACTCAGGTCCTCCTGAATCCAGGGTCGGTGATTTATCCACTGTGCCACCTAGCTGCCCCCAAGAAATATATACTGTTTTAAAATTTACGAAGAACTTTTCTTATAAGAGTTCTATGAGGGGGCAGCTAGGTGGCACAGTGGATAAAGCACCTGCCCTGGATTCAGGAGGACCTGAGTTAAAATCCAGCCTCAAACACTTGACATTAGCTGTGTGACCCTGGGCAAGTCACTTAACCCTCATTGCCCTGCAAAAAAAAAAAAGAGTCCTATGAAGTAGGTGTACAAACATTATTATTTCCATTTTGCAGATGAGGACACTGGGGCTCAGCCAGTTAAAATCTCTTTGTACATATACAGACATATATACATACATACACATACACATACACATACACATACATACATATACACAATACACATACATATAAAGCTACATACATATATATACACACATAGAGCTAGTAAGTATCAGATGAGGGATTCAAATTCAAGTTTCCAGATTCTAAGGCCAGTGTTTTTCCCCCACTAAGCCACACTGTGTATCTAACATTTTTTACCCACACTACCCCACCATCTCAATTTTATCTTCTAGAACAGATTCTCCCTATTCCATATTCCAGGATGTAGGAGAACCAGTGAGCTGTCTTATCTGCCTCCAACTTGAAGTCATTTGGGCTGCAATTTGGGCCCCCTGTGCAGAGAAGTCAATGTGACATGGCTATTTGTAGGAGGGCTTGCTGGGTCCCTGTAGGAATCATTTGAGACCATTTTCCCTCACAGATAGAAGAAAGCGATCCACTTATAGGAAAGAATGCAGTCTGCTTGCAGAACGGAATTCAATTATCCATCCTGGAGACTGACCACAGTTTGCCCTGCGGTTAAAAGTAAAGGGGAGGGGTTATAGAACTAGAGGAATTGTGTGTATGTATGTGCTTGTTATCCTTCACATTACTTGTGAGAACCTCCTCTGGGTTGGGATGAGGATTTTTTTTTTAATGAGACCATTTTATGGCAGTGGGCAGTGTGTAAAGAAAAGAAAGTCTTATGATTAACTAGAAGTCGGCAATTTGAAAAAAAAAATGATGTGCCACGATGTCCCTTCTATATGGATTATAGTGTTTGGGAAGTATTAGTGGATCACACTGATCCTGAACTGGCCTTGAGAGGTAGAGAAGGTTGGGCATGGAGGAGTGAATTAAAAAAAATATCATGAGAGTAATTCTCCTAAGCAGTCAAAAGTATAAGTAGCAGCAGCAATTGACTGACACATTATCTCTGGGGGAGATTACTGTAGGTTTTCCAATGCCTATGATGAAATCTATTTCTTTTCTTTCTTGCTATTTTTTTTTCAATCCATGGGCACCAATTAAGTATTTTTGTAGCTGTGGGGGCACAAAGAGAACATATTAATGAAAATGCAGCAACAAATGAAGTTTGTTTCTTTTTGTGTTTTTAATAATGGGATACATAAGCATGATTGAAAGTATAAGAGGACAGGTAGAAATGGAGAAATTGAAGGTGAGGGAATGAGAGTAAACTGTGGAGGAGTTAGGAGAACATTGTATCAAAGGCTTTAGAAAAAGAGAAAGGGCACTTCTTGTTTACAGAATGGAACAAATGAGGGGAGGATGGGAGGAGAGCTAGAAGCATTTTGAGGTATGGGATAAGGCAAATGAAGGGGTTTATGACAGATTGCCTCAATTTTCAAAGAACAAGGTGAGATTATCTGCTGAGGATGGCATCAAGGTATTGGGGAAGAAAGAAGAGAAAGTTCAAAATAACTACTTCAGAGAGCATGATAGTCAATCAAGGTAACATTAAGAGGATTGTCATTCAACTGTGAGGGTTCAGTTAAGTGTAGAAAACAGATTTAAAGTAGAACTAACTAAAGTAGAACTATGGTTGTGTGACCTTTTCAGCCATTTGGTAGTAGGAGTAGAGAAGTCATATGAGTGGGAGTAATTTAGAGGTGTGGATTGGTAGGGTGTGAATCAAAAAGGGATAAGAGAAAAAGGGATTAAGCAATGGAGGATAGTGCTTAGTGGAGCCAGTTGTTTATTGGGTAAAGACTGAAGGAAAGAAAGTGAGTAGGGTTAATAAAATGAAAAAAATAGAAAAGGATGAGTAGACTAAAGATTATGGTAAGGCCATATAGGTCAAGGGTAATTGAGGCAATGGGAGAAATTAAGATATATGAGATAAGAATTTCAGAATCCAAGATCATAGCTATTGAATATCTTTGATTGATGGCATAGTTTTAGAATAAGACGCTAAATGATGAGTAAATGGGAGTTGAGGAGGCTGATTAACTGGTGAACCAGTGTATTTGAGGGGACATCTACATGAACTATGGAGGCAGAAGATGGATTTAGAAAGGAAGATCGTCAGGTACTGAATCTGAAAGTGGAGAAAGAGGAAATGGGCATATTTAGTGTGCCTGTGGAGTACTTAAGAGGTTTCTGCTTTACTGACACACTAATGCATACTATAGCACCTCTACAATTTGGTAGATGGTCTATAAGAGTTTCTGTGACAGAAAGTTTCATTAAAGAGCACTAGATTTGAAGTTAGAGACATGGGTTCATACATTAACTGTTACTAAAAGACCAACTCTGATTTTAGAGGCAGTGTGGTATAATTGAAAGAGTGTTGAGATCGGAACAAGAGGAACCAGGTCCTCCCTCTTCAGTTTACTACCTGTTTGGACTTGGGAAAATCTTTTCTCCATTCTGGGCTTTAGTTTCTTCACATGTAAAATATGAGAGTTGGACAAAATGATCTTTAAGGTATCTTTTGGATTTAAGTCCCACAATCTTATATGCCTGCAACCAACATGTTGATGGGGCTCTGCAAATTTAACTTTTATGGACCTTGGATGACAGATATCTAATCTTTAATTGGCTCTTATTTGAAGATTTTTCATGTAAGTATGACCTATCAAGGTTTATATCCCATTGGTATAGCTTTTAAGGACCCAGGGTCACAATCACACCATGATAAAGCATCAAAAAGGACTTTTGGTGAATGACTCAAAAAAAAGTTTTTTCCTTTAAGTATTTTTATAGCTCTTTTTTCTGTAACAAATTTTATTGTAATATCATGAATTATTTATTAAACACATCATTTATTAAACACCTTTGTTTAGCAAATATTAAAAAGAACACAATTTAGAGCAAGATTGTAAAACTACAAGTGCCTAGTTAAGAAATGAGAACTTCTTCACCTTAAACTTCAGTGATCATGAGTTTCCTTTTTGATCTATGTTTTTTATTCTCCTAAGCCAAAGTCTGAACTATATCCTGAATCTTTATTATTATCAGATGCTTTACACTGGAGCCTCTTGTGTGCACAGTACTGGTAGTTGTCAAAAAGCCCCCAGGACAATGGCCTGCCTTATAGATGCTTACTTTTATTAGACAGAAAGATTTGTTACCTTAGCTCTGCTAATTAATGCTTCAGCCTTGGCAGCTTTCTGACCCTCCACTGCTGTAGCAGAAAAACTTATTCAGATTTTTTTGTCCTCCTGGCGAAAAGTTAAAAGAAAACCTCTCCAATATAGAATTATTTAGCTTACTCATGATTTTCTTCTACCCATTCAGGGAAAGATTCCTTAGCATGCATTAGGCTATATTTTATTGTGCACTTTCCCCATCATCCTTTTTTAACATTCATCACTAAATCATTATTTAAGAAAACTTCCAGTTTCTTAGATTTTTATCACTTGAATTTTTGCTGATATATGATATTTCTTAAAGGGACCAGAATTTTTCTGCTAAAGTGTTCAAAATTTATTTTGAACAAAAAAATGAAATACATTTACATATTCCTTTCCTATTTATTATCTAAAAAGGCACAACAGTTTGAGGTCTCTTGAGGTAAAGGCAAATAACCTCATCTGCTCTCCACCAAGAGTCCCTGAAGGCATCACAGCACAGTAGAATAGATAGTATGCTGTCATACATCAAGAAATTTGGTTTTTTGTTGTTCGGTCATTTCAGTCATGTCCAACCCCATTTGGGGTTTTCTTGGCAAAGATACTGGGGTGGTTTGGCATTTCCTTCTTTAGTTCATTTTTACAGATGAAGAAACTGAGCTAAAGAGAAGTAAGTGACCTTCCCAGGGTAACATAGTGTGGGGACAAATTTTTAATTGGGAAAGCTAGTGAGTGTCTGAGGCCAGATATGCCTTCAGGAAGATAAATCTTGCTGACTCCACACTGTGCCACCTAGCTACCCCTACATCAAGAATAGACCATGGGGAAACCTAACTTTATTACTTTCAGTTTTCTAAGGCAGGGGATTCTGGAGGATTTTCTATTTATTTAATTTCCCAGTCATTAAATGACATTCTAGATTTTTTTTTTTTTTTTGGTGAGGCAATTAGGGTTAAATGACTTTCCCAGGGTCTCACAGCCAGTAAGTGTTAAGTGTTTGAGGCCAGATTTGAACTCAGGTTCTGACTCCAGCACTGGTGCTCTATCCACTGCTCCACCTAGCTGCCACTAGATTTTTTTTTGGGGGGGTGGGGTTAGTATTATAATTTATTGATGATTTTTTTGTACCAAAGACATCTCTGAACATGCTTTTCTTTTCCACCCCCAACCCCAACCCCAACCCTATAGAGCTTTCTAATGTAATTAGCAGAAATACTTAAGGAACACCAAAAGACACAGAGATAAAGGACATGCTTGCTTAATAGTGTTCCAAAAAAGTTTGAGTCCATAGTTCTTCCTATCCCTACCAAGAAAAGGGAAATGTATTATGAACTATGTTTTAGATACATTACCTAATTACCTAGTATGCCTTGCATCTAATTAGATGCTTTTAAAAAAATTGTTGATTTTATTTGTTAAATTCTTTCTATTCAGTATGCAATGTTGGTGCTCAAAGAGCACCAGCTTCACTTAAATGGAAAATTCACTTATGGTGAACAATATTCCTAATGATGCAGTTATTGAAAATTATATTTTACCATTATAATATTTCCAACAGTATGTAATAAAACCCCATTTATTTGTATTAATTGAAAAAAGCAGAGGCATGTATACATATATGAATTATTGAAATGATGTAGTCATGGAAAATTTTTAGAAATGTAGTTTTGTCACTTTTGAATAAAGAATTGGAATAGCTAACTAAATCCTAATCTACAGATAATGTTTTGTCTAATTAGCATGTCAGGACCCTGTGTGTGATTTAAATAGTTTTCTTAGAAGTTTCTTTACACTACTTGTATTTAATAGGCATCATTACACAATGATACATTTTATTTTTTCTTTTAATTTTATTATTTTTAATATTTATTTAAAAGTTCAGAATTCTCTCCCTCTGTCTCACCCCTTCTCCACTTATTGAGAAGGCAAGAAGTGTGATAGCAATTATACATGTGAAATCACGCAGAACATATTTCCATATTAGCCCTGTTGTCAAAAATAAAAAGTAAGAAAAATACAGTGGAAAAAATACGCTTCAATCTGCATTCAGAATCCATCCATTCTTTCTATGGAGATAGCATTTTTTATCAAAAGTCCTTTGAAATTGTGTTGGATCAGTTCATTGATCAGAATAGCTAAGTCATTCACAGTTGATCATCGTACAGTACTGTTGTTACTATGTACGGGGTGTTCCTAATTCTGCTCACTTCACTTTGCATAAATTCATGTGTGTCTTCCCGGGTTTTTCTGAAATGTTCTTGCTCATCATTTCTTATAGTACAATGTTATTCCATCACCATCCTATACCACAATTTGTTCAACCATTCCCCGGGTGATGGTCATCCCCTCAATTTCTAATTCATTGTCAGCACAAAAAAACCTGACATGATATTTTATAGAGGTCCTTTTCTCTTTGATTTCTTTGGATTACAGAGCTGGTAGTGGTATTGCTGGATCAAACGGTATGCATAGTTTTCTAGCCCTTTGGGCATAGTTACAAATTGTTCTCCAGAATGGATGGAACAATTAACAAGTCTACCAATAATGCTTTAGTATCCTAATTTTTCTACGTGCCCTTAGACATTTATCATTTTCCTTCTCTATCACATTCACCAGTCTGAGAGGTGTGAGGTGGTATCTGAAGGATGTTTTAATTTGCATTTCTCTAATAAAGAGTGATTTCGAGCATCTTTCAATATTGGTATTGATAACTATTTTCTTCTGAAAACTGCTTCTTCATGTCCTTTGAACATTTAGCAGTTGGGGAATTACTAATATTTTTTATAAATTTGACTTAGTTCTCTATATATTTGAGAAATGAAACCTTTATCAGCAAAATTTGCTATAAATATTTTTCCTGAGTTTCCTTTTTTCCCTCTAATCTTATCTTCATTGGTTTGTCCATACAACCCCTTTTTAATTTAATGTAATAAAAATTATTCATTTTACTTTCTGTGATCCTCTGTAGCTCTTGTTTCTTTATAAACTCTTCCTTTATCCATAGGTCTAACAGGTACATATTTCCATTCTCACTAATTTGCTTATGATATCACCCTTTATGTCTAACTTATACACCTATTTTGACCTTACCTTGGTATATGGTATGAGATGATATTATCTACTTAGTTTCTACCAAATTGATTTCCAGTTTCCCCAGCAATTTTTGTGAAATAAAGCATTCTTGTCCCCAAAGCTTACATCTTTGTGTTTCTCAAACATTAGATTATTGTGGTCATTTACTACTATGTATTGTGTACCTAATCTACTTCACTGATCCACTGTTCTATTAGTCAGGACCAGATTGTTTTCATGATTGTTGTTTAGTCATTCCATATTGTCAGAGTCTACATCACCCTATGGAGTGGTTTGCCATTTCTTTCTCCACCGTGTCCATATTTTACAGATGAGGAACTGAGGCATATAGGGGTTAAGTGACTTGCCCAGAGTCACAAAGCTAGTAGCATGTGTTTAAGGCTTGATTTGATTTCAGTCAACCTAAGTTTTGCTGCCTTTTAGTTAAAAGTCTTTTTATCATTTGTGAGTAACCTTCACCTCAACCCAAAATGTGAATGAATTCAAATTCCAAATGACTGAAAATGGAATCGTTTTTCCTGTACTGTATGCTCACAATGAATTAAAGGTGATAAAGAACTGTCCAATGGCACAAAAGAGGAAATGAGTTCCAGTCTCTTAAATGGTGAATAAAACCAGTATGTGTCTGAGGGCAAGGTTCTAATTATTTTTGTTTATTAAGGATCCCAGGATAGCTCTCAGACGGTAGAGGTGATGTTCGCCTTGATGTCCTGGACCCATTCCAGTTTAGGTAATTGCTAATTACAATCTGTCCACCTAATTCCCAGTGCTCTAGCCTCTGAATGCCATTTTTCTTCACTTAGCAATATTTAACTGTTGTTTACCTACCAAGGTATATGACTGTTAAAACAGCTGGCTGCCTTCTGCCCCATTGAGAGGTGTGTTTTGGCCTACCTTAGACATTTCTATATTCAAAAGAGATAAAATAACACCAGACCTTTGAACTAACTGGTATGGGATTGATTTTAGCAATCTACAAATTGAAGTCTTTTGGTGTCAGTAAATATCTGAGACTGAAAAGTATCTAGGTTAAATATAGAAAGAAAAATGAAGAAAGGGAGAGATTGAGGAAGGAAGAGAAGGAGGGAAGGAGGAAGGAAAGAAAGAAAGAAAAAGAAAAGAAGGAAGAAGAAATCTACTACTTCTAGGTAACCCATTTCACTTCAGGACAATTATAATTATTGGGGGGAGATTTCCTTATGTTGTACAACATAACACCTCAGCCTGACGTGTGAGAGTTACTTGTCTAATCACTTTTTCACAGGTTACTTTTTCCTATACTTGAAGACAGCTACCCTGTTCCCTTTTAATTTTGTCTTCATCAAGTTAAACATCTACAATTAATTCAACAGACCCAACCAAATATGATCTCAATGTGCTTTACCATCCTCTTATTTTCTTCAAAGTTTATCAATGTCCTTCCCAAAATGTGGTGCCCTGAAATTAGTGTCATTTCTATATGAGGGCTGACCAGAACAGAATATAGGTCACTTCATAAATCTCAGGCACTCTGTTTCTATTCGGCCTTTTTGTTGTCACTTGTCCAGTCTAAATATTCTTCTCAGGGAGAACAGAAGTAAATGAAGAGTTGAACAACTCTGTCTTTACTCCATCATCTATTATCACTGTTCCATCCACTCTAAGCAGCAGTGTTTGATACTTTTCTTTCTAGAATGGGAACAAATTGTACCTAGAAGAGGTATATCAATCTAATGCCTTATCACCCTACTCACCATTCCAGCGACTTTCAGGGCAAAGTGTCCCTCCCTGACCACCAGTCCCCTATGTATGCTGTCTCACTCTGTAGTATAAACTCTTTGAGGTCACTGACTGTCTTTGCTTTTTTATTTACATATCCAGCATTTAGCCCTATGCTTGGCAAAAAAGAAGCACTTAATAACTGCAATGTCATTCACTCACTCATCCAAATAATGCGGTCATTAATTTTCCAATATAGCTATAACATCCCTTCTCATGTCCTTAGTTTTCATGGCAATCCTTAGATCATTCAGAACTGCAGCACTCTAGGACATAGCATGATATCTTGGCAGGCCAATAGCATGATATCTGTGATCCTAAGAGTTAAAAGCCTTCTGGAAAGTTAATTGGTACCAAGTCATTTGGCAAATTGTAAAGATAACAATACTATGTAAATGATAGGACACACCACAAGATATTAGGCAGAGACGTTGAACAACATTCTGTTCTAACTCAACCTTTGTCAGTTTCTGTCTGAATACATTATCTATCACCTCCACCATTTCTTAATTGGAATGTTTTCTTTCCCCACTTTCTTGTGCTCTTAAACTATAGAAGTATTAGCAATAGTCTCTAAAACAACTGTATTATGCATCTGTCGCCACTGGCATTACTTGAACTTACACTCTTAAGTTCCTTTCCCATTAAAAGAAGTGCTAAGCAGTATTAGAATTGGAAGGGTCCACATAAATTTTTCTAATCAAATCTATATCTGAATGGGTAATCTCTAAAATTAGTAACAAGTAGTCATCTAAGGGGCAGCTAGGTGGTGCAGTGGGTAGAGCACTGACCCTGGATTCAGGAGGACCTGAGTTCAAATCCATCCTCAGACACTTTACACACTTATTGGCTGTGTGACCCTGGGCAAGTCACTTAATCCCAATTGCCTCACCCAAAAAAACAATAAAATAAAATAAAAAAATAAGTAGTCATCTAGTAACCCTTTGAAAACACGATGTGAAGGGTCACCTTCCACAGCAGCTACTTCTGCTTTTCAATAGTTCTGTTAAAAATTTGTGTTCTCCTCCCTTTTATCAAACCAAAATCTGCATCTCTTCTCCTTTTATTCATTGTAGTTAGTTCTTTGGTAAAAACAGAATAAGGCTCTTCATCAGGGCAGAGCTTCAAATATTTTAAAATGTCAATCATATCCTTTCTTAAGTTGTTTTTTTGTTTTGTTTTGTTTTTGTTTGTTTGTTTTTGCAGGGCAATGAGGGTTAAGTGACTTGCCTAGGGCCACATAGCTAGTAAGTGTCAAGTGTCTGAGTTCAAATTTGAACTCAGGTCCTCCTTACCCAGGGCAATTGCTTTATCCACTGCAACGCCTAGCTGCCCCCTCTTAAGTCTTTAAAAAAAAGAAAAAAACATTTTTTAAAAATTCCCTCCAGGCTAAATAGCCATAGTTCTGGATAAACTCTACGTATAGCATGGCCATGATCTAGCAATCCATGAAAAAAGGAAATGAAGTTGGTTTGACATGACTTTCTTCTCTTTCTTTCTTATGCCTAGGAATAGAAGAACTGAGTCAAAGAACATGAGCATGTTAATCATTTTTTTTGTATGATTACCAATGTTTTTCCAAAATGGCTATACCAGTTCACAATTCTAGAAATAATGCATTGATGTACTTCTCGTTCCATAGCTCCTTCAACATTGACTAATTCATCTTTGTCAATTTGCTGGCTGTAATAAAAAGAGCTTTGGACCTGAAGTCAGAAAGACATGGATTCAAATCTTGACTCTGACATTTATAAATTGAGTGATGATTGTGTTATTTCACTTTACAGATGAGGAAATTTGTGTGATAATTACAGAGAAGTCACTTACATGCTCTGAGCCTTAATTTCCTGATCTGTAAAATAGGAATAATTATAGCAAAGTACCCACCTTAGTGTGTTTTAGAAAGATCAAATGAAATAATGTGTGTAGGCTTTAAAGCCCTATGTAAATGTCAATTATTATTATTATCTCTCTGTGTTTTTCCCTCTTGGAAGGAAGATTAGTTGTTTATTATTATTATTATTATTATTATTATTAAAACATTTTAGCCAAATGTATATTAACCAGGTCTTGTGAGGTATATTCAATTTCTGTCATTTCCATACTTAAAGCCATAGTTAATAAATGCAAAATCTATTCTCAAGCAGGATAGCTAGGTGGTACAGTGGATAGAACTCTGGGCCTGGTATTAGGAAGACCTGAATTCAAATACAACTTTAAACACTTGCTGTGTGACCCTGATCAAGTTAACCCTATTTGCCTCAGTTTCCTCATCTTTAAAATAAGCTGAAGAAGGAAATGACAGACTATTCCAGTATCTTTGCCAAGAAAATGTCAGATAGGGTCATGAAGACTTGAACATGACTGAACAACAACAAATTCTCAAACAACATTTTCTTAACCATATGGTCACACCCCCAATTCAACTTTCTCTTCTTAAGCCTTAACTTTTATATAAAGGTAACACTGTTGAAAACACCCCCAGTGGATATAGTATTAGGTCTTTGTTGTCTTGCTCAGAACTTCCAATGATTGCTGAGTTCCTTTTACTTGTATAATATAACCTTATGTGATAGTGGATATTGGATGAAAGCAGTTAACAATTATAAAAATTGGATGTCTCAAGAAACTGTTCCATGTAAAAACAGGTAGCCAGACAACCCATTGTTCATATTTTGTTAATAAATGGATGGTTTCAGATTCTTCAATTTACACCCAACTATAGTAGATGTTATAGCACAAACCTACAATCTCTATTATTGGGATGGCTAAGGCTGATGGATGTTTTGAGTTTTGAGCTGTAGTGGACTAAAGCTAGCCAATATCATTAGCCTGTAGGAGACAGGAGTGACAGGTTGCCTAATAAGGGGCAAACTAGCCCAGGTCAGATCTAAGAAGGTTAGATTCCCATGTGTATCACCAGTGGAATCTGGCTTGTGAGCTGAACTTCTAGCCAGGGTGAGATAGGATTACCTAGTCACACATACAGCTTCAAGCACCAGTGACTATTTTGTCTTCCTCTGACCACTGTTGGATAATTTTTTTTTCCTAGTAAAATATGTGGATCCAGATCATTATTTCTAGGAGCAAATAAATTTACTTTTTTAGAGGATCCACTTCCACCCTAATCTATAACTTGAAATGTTTTGTAGTCCTTATTCTTTCTGTCCTCTTCTATGACACATTCCCACATCCTGAAGCAGGTTAACATCCTATTCTGCCTTTTCAGATTCTATTTCCTTTTTTTTGTTTTTTCTTTGAAATATTTCTTTCAATGAAAACTCTTTTCCAGATAACCTGGAGAGATCCAATCCTCTAACACTTTCACCTTCTTCTGTAGTAGTGAGACCAATTTACAACTTTTGCATGTGTAGATAATAACTGAGGCAGCTAGATGGTGAATTGTATAGAGCACTTGTTCTGGAGTCAAAAAGACTCATCTTCTTGAGATAAATTTTGGCTGGCCTCAGAGGCTTACTAGCTGTGTAACCCTGGGCAAATCACTTCACCCTGTTTGCCTCAGTTTCCTCGTCCATAAAATTGGAGAAGGCAATGGCAAACCACTGCAGTAACTCTGCCAAGAAGTACCCAAAATGGGGTCATAAGAGTCAGACATGATACAACAACAGCAAAATATAAAGACTGAACAAAGTATAAAAGAAATATAAAAGAAGTATCTTTAAGGTCAGTGTTCTTTCTGTTTGTCCTCATTACACATCTTCTGCCTTCTTCACCCACAAATTGATAAAAAGGTATCAGTCATCCCTTTCATTCTATTATACTCATGCCTTACATTGCATTTCTGAGATGTGTTTCTGAGATGTTTATAAGTTATTTCTTTTAGTAAATCAAATAATATAACAAATACATGGGGAAGCATATTAGGAAAAGGAAGCCTGTGGTGAGTCCTTTTATAAAAGTGAGGAATCCTTGTGTAAGGTGAATAATCTTTTTTACAAGTTAGCCTTTTTCTGTGTATAGTTGGCTTCTAAGGTGAAGTGCAGCAATAATTTGTGATGTGTGATGTTTAACTATAATAATAATGGGGACATGATATCATTATAGCCTGTGTCCAGTATCTGGCTCTCCCCACATTGACAGAAGTGATTGGATTCCAAATTGGACTGCATTGTTGGAGTAAATTGCAATGTGATGACTAAAAACATGCTTTTTTTTTTACTTCTAAGAAATCTATATAAACAACACCAAAACCACCTATTAATAGGGAGAGCAGCCAGCAACGTCATCACGATAAACTGAAATATACTCGTTCCTCTCCTTAGACTATTTACCTCTTCTAGGACTATCTCTCTTACTGAGCATATTCCAGGACTCTGTCCTGGGCTTCTAGTCTTTCCTCTCTATAATCCTTCTTAGTGATTTTTATCAGCTCCCAACAGGTTTAACTATTATCTCCATTAAGTTGATTCTCAGATCCATATACTAAGCTTGAGGTTCTATTCTCATCCACAGTGCTGAATTAGCTACTTTAAGAACATTTCTCTCTACCTAGATGTCTCATAAGTATTTCAAACTCACAAAGTCTCAAGTGGAATTCCTTTTCTCTTTCTTAATTTCCCTATTTTTATTCAGGATCCCAGGAGGCAGGTTACTTGTTCAGTGGATAGAGTGCTGAGCTTGGAGTCAGGAAGACCTGAGTTCAAATCCAGCCTCAAATACTTACTGTGTGACCCTGGCCAAGTCACTTATTTTTTTTTCAGGTTTTGTTTTTTTGTTTTTTTGGGTTTTTTTGCAAGGCCATGGGGATTAAGTGATTTGCCCAGGGTCACACAGCTAGTGTCAAGTGTCTGAGGCCAGATAAGAACTCAGGTCCTCAGGGCCAGTGCTCTATCCACTGTGCCACCTAGCTGCCCCCAAGTCACTTAATTTTTTTTTTTTTAGTGAGGCAATTGGGGTTAAGTGACTTGCCCAGGGTCACACAGCTAGTAAGTGTTAAGTGTCTGAGGCCGGATTTGAACTCAGGTCCTCCTGACTCCAGGGCCGGTGCTTTATCCACTGCGCTACCTAGCCACCCAAGTCACTTAATTTTTGTTTGCCTTAATCTACTGGAGAAGAAAATGGCAAACCACTCCCAGATCTTTGTCAAGAAAACCCTATAACCCTATAGACATTATGGTCCAAGAGGTCATGAAGACACAACTGAATGACTGAACAACAACAAAAATATTCAGGGTACCATCACCCTTTCAGTTCTTCAGTCTTACAACATTGGATTTCTCATCAACTTTTCTCTCTCTTGCCCTTTGTGTCTATTCAGTTTCAAAGTCATTTTGATTTGAACTTCTCAACATTTCTCAAATCTGTCCTCTTTTCTCTATTCACACATCCAGAATTCTATTTTAGGCCCTCAATGCCTTTCACCTGGAACATTTCACTAGCTTTCTAATTACTCTTTCTGTCTCATATGTCCTCTCCAATCCATCCTGCACAAAGCCACAAAAGAAATGTTTCCACATTATGTCAAGTCGATCATTTTTAAGGACTTGCTATGTGCCAGGTACTGAGCTAGCCATTGTGGATGACAATAAAAGCAAAAAGAAAGAAAATACCTGTCCTGATGAAACTGATATTCTAATGTTGTATGACAGCAGAAAAAAAGGTAACTGAAAAGTAGAAGGTGGTAAATGGGGGTAAAAGAACCCACCTGGGGTCATGGTGATGATTTCAAAACATCAAAAGCAGTACTGGAAGAAGAATGAAGGATAACTAGCCTGACCTCTTCCTCAAAATGGAGTCTCCAAGAGATGATATCAATGGGAGAAAGGAGGATGAGAATGGAGAGTTGTTCTGGGATTAGAAGGTCACAGGAAATAGGGAAAACCCAGGGTCAGAAGGCAAGTGAGTATTGGTGGCAAAGTCTAAAGTGTCAGAAGCAGAAATAGAAGAGAGTTTACAATATCTCTCCCCTGTTTAAATAACTGCAGTGCCTCAATATTTCTGCCATGATGAAATTTCAAACCCCTTGCATATTTAAAACTTTCCAGGATCTGGCTCCAGCCTACCTTGAAGGTTTTTTTCACAAGTCTTTCCTTTACATGCTTCAACCCCAATTGACCTAATTGTTGTTTTTCATATATAATGTTTATCTCCTATCTAAATACCTTTTCTTATCTTTGCATAAGTCATTCTTGTAAGGTGCTAAAATTCTAGATCTAATGAGTGGTTGCCTTAAATTAGAAGCTTTAGCAAGAGCTTAGACTTTTAAGTATTTATTAAAGTGCATCAGAAGTTGGTGAGGAGAGAGAGGTAAAAGACAAACTTCCTCTAACTATCTAATAGACCCCAGCATCTGACCAACCAAGCTGAGGTCAGGAACCCCAAAGACCCTTCCTTAGTGGCTTCTCCCCAAATCCCCCTGTGAAACCAGAAACAGGGCCATCCACACATACACAGCTCCAAGCTAATTGGTTGCTAGCTGTGATTGACAGGTCCCACAGGTGATTCTATAGATGTAACTTCCAGATGCCAGGCAACTTCCAGACACTGGGTAACTTCTGGACACTAAAGTCACATGGTCCTGAGTTACATGCTTTCTCCTCATGATGGAGCTTCCCTGCAATATCCCTCCCAGCAGGGGGTGTCATTCCAATTCTCACATTCTCCATCCATCCATCAATAAATCCATAAACTTCCATGCCCTGAATACATTCTCTCCTCACCTCTCCCTCATAAAATTTAGAGTTTTCTTCAAGTACCACCTCTACCCAAGGCCTATCCCAATCTCACTAGTTGCTAATATTTTTCTTTGCCCTTCCAGAAATTACTTTCTGTATAGGTATAGTTAAATATATTTAAATGTGTGCATGTATTATTATTATTAAATTATTAAATTTATTAATCTGTTGTCTGTCTTTCAACTCTTAGAGAAAGCAGCTAGGGGTTGCTATGTGGCACCATTGATGAAGTGATGTGAGTTTGAATCCTACCTCAGATACTTACTAGTAGTATGTCCCTGGGCAAGTCCCTTATCTTCTTTCAGCCTCAGTCTCCTCACCTGCAAAATGAGAATAATAATAGCACCTACCTCCCAGGGTTGTTGTGCTATTAAATGACTTAACATTTTACAAACCTTAAAGCAATACATGGTAACTGTTTTATCATCATCATCATCAAGTTCTTTGAGAACAGGAAACCTTTTAGTTTTTGTGTTTTTATCTACAACACCTAACAGTCCAAACTTAGTAAGCAATTTTTCAATATGAATAAATTAACGCATATTGGTGCAGGTTACTTGGTCCCTCCACCCCAAAATGATTTAGTAATCCCTTGCCTCCCCATTACTTTTTTAAAAACTTTGAGTCGGGGCAGCTAGGTGGCGCAGTGGATAAAGCACCGGCCCTGGATTCAGGAGTACCTGAGTTCAAATCCAGCCTCAGACACTTACTAGCTGTGTGACCCTGGGCAAGTCACTTAACCCTCATTGCCCTGCTAAAATTAAAAAAACAAAAACAAAAACAAAAAAACTTTGAGTCGTATTTTCCAGCATACTTTCATCATATTTATCTGTGTGTACTTTCCAATTAAAGTCATCACATACAAAGGGGTCTATTTACATGGTTTGGAAGACCTTGTCAAGCTCTTCATAGAATTTCTCTGACTTCATCTTCTGCAATGAACTTCAGGGCATAAGTTGCAATTATATTCATGGTAGTCTCATTACTTAAGCTCAACAAAAATGTTTTCTTTTCAAGAGATGCCATTTGATCATGCATTTTTCATTCAGTGTGTTAGTTTAGTTTGGGTGGTTCATCTATGCTGATTCCTTTAGATGCAAACGTTAATATGGCTTGTCTGTTGCTTTTAGCCTCTAATTGGTGACAGAGTAGATAAACCTTTATTACATGTCTTCTATCTACCAGGCACTGTGCTAAGCACTAGGGATATAAAGAAAAGACATAAGATAGTCCTTACCCTCAGGGAGTTCACAATCTAATGGGAGAAGACAACACATAAAAATAAACTGGAAAGTGAGGTTGTGTAGAGAGTGCCTGGTAAAATGAAGTCCTGCAGCCAAAATGTGAGATAATAGGATGAATACCCTGGATATTCTCCTCAAAGGGAGGAACCCACTCCCTGTGCTCTCCAAACAGAGGGAGGAAGGTACCTCAGGTACAGGAAGTGTGAGTTTCAGAATTGATGCCATTTTGCAGAATGATGAGATTCTAGGGATCATGAAATATAGGAGAACATCCAGGTGGGAAATGATGAAGTAAATGCCCTCTACTTTCTCTTGAAATGGATCTTATTAAGATTACACTATGTATTATGACTGGGCTAAATATAGTAGGGTCTATAAAAGCAGTATAATTATACCAATAATAATGATGACTATGATGATTCATCTATACTTCGTGGTTCTATGCTACCTTTGCCCATTATATATACAAGGATTGATGATTTCATCACCATGGAGAGTTCTTTGGGAACTCCTTTGTTTAATATATATGTTCCAGGGAGTTGAGTGAGGTACATAGAATTTGAGTGACTTGAATTACAAAACTAATAAGTTTCAGAGGAAGGATTTGAACCCAAGGTTTTTCAAGTTTTATAATGCCTGTCCACTATCCCATGTAGTCTCCACTCTTGTTCATTGTTCTCACTCCCATAAATTCTGAACAGGAGCTTCACTCAGTATGTCAAGAACCTTCCTCTAGTTTTTTTTGTTTGTTTTTGTAACAGTGCGTGGATCTGGGTATAATGATTGGGTTGTCTATCTCTTATCCCTTATTCTTGTCCTAGGACAAGCCTCTTTACATGAAAATGGAATAATTTTGGAGGGTTTTTTGGAGAGATTGTTAATTTGCAACTGATTACATGCCATTTTCTGCTTTTATTCATGAGCACTCTTCCACATACAACTTGTTTACATGTGATTGTGAGTTGTAATAAATTTGTCATTCTAGCATATTGGGTCTAGATTTGCAGATAAACTGAGTTCAAGTAGAGGGACCGCTAGGAAAAAGGCAATATGGTACATGCATAAAAACAGACAAAACAACAGCAAAATTCTTGCTCTTATGTGTGAAAGAAAATCAAGCATCTTGACATAGGATGCTATGTAAGAACTTCTAAAAGCAGTAGGATTTTTAGTAACTCTGAGATGTTTTCATGGAGACTATGGAGAGAAGATGAAGGAATGAAATACATGTATTTCTTGCATCCGGTAACATTGAATGAGTCAGTTCAGATGAGGAATATACAATCTGAACTTTTGCTCCCAAAATAAAATCTAAGCCAAAATAAGTTTGACTCATGGGAGAAATTAACTACCATCCCTCTTATTAGGCAGTATTTATTGAGCCTCCCCAAAGGACAAGGCACATTGTTCAGAACACTGAAGAAATAAAACTCCCTGACTTACTGGAATCTGTATGCTAGACATGTGAATCTTGACCTTAGTCTTTAATTTTTAATTCCATCCATAATAAAGAGAGTGGTTTATCAAATTACTAAGAAGGGGAAAAATAAGTTTTTTCTTACTGAAATCAGCCTGGAAAAGTAATAAGAAAATCCCAAGAGCCCATCAAGAATCCCATCTTCCTCCTATTTGCTAGTTGAGAAGGGATTGTCTAAGCCTGGGAGAGCTTGTGCATGGATTTTGTTAATTGAACTGAATATTTTTGTTCTTTGGAGTTTGAAACTTTGTGACTCGTATGTCTAATCCATAACTCAGATACTGTGGGAAGTAATTCACTATATCAGATGAGCCCTCTTCCACTGCTGGTTTTCTTATTTCTGTCTCATCAGAGATAGCAAATTGCTTCTATTGTGTCTAAGGCATCATTTAAACACGAGCCTTATTTGAAATGGAAGTGTGGAATAATGTTAACAGGAGAACATTGGCCTAATAATTATGCCTAAGGTGGCAATTTGTACTTGTGGATGGGGGGTGGAGGTAATGTATGTCCTAAAGTAATATATCTTCGGAATCATTCCAGGACCCCAAATTGCTGTGTTGATGAGGTGTATCTTATAAGTGTGTGATTGTGGCTATTAGAATGGAAAAATACGTATTTTTCAGGATGTTCTGACTTTGAGATGTGAGGCAAGTTGTCAGTATTACAAAAGGGAGCCTTACATTACTGGAAGATTCAAAAACTTCATGCCTTAAGCAGGTCTTATGTGTCTGAGTGCACCCCATCCTCCTTAACCCTTCCCCAAAGCAGCACTGTTCTATGTGCCTATCCCTAATGTCACTATTATTCTGTAATGGAAATATATTATTTCCTCTCAGACTGATGATGAGCTATGCTATCTGGGAGGCAAAAAGCCATCTACCATACAGCCTTGATCACTTTGGCTGGTGCTGAGGGCCATTAGAGAAAGTCTCTTTTGTACCCATTAGCAGTTATGCAAGTGAAATCGAATGGTAAGAGAACAAGTCAGACAGGACATCATCAAACTTCTCGTATTTATCGTAATCAACTTAGATGAGTTTTAATGGTTTGGTCATTGCAGCATAATGTGTTATTGTGTTCCTTTGGTGCATTTTGGTTCAAGTCTTAGAACACACAAACATATGTCAGTCATGTGCTTGTTTGCAGAATGAGTTTGGTGAGGCGGGTGAGGTATTAGGGAAAGACTAAAAGATGTGAAAATGAAAGCTTTTGAATCAGGGACTCCTCTGTGTGTGTGAGACTGTTGTGAGCACTTTACATACCTGCTACTGGATTGTTTCCATTATGGTCTTAATTAATGCGGTGAATAGTAAATTGTTCAATGTTTGTCCTCCCTCCACGCACATCAAAACTGAAGGAATTCCCCAAGATATTGCCATTAAAAGGGCATAGTCTTTTAAGCCAGAAACATTTCTCCACTTCCCAAAACAGTTAATTATTTTCTTCAAGGACATATAAAAAACCTGTAAACTGTGCTGTCTTTTATTTATTTATTTTTTGCAGTCAGGAACATTCTTTTATTTTTTCTAATTGGACCATTACATATGGCCTTATGACTGTAATAGGTAGCAGTTACTTTTAGAGCTCTAAGTAGTGTGGCTTATTGTGCCTTTGCTCTAAAGGCCCAGTATTTTTTTTTTTTTTAGTGAGGCAATTGGGGTCAAGTGACTTGCCCAGGGTCACACAGCTAGTAAGAGTAAGTGTTAAGTGTCTGAGACCGGATTTGAACTCAGGTACTCCTGACTCCAGGGTCGGTGCTCTATCCATTTTGCCACCTAGCTGCCCCAAGGCCCAGTATTTTGTAGCACTGATAACACTTTATCAGCAGAAGTGACTTGACTAACATCACACAGCTAATAAGTGTCTGAGACCATATTTGAACTCAGGAAGTCCTGACTCCAGGGCTGACACTCTATCTACTACACCATCTAGCTGCCCCCTGCAGATGGACAAACTGTCCCTAACTAGATACTAAACTTAGTTGTTGTTATCTGCTGATTAAGTGCTATCAGTGCTACAAAATATTGGGCCTTTAGCACAAAGGTATAATAAACCACACTACTTAGAGCTCCAGTTCATTGTCTTTTGTTACTGCTATCTATTATAGTCATAAAGCCATGTGTAATGGTCCAATTAGAAAAAATAAACAACTAGGTGGCACATTGGTTAGAGCACTGGGCCTGGAGTTAGGAAGACCTGAGTTCAAATTTAGCCTTAGACACTTACTAGCTGTGTGACCCTGGTCAAGTCACTTAACCCAGTTTGCCTCAGTTTCCTTGTCTGTAAAAAGAGCTGGAGAAGGAAATGGCAAACAACTACAGTATTTCACAACTGCAGTGATTGAACAACAACAACTAATGGACAGGGGCAGCTAGATGGCGCAGTGGATAGAGCACCGGCCCTGGAGTCAGGAGTACCTGAGTTCAAAACCGGCCTCAGACACTTAATACTTAACTAGCTGTGTGACCCTGGGCAAGTCCCTTAACCCCAATTGCCTCACTTAAAAAAAAAACAACAACAACAAAAAAACAACTAATGGACAATGTGCTAGTGATGAGGCAGTGGATCCTGACCAGTTGTAAGAGGGGGATGTTGGAGTAAGATTTCACAGAGGAGATGGCATTTAAACTGATAGGTAGATGGCATTAAAAGGATAGGTAGAGTTTAGAAATACAGTATGTGTTTTTGAAGTATTCTCAAAATAGGAAGGGGGCAGCTAGGTGGCACAGTGGATAAAGCACCGGCCCTGGATTCAGGAGGACCCGAGTTCAAATCCGGCCTCAGACACTTGACACTTACTAGCTGTGTGACCCTGGGCAAGTTACCTAACCCTCATTGCCCTGCAAAAAAAACAAACAAAAACCCAAAAGAAAACGGAGCAAAAAAACAGGAAGAAAAATATTAGGAAAGCATGCTACATAAAAATGTTTCCTATATTTTAAAAGTTTATTGATGCCTTTTGTTTTCACATGATACTCATTTCTGAGTATGTGTCTTCTCTCACCCTCTATCCAATAAGCCTTCCCTTGTAACAAATATATTTTTAATTGGAACAAAACCAATAAATCTAGTGACTTGCTGACAACATACGTAGTATTTCATATACATAGCCACTTCACTTCTCTAGTGAAAGTTGTCAGGTCCATGTTCTAATTTTTTCTCTAGTTTAAATGTCACTTTGGATTGGATTAAAAAAAAAATCTTTGCATCAAGCATGTCCATTAAAGATAGGGAATCCAAAATATATAGGAAATTGATGCAAATACAAAAGGCCTAATGCTATTAGCAAGAGTCAGATGGTCAAAAGATATGAACAATTTCAAAATGAAGAATTTCATACTATTAACCATATGGAAATTATTCTAAATCACCCATAATGAGACAAATGCAATTTAATAGAACTCTTAGATTTCAATACAAACATTGCAAAATTAACAAAGATAACAAAAGAAATATTTAATGTTGGAGGTACTATTGGAAAATCGACACACATATGCTATTGGTTGAGCTGTTAATTCATCCAACCATTCTGGAATGAACATGGATCTATTAATAAAGAGTCTACTGAACAGTCTTATAAACTTCAAATCAAATATTCCCACCATTTACATATATTTCATAACCTTCCTTCAACATATTATCTTAACTTCTAATTGAATAGTTAATTACTATAGAAAATAATACATATGTATAAAATATATTGTATGAAATAGAGCATACACACATACATGCCTAAAGTGGCAGCTTATCCTAATAGAGTAACACGTCTGAAGTCAGAATGAACTGGGTCATTCAAACTCCTCTCTGACACTAGTTGGGTGATCTTGGGCAGCTCACTTAAACTTACTGTGTCTCTAGACTTAAGGACTAAGTTCTAGCACATATCCACAGTAGATTAATGGAAGAAACTGATGAATAGCCACACATAATTCTTTGTGTAGTTATCACATACCATTATGTTGGCAGGCAGATCCAGTACTGAAATAAAATTTAAATACCCAACTACTCTTCAGAATTACAACCCACTGGGTTAACAAACAATCTACTGAATTGCATCCTCACATTGGTCTAGATCAAGGGACTGGAAATATCATAAAGCTGGATTTGCACAGGTTCATTTACCCAATATGCATGATTATGTCTGTCAGTGGGTGTGTACCTGCCTCCCTTCATTCTCTTCATGGCCTCATGATGCTGCTTCCTATTTCTGTCATGTGAACAGGTGAATAAGGTTTTGTTTTTTACCACTAAAGTTAGTCTTCTGTGTTTAAAAAGAATATTACTGACAATGATTACCAAATGCATATGAATATGTTTCTCGAACCTTTCTTTGTAAAGCCTGGAAGTAGAGGATGGGAGTTGAGTGTGAAGGTGAATTGGTTTATTTTTTAAATTTCAAAAGATATTTTACTTTGTTAATAATAGTTAACTCAAGCATCCCCTTTAGCTTTAACATCCAGGGATAGGAACATTTCTACCTTTACCTAGTAATCTAAAGAAAGAAATGTAGATAATGCCTACCTAGTGGGTAAGGTATATGGGAATTAAGGATAAAGTCTGTTTGATAGATAGAACTCAGCCTCAGGCCTGGGTTGATTTCTTTCTCCCAGCCCTGGAAAACAGTAGGTCATTCCAGAGGTCATTGGGCAAATTTCCAAATTCCCTTTATGCCAATGACCCAACTCTCTTTGGTGGTTTGACCAATCCTGCAAAATTGTCCCTTTGGAGCACCAGGAAGATAGAAGACTTCTTCAAAGCTTTCGACTGATTGCTCTTTAAGACCCATTTTATTCTAGAATGTAGGTCAATTGAATGTAACTGTAATGTTTTTTACCTTGCTGAGCAAATGTGGCTAAATTACTGAAAACATTGGATTGTTTTGAAACAAAAAGCCCTAACAACAGCTAGCAACACTTTCGACCTCATCAAGTACCTAACAACCCTCCTGAAACAAATTTAATTTTAACTGGGGAGCAATGAAGAAGACCAAAGGGAGACATCTTTTCTATGGTATAAAGAGTATGATGAGACCACCTGTAGTAAGAGGGTGGCTGGAGCAGGCAGAGGATCAGGTCATCTGAGATACATCAAGTTGGGTTTTGTTCTTCAGTCATTTCAGTTGTGTTTTATTCTTCGTGACCCCATTGAAGATTTTCTTGGCAAAAATACCGAAGTGGTTTACAATTTCCTTTTCCAGCTCATTTTTCAAATGAGGAACTGAGGCAAACAGGTAAATGACTTGCCCAGGGTCGTACAGTTAGTAAGTGACTGAGGCCAGATTTTAACTTGTCTTCCTAACTCCAGACTCAGCACTGTATCCACTCCACCACCTAGCTGCCCTTTGTCCCTTTCTTATAGCATTTATATTACTCACATTTATCAAACACACTCTGGTTATATTGGATTTTATATACATTATTTTTTGTTGTTGCTCCTCATAATAATTTTAAATTTATTTATTTATTTTTGATGAGGCAATTGGGGTTAAGTGACTTGCCCAGGGTCACACAGCTAGTAAGTGTTAAGTGTCTGAGGCTGGATTTGAACTCAGGTCCTCCTGAATCCAGGGCTGGTGCTTTATCTACTGTGCCCCCTAGCTGCCCCTGCTCCTCATAATAATAACCCCTTGAAAGTGGTTGTGTTCCAAATAGAGAAACTAAGGGTGTGAGACTATCAATCCACCAAGGTATGGGACAGATTCTGAATACCAAGGCTTATGATGCCACATCCTAAGCTCCTCTGCACTGCTTTATCCCTATTAGACTGGATTTTACAGCCTAGTCTCTTTAAGATGTATCATTGTGCCTTCCATGTTGTCTCACATGTGGAAGATACTCAATAAATACATGTTGAATTGAACTTAGTAGCTATGGTGACTATATAACTATTCAAATATGGTGACAGCAAACTGTCTCATGGAATTGCAAGCATGGTTGTTTTTTGTTTTTGTTTTTGATTTTTTTTTTTTTTGGTGAGGCAATTGGGGTTAAGTGACTTGCCCAGGGTCACACAACTAGTAAGTGTCAAGTGTCTGAGGCTGGATTTGAACTCAGGTCCTCCTGAATCCAGGACGGTGCTCTATCAACTGTACCACCTAGCTGCCCCTAAGCATGATTTTTTTAATGAGTAAAATCCCTGAATCAGAAATGTACATTGGTGTATATGTTTTATATACTCTTTCCTCTCTGTCCTTCAAATACACATACACATACACCATGATGTGGTGGATAGAGTACTGAACCTAAAGTCAGGAAGATATGGGTTTCATGCTGTTTTGTGAGGTGGTCAAATACCAAGTTTCCTGTTATAATTATTCCCTGGAATTGATATGATTCCCTATGTAAAGCTAGTCTTGAACTGTAATTTTATCAGTTTTATCAATCTTATTTTAGGGTTCTCTTTCTTCCTATAGATGGAGGCAACTGTATGGCTCAGCAGATAGAGCACTGGGCCTGGAGTCAGGAAGACCTGAGTAAAAACCTGGCCTCACACATTACTAGCTGTATGACCCTTGGCAAGTCACTTAACCTCTTTTTGCCTCAATCCACTGGAGATAGAAATTGCAAATCACTCAAGTATCTTTGCCAAGAAAACCTCATGGACAGTATTAGTGTGCTATGGTAAATGGGGTCATGAAGAGTCAGACACGACTGAACAACAACTCTCTATAGATGAGTAGGCCATACTTATGTGTATATATTCATATATTTCTGCATATATATATAGATATATATGTATGTGCATGTGTATGTATATATATCTGCAGATAATGATGATGATAATAGTAAACGTATATAGAACTTACTATGTGCCAGGCACTGTGCTAGGCACTTTATAATGATCTCATTTGATCCTCACAACAATTCTGGGAGGTAGGTACTATTATTATTCCCATTTTAGAGATGAGGAAACTGAGGCAAACAGAGGTTAAGTGACTTTTCCAGGTTCACACAGCTAGTAAGTATCTGAGGCCAGATTTTAAACTCAGATCTTCCTAATTTCTCCTCTATCCACCATACCACCTAACTGCTCCCATTTGTATGAGTGTGTGTATACATATATGTATATATGTGTGTCTATAGCATAGCATATTATACATGTATATGCCTGCATGTATATATATGTATGTGTATTATATTTGTAATATGTAATATAAATATAACCTGTTCCAGATCATATAATTATTAATATATTATAGAAATATGTATAAATATCTGTTTATTTTATTTATATAATATACTTTATAAATTTCATATATGATATGATAAATATTTATATAATCACTCATATAATATAAAACTATGCTAAATATTTATATGTAATAATAATTATAAGTAAAAATTATAGTTTTTAATTTATAATTTTTTCCTGGTTTTTTCCCATTGGTCTAGACCCAGTGAGAAATCCTTTTGTTGTTATATTAAGAATAACAATTGATGATTTTTAGAAAGTTAATGTTTTGTTTTCCCCATTGGTTTTTGGAATTGAACTGTATAGGCAGTTTTCAGGCTCCAGTAGAAATTAAACATTAAAAGAGGAAATGGACTAAGAGCTTTTTCAGCAGATACAGTTGACATTCTAATTGTGATTTTCATTTCATCTTCTTTGATCCATGCTTCCAAGTTCTAGATGGAAACTCCCTTTGGTTTTCCTTTAAAGTTTCAAACCTTGAGAAATTTGATTAAAAGTTGGAACTCTGGAGAATGTTTAACAGATTTTTAGAGGTTTTCCCTTTATGGAAGTTTTCTTTTAAAAAATTTATATTGATATCTTTTGGTTTTAGGTTACCTTCATTTACACATATATCCTTTCCCCTCTCCCCCTGCCCAATGAACCATTTCTTGAACAAAGAATAAAAACGAAAGGATAAATAAAAGTATTTCAGAAAAATTAACCAACATATAAATATCTAATACTCTATGCCCATAATCTATTATAGCTGCTAAAAAAAAGGAAAGAGGTGCATTATTTTAACTTTTTTCTAGGGCCCAGTTTCATCATTTTAATGACATGGCATTCAGTTTTGGTTTTTATAATTTTTTTCCTATTTATTTGCATTGTTGTGGTCATTATATATATAGTTTTCTGATTCTGCTTACTTTCCTCTGCATCAGTTCAGATGTGCTTCCATTCTTCTCTAGATTTTTTATATTGATCATTTCTTAAGACAACAGTAATATTCCTTTATAGCTTTTTTTTTAACAATGTATTTAACCATTACCATTTGATGGCTATGTCCTTTGTTTCTAGCTCTTTGCTAACACTCCCACACAAGCATTTAAAAATACACTTTCCATACTTCATGGAATACCTATAAATGATTTTCTAAATCTCTCTCTCCTCTCACTGTATATGCATATATGCATGTATATATATATATATTATATATATACACACACAGAGAGATATATAGAGAATATACATACATATATGTATGTATGAATATACATATAAACTGAGAAAGAGAGCATTTTAAATGGAAGTGGTATATGGGGGGCATATTCATCCATCAGAGTCATTCATCATAGTGTATTTAAGGTCCTAATTGTTCTTATAACCACTGAGCCAGAGACTATGCCTGGCCTTTAGAGGCTTCTGAACAAAGAGATCATTCAGAAGCCTGAGTAGAGAGATACTTCTGGAGAACAAGAATTCAGATGATAGATGGTTAAATAATCTGTTAGCAACACTGATATGGTGAATAGAATTGGAGTCAGGAGGGAATAAGCTGATATAACTTTAGCCAGTTAAATAAGATAATATATGTAGAGTGTTTAGCAAATCTTAAATTATATAAGAATGTTCACTACTGTTATCATTATTATTATTGGTAGTAGTAGTAGTATTGTTTAGTTGTTTTTCAGTCATGTCCAACCCTTTGTGACCCCATTTGGGGTTTTCTTGGCAAAGGCACTGGATTGGTTTGCCATTTCTTTCTCTAGTTCATTTTATAGATAAGGAAACTGAAGCAAACAGGGTTAAGTGACTTGCCCAGGGTTACACAGCTAATAAGTGTCTGAAGCCAGATTTGAACTCAGGAGATGAGTCTTCCTGACTCTAGACTTAGCACTCCATCAGTTGTACCACCTAGCTTCAGTAGTAGTAGTAGTAGTAGTAGTAGTAGTAGTAGTAGCAGTAGTAGTAGTAGTAATAGTAGTAGTAGCAGTAGTAGTAGTAGTAGCAGCAGCAGCGGCAGTAGTAGCAGTAATACTAGTAGTACTACTAGTAGTGGATGATAGCTGATATAGTAATAGTAATAGTACCACCACCTAGCTTTTGTAATTATAGTAATAGTAGTAGTACATACATATGTGCATAAGTAGCTAACATTGTTTTCATCATTCTTGTTGCTCTCATCATCATTGTAGTGTAGAAAGGAGAGTAAATGAAGTATTTTCATTATGTGTGTATATATGTATATAAAATCTTGGTTGATCCTCACAATAACCCAGTGAAGTAGATGCTATTATTGTCCTCATTTTACAAATGAGGCAGTCTGACATAGTGAATGGAGAGCCTCTGTCCTAGTCAGGAAGATATGTTCAAAACCTACCTCTGATCCCTCATGACCCTTTGATTCTGGGAAAGTTTTTTTTTTTAATTTCTCAGTGACCCAGGTAACATTCCGAAATTAGAAGATGCTGATCTGCCTTGTTTGAAGTAGTTTCCTCACCAGGAATTCCTTATATCCAATAAAATAGCAGATTCCCTTTTTAAAATGCCAATGGTATAGATGAAGAAAAGGAAGCAGGCGAAAGACAATGAAGGAATGAGCAAATTGTTGTGAAAGCCAAACAAAAGTCCAGATGTCTGTTTATCTCTAGGGTTCATCTTTCACCAAGCTTGCTTTTTATTTCCCCCTGCCTTAAGCAAGGCTCCCTGATTTTTCCCCCTTTGATACTGATGATCTTCCGTCAACATCCCCAGAATATAAACTGCTTAAATGTCTGAATGTATGTGCCTGAAGTTCTTGTCTATTATTTGGACTCTGAGGGGGAAAGGCCAGGCTTCACATTCATATGCATTTACAAGTATTTTCAATCAATCATGCATTTATAATCCAACTGGGAAGATATGATTCAGACACAATAGTCCGTCTGCTGCAAGAGTCTGTTTTAAAATTGATCAGCTGGCCAAGTTAAGTTAAAAAAAAAAACTTACACTTTGTTTTCTTTCTGGGGAAAAAAAAAAGACAAAAAAGCCTAGAAACCCAATAGCAGCAGGTGCTGCCAAAATGTTACTCTTCTTATCTGAGATGATTTCAAAAGAAGAGTAAAGAAATATGTAATTGCTTCACTCTCAGGCTGCTGGGAAGGGGCCCATAGCTCTCTGGTGTTATCTGTTTATTTGATCTAGGGGAAGGAAGAAGCAAAAAAAAATTTTTTTTAAATACTTTCCCAAAGGCTCATATGAAGTTATTCAAACAAGCCAAACTAATTTATGTCTGTTGTGTATGTAAATATCTATTTAGGGAGAGGAATCCTGAGTGGAAGACTCTTTCTCATATGTCCCTTTTGCCTCTCCCCATCACAGACTCATGCTGATAGAATACTTTGGCACAGAACAGCAGAGAGCAGCACAAATGTCCATATAAAACTTCATCTCCTCTACAAAGTATTTCAGTGACCCTTCTTTATTTGTCATACATAAGACTTTAAATTTCAAAAACAAAATGTTTAAAGGGGAAAAGGATAGATATTCCCTCCCCTTATACTAAGAGTTATAATTCAAAATAACCTAACTGGGGAAGGCTTCCAACCCTAGGAAACAAATTGGAAGTATGGTTCCTTTCCCATTTTGTCAGTGTCCAGAAGGTAGCCTTCTGGCTCTGCTGTCACCTCTTATCTATTCAATATGCATGCTGCATCCCTCCTTTGGATTTGATTCTGACTCATATGTTTTCTCTCTCCTTACCTCCTTCCTCTCCCCACATTTGATTCCTCTCCTCTGCTGCTTTTCTCCCTGTTCTCTTTTCTCTTCCTCTTCTTTTTTAGGAGTCACAGAATCCTGATACTCATTGGAATTTAGAAGCTATCTCATATATTACCTTAATACCCTATGCCTAAAAATTCCAAGAGAAAAATATGTTCATGTCCTAGTGTCTCTTAGACATCAAAATACAGGAATTCTTGTCATCTAATCTACGACCCTATTATTGTACTCTAGCCTGAAATGGACATATCTTCTACAATCTGCCAGCCAACAACTTTCACCTAGTTGGTAAAATGACTGAATTTTCTTTGGCTTTTTTCCCTTCATAACATCTGTTTCTAAATTGTGATTATTCTAATGGCTGATCTGCACTATGTCTGGGTTATCTGTATTGGACTTAAGTTATTGAGTCCAATAAATTAATGTCACATCTAAGCAGACTTTAATAAGATGTTATGGTCTACTCTCATTTCTCTGTCCCTTGATGATGCTTGGCTTTTAACAGAGGAGTGCTACATTGCTATCTTACATTTAGTTCATGGCAAAATATAAGCCCTTGTTTGTTTTTCTACCATACTTGGCAAAAGACTTGGTAACAGGTGTTTGCACTATGCTCTCCTTTGGTTGCAGGCCATCACCAATCTTACCCTGAAGCTCTTCCAAGGCCTCTTGTGGCTCAACTTCAAGATTCCATAACAATCCTCTTGAATAGACATTTTCCAATTCTCTTCTCTCATGAGCAAGTAAATTTGGGTTTACAGATGGTGTTCTTCATTTGACTGATTCCTTAAAAGTAAAAACAATGGAATGGAGCAATACCACCTTTCCCCTTTTGCTTTTTGTGACCAAAGGTCCTCTTTTGACCTCTTGAATCTCACAACACATTAAAAACACAACAATGCTATGCTTAGTTATAGAATAACCTCTGTGAAATGGAAAAATTATTCTGTTTGCAAAAGGTGACTATAAATTATTAGATAGTTAGAATTATTAAGTCTCTTTCCCAAAGGATGATACCCTAATAATAATGATGATGATGAGAGCAACAAGAATAATAATAACTAGCATTTATGTAACACTTTAATATTTGCAAAGTGATATATATGTATGTATTTATGTATGTGTATATGTATGTATGTAAAATCTTAGTTGATCCTCACAATAACCCAGTGAAGTAGATGCTATTATTATCCTCATTTTACAAATGTGGAAACTGAGATTGAGGAAGGCTAAGTGATTTACCCAGGTTCACATAGCTGATGAGAGTCTGATTCAGAATTTGAACTCAGGTCTTCCTGGCTCCCAGTACAACACCCCATCCAACCTAGTTGCCTACAGTTATTTCCAAATGACAAATAAGAGGTTGGCTCCCATTTCCAGGACTTGTAATGAAGAGGAAAGGAAGGAATTATAATAGTGTTTCCTCATACCAACTGATGTACTTCTTCTGTTTGGTATGAAAGGAGAAAGGAACCTCTGAGATCTACCGACGTTCCCTGTCTTTTGACTTTATAATCCTGTAAATAGAAGAGAGGAATGAATGGAAGGGAGGCAAGAGAAAATTCCTGAAAGGCTCTGCACTCACTCAGAAGGGGGGAGTGCAAATAAATCTGCCTCAAGAATTCTATTACTAACTGCTTCCAAATCCACTCCCCCCAACCTCAAGAACTGTCCATCTATTCATCCTGCCAATGTAGCTGCTAAATTCCATTACTTTCTTCTTCAGCCTCAGCCTTTTTAACTTGAAAGATTCACCTTATCCTCTTCTTTCCTGTGGTGGGAGATATTGCAAGGAGGTGGGCACAATGCAGTATAACATAGACTTAATGAGCATCCTTCCCTGCTGGTGTATACTCTCTTAATTTCCAGGGGATTACTACAGACAGGGAAGAATGCCATAAATAAATAGCTTGTTCCTTTTTATCTGCTGTTTGGTGTTTGGGTAGAGCAGTTCTAAGCTTATCCCTTGAAGTTCAGTTAACTCAGAATGTGGAATTGTTCTATTCTCTGATTTTGTTTTCTGTCTTTGCTGCTTGCTGCTTAAAGACATACCCTTGGTCATTCTAGGAGAGGGCTGGAAGGAACATGTGAGAGGGATATGAATGAAGATTCAATTTTGGTCTAATCCTTCCTGGCAATCTCTATTTTTATTATTTTCCCCATCACAATAAATCATGTTCTCAGGTATATGAAAAATAGGTTCATGCTTGTGTCACTGGGCATCTACCTAACAGCTGCTTCCACACAACCTGCTCAGAAAGCAGAAAACTTAGCTTGAACATGGAAAAGCAGGGGTTGAAAGAGTGAATGGGATCAGGGAAGTGTGGAAGGTCTTATTTTCTGTTTTCCTAATGGAATAACTTCTCTATGCAGACAGAATCTCAAGAAAGTCATTTTCCTTTTAGCAGCAGAAGGCAGAGGTGACAGCCTTACTCTGACATGCACACTGACTTTGGAGAGACATTCTTCCTTTGGTATATGGCCAGAGGAAACATTGGCAATACAGGAAAAGGTGAGGCTTAAATTGATCTTCATTCTGCCTTCATTATTGCTCACTTTAAGGGGATCTTAGGCTTCCAGAGGTTGTGTTTTCTGACACACTTAAAATGTAGAGGCAGCTAGAAGGCACAAGGGATAGAGAGTTCTTTTAATCTTAATGGGAAAATTAAGGGAAAAGAAAAGACTGAAATTAACAAAGATCTCAAGAGGAAGAAAACTTGAAGACCTTGAACATAAGCAGACACACCAACAGGGAAGACATTACCAGCAAAAGAAAATATGGCCACCAGATCTAGTAAAAGAATTTAGGTATTTATGAGCAAACATTGCAAAACAAAGGAAATTATTCAATCAATCAACAAGCATTTAATAAGCACATATAATGAGTCAGGCATTATGCTAAGCACTGACTTTTCCAAGTTTGGGGACTGTCTTACTTCCTTTTGTTTGTAAAACCATCACTTAGTATAGTGCCTGACACCGGAAATGCTTAAAAAATGCCTTTTCATTCATTCACAGACTCATTCAGTTATTCCATGATAAGCCAGTTTCCACACTAAGAGCAAATTGTATTATCATTAAGTGTCAGCATGTTCATTAAGTTTGTTTTTTTGGGGGGAGGGGGGCAGGGCAATGAGGGTTAAGTGACTTGCCCAAGGTCACACAGCTATTAAATATCAAGTGTCTGAGGCCAAATTTGAACTCAGGTCCTCCTGAATGCAGGGCTGGTGTTTTATCTACTGCACCACCTACCTGCCCCATTTGGTTTTCTTATGGTCCTGGAAGGGTGCTGAACAGAAGCTAATTCAAACATAGGAATTCTTCATATAATGAAAAGATGACATACACAGTGGGGGAAAAGGTCACATTTCTCTTAACCTGAGAAAAATGACTTTTTTTTTTTGTTTGCTTTGGTTTTTTAGAGATGGTACTTGAAAGAGTTGAAAAAAAACCCAACACGACTAGGGAAGTAACATGCTTTATTGTCAAAAATGGACTTATTGGCATAGTGTTATTAGAATTTTTTCCCTATTATGTACTGTCATTTCTGTGACTTTGGTCCTATCCATTTATTCTAATATCCAATTCTAATTAATTGACATTCTACCCAAGGTAGAATTAAGAAGAAAAGACATAATTTGGCTAATGGAGGCAGAAGGCAGGCTACAATGGCACAGCTTCCAATTAGTCATGGGGTGAAAAGTGAATGCCTGTGCCCCTATTTTCCTTTGAACTTTGGTATGAACCACTCATTCAAATAGCTATGCACAGACCCTTGCAGATAATTCCTCACAAATCACTACAGGCTACTTGTGACTGGAAAGAGACATCTGCTCCTTTTGTTTTAATGACTATTAGATGAAAAGATTAAACAGATTATATATTTGGCATACTATGTATTGTAAGTCAGCTCCTATTCTATGAAGACATTATAGAGAAGTAATCAATTGCTTGGGAAAATGTATTTCTGGTCAGTAGTATTCCTAGCAATTACTTGGTTACTTCCCCTCACCCTCCATTTAATTTTCTTTTTTGCCAGGATGACAAACAGCCAATAGCTTGTGCAGAGAGCTTAGTTGATGTTGCTTTGCTAGGTATGAATTTACTCTTTTATCACACTCCTCAGTGGGCATAGCCAAGTTTAGATTGTTTTTCAGATACAATGAATGTAAACACCAACTGGGAAGAGAAAACACTTAAGCTGAATGACAAGTCAGTTGGAAAAAGGTACTACTGGGGAGGCATTTGTAATCTGTGAACAATATGCAAAATTAGGTGGAATGTTTTCTAAAAGAAGGCACATTTGAGAATTAAGCAAGGTCCCCTTGTGAAAAGCAGCCAAAGTCCCTTCAAATTCCTTTTAAGAGTAACTGGGATAAAGTGCTAGAGAAGAGAGGTCAGGCATATGCCTAAAGGGGAATAAACAAATTATATCTCCTTAAATCTTTTCCATTTCTTGTGTTGACAAAAAAAAGTGGGAGCCCTTTTCTTATCAAACATGAACAAAGGGCCTAGAATTATTTTTTAGTCAAGGGATTCCATTTCATTATAGTGGAATTAAAGCTAGTAGAAAAATGTCCTGGTAGAACATCATAGTTCATAGAAATATCCTTTTCCCCTTTATCTGTCAATTCAGTTTTGCATACACTTATTGCATGCCTAATAATTGTGCTTCTGTAATGAGCTTTAAAACCTAGGTCTTTATAGAATACAAGGTCTGCTTCTCTTATTGAGATATAAGGGCAAGGGAGAGAAATAGGTATAAGAATGAGAACTGTTATTTCACTGGAATTCCTGGTAAGGAACTCCCTCTACTAATGCAGGTTCTATAACTTTTAAGTGATTTACCATCACTTAAAAGTGATTGGACTTGGTGATCTTGAGACCAACATGATTATTTCCTCTTAAGGGATGCTATCACTTTAAAGAATTTATGCATGAAAACCATTGTTATAATATTAGGTCTGATGGTCTTGAGGCCTAAATGGAGGCTGTGAATGTATAGAATATACTCATGGAAAAATATCAACAATAATATTTTTTGAAGGTTAGTACAGCTCTGTCCCCCAAATAATATTTTGTTTACCATCAACTTCATTTTTTTCCTTGATAGGCAACCCCCTCAAATATACTTTGCCACCAGATTGTTTTTCTCCCCAATAACAAATCCCTGAAATAATATTTTGCCTTGACCACTCATATGCAAATCTACCAGCTCCATCGGGGGTCACCCAAAATTAGAGTATAAGAACCCACTTCCCAGAAGGGCACTTTGGAGCACACTCTTCCCTCTAGCAAGGACACATCTTCCTGCTAGAAAGCCCCCTACCTGCTGAATGGTCCAGTGTCTCTGAGTTCCCCATAATAGTGCCACCTTTAGATAAGTTAAGTTCCATGTTTAGGGTATATACTTGACTTGTGTATTGGGTCCCCCTTTCCCCCCCTCCCCTTCCTCTTCTTCTCCATTGTTTGCAATAAAACCTTTCAGTGAACTGATTCCTATTGTTTTACATTTTATTGTATGCATCCAAACTCACTAAGGTTTTGTTTCCCCTGGTGTTTCTGGCTGGTCCCCCTAGACATAAACTGTTTACTCAGACAAGGACTTTAAGCTACTTATAGCTGCATCTCCACTGGGGGAGTAAAGGACTGTGAACCCAGTCATAGAAACCAAGGATTAATAGGATAACCCCAAGTCCTCCTAAGAGGGACACTCTTATGCTAGAGGACTATCACAAAACACCATCTTAAAGTTACCTAGAACTCTGATAGGTTAAGTGACTTACTTAAGTTTACATGGCCAGTTGCATCAGAGGTGGAACCTAGGAACCTTATCTTAGGTGGTATAATTGAAGAATTAACTAGACCTTAGAAATGACACACATACTGCCCCCCACCCAATATGCTTCTTTAGACCTTTGGTCCTTTTAACCTATCAAACCATCCCAGTCTTTGTAAAATGGATATTGCTCCTACCAAAACCACCGCTCATTTTAGAGAGTTCTATTTAGGAATCAATTCAAGTATCATTTCATCTCCTTGGACTGCTGGGATATTGGCAGAGGTGGGAGGGACAAAAGATAGAATTCATCCCTCCCTAACCTGTAATGGATTAGGTCTAATTCTAACCCGTCCAAGTGATTCATAATGGGCACAGAAATAGATGGATGGATGGATGGATGTATGGATGGACATACAGATAGATAGATAGATAGACAGACAGATATGCATATATATTATATTATATTATATTATATTATATTATATTATATTATATTATATTATATTATATTATATTATATTATATTATATTATATTATGGGATTAAAAGGGTATAATTAATAAAAATAGACAATGTTGTTCTCCATCTCTGAATTTGTGAGGTTGGCAATGCTGGATCAAAAAGACATCCTTCAGAGTAGTAGGCATTCTACCAGACCTTAGAAATGACACACATACTGCCCCCCACCCAATATGCTTCTTTAGACCTTTGGTCCTTTTAACCTATCAAACCATCCCAGTCTTTGTAAAATGGATATTGCTCCTACCAAAACCACCGCTCATTTTAGAGAGTTCTATTTAGGAATCAATTCAAGTATCATTTCATCTCCTTGGACTGCTGGGATATTGGCAGAGGTGGGAGGGACAAAAGATAGAATTCTGTGACCATCTTGAAGCAGGGATTCTTTGCCAGAGTTTCACCTGTTTCAGAGGATCCTTGAATTTATAAAAATTACATATTTAAATAAATACAATTGGTTCCCTTTGTAAGCATGTGTATTTTATTCTATGCACTTAAAAACATTATTTTGCAAAGGGATCCATATTCTCAACCAGACTTCCAAAGGAATCTATGAGAATAAATGTAAGAAATTTTTCTCTAAAGAAATTGATATGATTCTTTTTTAGCTAGATGAAATGGATTACATTGCCCTTAAAAACAAAAAGGGCATCTTTTATTTTTATAATGTTAGTAGAATAGATACAAACAAATAAGAAGATTGAAAAATTTCTGTTTTATGGTTTTGAGTCTATAGCAGTCTGTTGTTCACACACATACTCACACACACAGAGCAGTCTCAGTTGTGCTTACTGGCTTTGCAACATGTGGAGACTAAGGTTTTGATTTAACATATAGTGCCATTTTGGGGCGGCTAGGTGGCGCAGTGGATAAAGCACTGGCCCTAGATTCAGGAGTACCTGAGTTCAAATCCAGCCTCAGACATTTAATACTTACTAGCTGTGTGACCCTGGGCAAGTTACTTAACCCCAATTGCCTCACTTAAAAAAAAAAAAAAAAAGATACACCTGTATGCCTCTTTTTCCATCTAACCATACATAGCCATGGCAAAATTGACTTTTTGCTTTCCTTTTCCCCAGGCCTTGGAGAGGAATGCATCCTAAATATGACATTCTTAGTTAAAAAAAAAAAAATCATAAGTGGGATGCCAAATTCAAGTGGATCACTAGCTATGGCATGAAGTATTTTATATGTGTATGCATGTGTTTAGCCAATACAGTAGGATCTGAAAATGAAAACAACACAGAAATAAAAAGCAGCCCCCATATACCCAATAAAAACTGAAGCCCAAATTTTGTACATGATCTTCTTAGTATCAGAAGTTCCTTACTTAGGCTTTTCTACCTCAGTAAGAATATAGGGCTTGTGTATGTACATACATACATACATACACACACAAACATGTGTGTATGGATGTATATACATATATTTATATACATGTGTATATATACATGCATGCATCTACTAATATATAGAGATAGATACATGCATATATACACATAAGTATATATACACATATATTATATACTCCTTAAAAATCACTTAAGAACTATTATCAAGTTATAGTAAATAGTAGTAAAAAAGATGAGAACTTGGGTTTCCAGAACTCTGTTACATCATGTGTGATTCCTGTCCTCAACTTCTCATAGTCTCGTATAATATATTCAGTATTGTTGAGTCATTACAGAGCAGCTGCTACTTTTACTATTAGAGTTGGCAGCCTTTCATTGGTGCTTTCCATGACTCTTATGAAGTTGAAAATCAGGTAATAAAGTATCCAAGATGTGTTAGTTTCATCTGAATGAAAGGTGTTACACAAACTTAAGTTATTGTTTAAAAAAAAATAAAAGCATGATAAATGGTTTTGTAAGAGGATTTTGTCAAAATAAGGAAATACCTTTTCCCTTGACTGAATCCTAGAAAGTTCATTGTAGTCTTCACTGTGAGTTCTTTTTATTTTTGTCTATGTAACTAAGAACTCCTGTCAAGTCAACTCTTAGACCAAAGTCATTATATTAAGAATGCTACATACACACACACACACACACACACAGGGTGGTCCAAAAGTCACAAATATTTAAATATGTCTTCACAATAACCCAGCAAAGTAGGTACCATACAATTTGCCATTATAATCAATCATCATAACTGTTTCCCTCCATCCTATTCCCCCTTCCCATGATATTTACTCTATTTTCTCTCTTCTTTTACCCTATTCTTCCTGAAAAGTGTTTTGCTTCTGACTGTCCCCTCCTCCTCTCTACCCTCCCTTCTTTCACCTTTCCCTCCTGATCTTCTTCCCCTCCTACTTTCCTGGAGGGTTAGATAGATCACTCCTCCCAATTGGGTGTGTATGTTATTCCCTCCTTGAGCCAACTCGGATGAGATTAAGGTCTTTGAGCTAATTATTTTCAGCAATGCAATAATCCAATATAACTCTGAAGGACTTAAGAAAATTGCAATTTGTCTACAGAGAAAGAACTGATGGTATCTGAAAACAGATTGAAGCATATTTTTTTTTTACAGTTCCTTAATCTGAAGTTTTGTTTTCTTTTCTCTCACAAGCTAGCTAATGTGGAAATGTTTTCCATGACTACTTATGCATAACTTATATTGAATTGCTTGAGTTCTTGGGGGTGGGGGGTGGCAAGGGAAGGAGGAAGAGAAGTTGGAACACAAAGTTTTAAAAAATTGATGTCAAAATTTGTTTTAACATATAATTTGGAAAATAAAATTCTAAACAGAAAAAAAAATTGATCAATAGAACAAAGAAATGAACATAGTAGCATAGTGTTCATAAAGGTCTCTATACCCCTTGGGGCTATATCTATAGTCCTGAGGGTAAATATTAAACACCCTTTGAGGACCTGATTCACCACCCCTGTCCTTTGCTATATAAAGATATTCCCACTACTTATGACGTTAAAAAAAAAAAAAGAGTAGTTGTGAAGCTAAAATGAGTTAGCATATGTAATGCATTTTGCAAACCTTAGAGCACTAAGGAAATGCTTATAATTAACATTATCTTTGGGAAGCTAGGTGCCTCAGGGTATAGAGTGCTGGGCCTAGAGACTCATCTTCCTGAGTTCAAATCAAGCCTCAGAAACTTACTAGTTGTGTGGCCCTGGGCAAATCACTTAACCCCTTTTGCCTCAGTTTCCTCATCTGTAAAGTGAGTTCAAGAAGGAAATAACAAGCCACTCAAATATGTTTGCCAAGAAAACCCCAAATAGGGCCACAAAGAGTTTGACATGACTGCATCAACTGAACAATATCATTCTCATTATTGCTATTAACTATCAAGTCTTTCCAGAGGAAATATCACCACAGTCTTAGCCAGTAAAAGGCAAACAGAACTGTGACTGATGGTGCTGAAAGTTGGAGGGCACTGTGCTTGAACCACACTTGAACACCTTTCCTGAGCTTAGCACCTAGTTAGAGAGAAAAATTAGTTAAAACAGAAAGCTACCAGATGGTATTTCTCCCTCACCACAGCCATATCCCAGGTGGGCTATTCTGTAGCCACTGCTATTTTTTCTCAGGCTTGTCCCCACCCTCAAAATTGTTATTGCTCTTTCTTCACCTGTCCAGAAGGAGCTCCTAAGTAATTTTCTGCATTGAGTTTCAAGTAACTAAATGAATTTTACCCACAGGTAGCTTGTTTATCATCTTACATGACATATAGTCACTGCGTATCGAGTGACAGGCCTGCTGCTTCACAAAACAAAATGTAGTTATCATCAACTAATATGTGACTCTAAAATTGGTGTTCGGTGGTGGCTTATTTATTCTTGCTCAATTTCTCCTCATTGAAATCTTCTTTTTGGAGTTAAAGGGTAATTTTTCAAATCACTAGAACCACAAATCCCACCTGGGATCCAGGAGCCCAACTGTGTCCTTTCTTTCTCTTACATCACCCCAAAATAAAAATTCTGCCATTTGAACTGAAACGACAGTTTTGTTGATGATCTCTGAAACCGATTAGATTCTGTCTCACTCTTCAATCGGTGCTTAAGCTCTGTGGGACTTACAGTAAAAGAAATTTATTTATGTCCGTAAAGTTGACAGGCATGATTCAAAAGATCCACAGGGAGCTGATATGTTGAGTAAGAAATTGCCATTTTTACCAGTACCATCTTGATGGTGGTTTAAGTGGTTAACTAATGACTAAAGAGAGAAAAAGCTGTAGTCAACTTTGACTCTCCAGGAGTGAATTTCCAGATAATATGTCCTCCAAAGAGGACAATACTTTTCAGATACTCAGGACTGCTACTTGCTGCCTTTGTTACCTTGAATAAACTACTCTTATGCTCTATAATTCATTGATTCTGTAAAACAATAGGGGTCAGGTAACTAGGTGGCACAGTGGATATAGATCACTGGTCCTGAAGTTGGGAGGACTTGAGTTCAAATCTTACCTCAGACAACTTACTAATTGTGTAACCCTGGACAAGTCACTTAACCCTAATTGCCTTTAAAGATCTGGGGTCATCTCCAGTTGTCTTGATATATATCTTGTCACTGGATTCAGATGGCTCTGGAGAAGAAAGTGAAGTTGGTGACCTTGACTAGCCCTTCCTCACTTAAATCAAATTCACGGCAAGTCATGACATCACTTCCCAATGTCATGGCCCTCTTCAAGAATGAAGAACAAAATAATAGGGAGAGGATGATCCCTCATCTAGGGCTTCTTAAACATTTTCCATTTTCCCTTTTCACCCAGGAATTTTTTTTTTTACTTGACCCTGAGTATATAGGTCTATAAAATGGGTATACATAACCTTTTACTTTTGCCAAATTTTTCACAACCCCAAATGGGGTTGTGACCTACAATTTAAGAAGTCTTGGTCTTGGTCAAGGAAACTTCCACTTTACTTAGAAACAGTCCTATAATCTGGATGCAAATGTTTCCAGATGTTATATTTTTCTAAACTAAAATTTAAAATGTAGAAAATAGACAGTCTTTAAGATTAGGAGGAAAAGGCCTAATAGCTAAGGAAAAGAATCAAATGAGAAAGAAGTGAATGGTGTGTGAGAACTAAGTGTAAGATCTGGAATATATTTTATCAAAAATTGCTTTTTAAGTGGCACTTCCTCTTGTTACAGAAGACATTATTGAACAAAAAACAACCCTAATGCAATTCAATTTAAATTTATCACTCTATTATTTTAATATATTTACTCAGGGTTAACAACTCATTAAGCACAAAATTGCTCACTCTTAATGAGTCTCCAATGTTGAAATCAAGCTGCCTGAAACTTGACTGTAAAATAACAGTGGTATGAAGTTAGGCAGTAATAAAAATTAAGCGAATGCTAGTGAATAACTAGGGAATGGGAACAAATGTTGTGACATGGAGTGAGAAAATGTGCCATACTCGTGACACTGCTAGATGTATGAGGAATGCATTTTTAAAAATAGATATTCTATTCTCTAAAACTTTAAAAGTTTTTGTTTATTTTAATTAATAGACAAGGAAGGGAGGGAGGCAGGGAGGAAGGAAACAAACATTTTTTTTTTAAAGTATCTACCATGTGCCATGTACTGGAGTAAACATTTTACATATGTTATCTCATTTGATCCTCCCAACAACCCCGGGAGATGGGTACAATTATTATCCCAATTTACATACGAGGAAACTAAAGCAAACAGAGGTTAAGTGATTTGTCTGAGGACACATAGCTAGTAAATTGTCTGAGACAGCATTTAAACTTGGGTCTTCCTGAATCCAGACCCAACAGTCTATCCATTGTATCACCTAGCTGAATTTATTCAGTGCTTACTGTGTTCAGGGGAGTGTGCTAGCAAGTTGTACAAGTACACAGTTCCCTACCAGTGAGTTTGCACTTGAATGAGGATAATTATAAATGTGTGCAACACAAATATGACATGAATAAGTACGAATGCACAGACACACAGACATACACACACAAACACACACACACACACACACACATATATATATATATATACATATACGTGTGTGTGTGTGTGTGTGAAGTCCTGAAACAATCCAAAGCCATGAGTTGAAGATTAATGCATCTTTAATTGAGGTAAGGAGTTAGCAAAACTGCTACCCTGGGGGATATCCCAACCAAAGTGATGCATGAAAAAAGTTTTATAGTTTTTGAAGAGACGGAGATAGGTAAAGTAGCAAGGCCTGCAGTGGTCCCTGGCAATCAGGGCAAGAAAAGCCACTTTAGGAGGCAGCTATGTGACACAGTGTATAAAGTACCAGCCCTGGATTCAGGAGGACCTGAGTTCAAATCCAGCCTCAGACACTTGACACAAACTGTGTGACCTTGGGCAAGTCATTTAACCCTCTTTGCCCCGCCCCACCTAAAAGCCACTTTACTCTCTCTATTTTGCCCTTCATGCCATGAATCCCAATGGAAGTGGGCAAGGACAATTACAGATCAAAATCTGCTGAGATCCAGCTTGAGCTGGGATCTTCACAAGGAAATATACCTGGGTGGGGGGATCTAGGGTGTGGTTCAGTTCGACCTAATCTCATTATTTTAAGAGGAGGAATATAGGGACATTACTGGAATTTTGACATTGTCCTGATGACCAAGAAGTTTAGGCAGTCCATATTACAATTAGAATTATATTACCATAACAATTACATTACATTAACAATTATATTAAAAGTTTTGTTATACAAACACATATACACATTGGGCAGGTGGGTATGTATTAAATATAAGACACTGATACCAGGAAAGGTAACAGATGTCTGTTACTTAAATTGTGTTATAAAGGAAAAGAGAGACTATATAAAGCATGAATAAGGTGTTGTTACACAGTTAGAAAAACTAAAAGATACAAATATTTAATGGCTTGGGTTATTTTTTTGCCCATAAAAGAATTTCATATTTAATTAAATGTGTCATTATATCCATGTCCTCTATGACTTATGTGGATACTTGTGATGAGAAATTGTACAAAGAACTTGATCTTTGTATATTTTTTTACTTGTTTTATGTCTTTGGCCAAGTTGTCTTTTTTTTTAAAGTATAAATGTTTAAAAACATATATTTTTAAAATTTATCAGTTGTTTTTCCTTCTGACACATTTATTCATTTTTTTCCCTTTAGCAATCTTTCTTCATGTGGAACAGGGATTAGATTTACTGTTTGACCCCACCCAGAAGATACAAGTAGGATTGAGGAGTAGAGGTTAGAGAAAGGTAGATTTCAGTTCAATAAAAGGAAGAATGTGCTAGTAATTAAAACCGTTCAAAATTTGAATGGTTTGCCTCTAGAGAGGGAGGTGACAATCACTGAAAGATATCAGACAGAATAACCAAGTCTGGGATGTTGTGAGAATCGCCCTAACTTTAGGTGGTTTAGGGAGGAAGTTAGACAGGTTATCTCTGAATTATGAGATCATTTGGGGCTGAAGTCTAGTCTGCAATTCTCTAAGTATGACTTTTTATTGAAATTGCCAGATGAGTGTGAATTTATGCTTACTTCTGTTCATGTGATATTGTAAATGTGCTGTGACTTCTATGAAAGTGGAGACAGGGCCATCTAAATTTGTATTTCCTCCATTACACACTACAGGGGCCTGATAAAGCTTTTTTACTTTATTTGAATTATGATCATTGTAAAGTGAATAAGCATATATTTATGTATCATGAACAAAAATTACTATCTGAAAATTTCTCAGTTGGGGGTATGTTCACATTATTGTTAGCAGTTATAATCTCTGATTTAAATTTGTCTCCTTTGATTTTATTCTTTGTCAGTAAGGAATGCAATGCTTGAATTTCATGTCTAAGTTACAACATCTTTCACTTCTTAGCTAAGATTAAGCCTTTAATTAATATTTTATGAGTGGAAGTTCTAGAAAAATAAGGCATAGGATTTTATTTAAGCTAATAGATGATAATCTTCCATAATAAAATTACAAATATGATTCTAGTTAAATAGCTTTTTAGGTTTTAATGAGATAATCTAATTAATGAGATTGTTAATAGTTGTTTTCTGCTTAAAAACATTTACTCAAGCTTGTTCATTGACTTTACTATATATATGTATATGTATTTATGTATACACACAGATGTATTCTAATTAATGAAACTGTCAGTAGTTGTTCACTTCTTAAAGTCATGAGCCCAAGTTTGTTCATTGACTCTAAAGTATATATGTATATCTAGAAATATAATTGTATACATATACATACATGTACCTATAAACATGTTTATGTGTGCTCTGTAATTACATAAATATATGTGTGTGTGTGTGTGTGTGTGTGTGTGTATACATACATTAGATCCATTGACCACACTTGACCTGATGTCCTGATGTCTTTAAGGATTGTTGATCTATGTTTGTGGAGGAATTTCCCACACTTTGAGCTCCCCATATGAATGAATTCACAATTGTGTGTGTGTGTGTGTGTGTGTGTGTGTTTGTGTGCTTGTGTGTGTGACTGTATTTTCGCCTTTGTTCTTTAATTTTTTTTCTTTACTTTCCCAAAAAAAGTTTATGTATTTAAATTATAGTTCTGGACCTGGCAAGTCCTGTACTAACTTAATTGTTGCACATGTTTGGTTGATCATTTCTAGTCTGGTTCTATCCTTCGCTCCAAAAAAAATAAATCTTATTTTAGACTCAAGATGAAAGCAACCACAGACTAACCACCCTCGATTTTAGCAATGAAGTGTCAAGTGAACTGAACTGGACTCTAGCCTGTGGATAGTTTGAGTTAAACTGAACTGGCTAGAAACAGCAGAGTCAGGAATCAAACAGAAGTTTAATTTAAAAGTGAGGGAAATGGCTTGTAAGCAAGGTTTAGACATGTGCCACAGGAACATACGCTGGGTTCTCTTGGTAAAGAATATTGGAGTGGTTTGCCATTACCTTCTCTACTTGCTTGGACATGTTACTTAGCCTGTTAGAGTTTTTTTCTTTATTTACAAAATGGAGAGGTGCTGCTGGTAGTAGAGTGGTTACCCTATAAAATGTCATGCAGCTTTGAACCCATGAACATTTCCAGCTCTCCTTACCTATTAACAAGTTTATAGATTGTTTTGACCATTTGAAAAAGTTCTAGATTGATTTCTAATCATGTACCTAAAAGTCAACCTCTCTTTCACCATAAAATGAGAAAAATTGTCACTTGTACTACCTCTCCTAATTCATTTTTATGCTACTTGAAAGAGATATCAGATGGAATGATATAAGCTTCTTGGAAGATAACCTCTATAGTAGTCCCTGGCCTCTCTCCCCAACTTTTGTCTTTAATTCCCTCCTTGAATTTTTATTACTTTCTATATAGTACTTAACTATATAGCCCCAAATCATCTGAATTTCATGTCATTTTGTGCCAAATTATGATCTTAGCTCAAGGGTTTTATTCTTTAAAGTCAGTATAAGACCTTTTTTTTTCTTGTAAATATAGTTGGGTAAAGGTCTATCTGTGTTGCTGGGCACTACTTGCCAGTATTGGCATCAACAATTTAGCCATCTATTGTTATATTACTTGTAGTCCCATTTTCTTTTTTTTTTTTTAAGTGGTACTAAGTTGGTTTCTTAGTTTCCTGATTCAATTTTAGAGGAAAAACAATGTTCCTATGTTTAGAACACCTTGTTAAAACCTAAAAAGCTATCTAACATGGGGGTATAACTCAAGCAAAGTACCTATCATCTAAGAAAAAAAGACTAATGCTTATCCCTTAAATAGAAAAAAAAGGAGAGAAAGTAAATGAGAGTGGAAGAATGCTTAGCTGACAAGCAGATGGCTTTCCTTCCTTTGAAGCAGCCTAGTAGTTTCCAGCTGTGGTTGTTATGGAAAGCAGAGAAATAGATGTTCAGCATGATTTAGACATTCATTTGTGAAATCAAAGTGGTTAGGCATTGTTATAACTTTCTTTTCATTTTAAAGTGAAAATGTTCACCTCCTCGTTACTTGTTTTCATTGCATTTCTTGACCCTAAACATATTAGTTTTAGTATCAGACTCTATCTTCATAGTGGGATCTGTGTCTGATAAATCCATTTCCTAGTATATATTTAATGTGGTTTCTTGTTTGTTTGTTTGTTTTTGGTAGGGCAGTGGGGATTAAGTGACTTGCCCAGGGTCATACAGCTAGTAATTGTCAAGTGTCTGAGGCCAGATTTGAACTCAGGTACTCCTGAAAACAAGGCCAGTGCTTTATCCACTGCACCACCTAGCTTCCCCTTTAATGTGGGTTCTTAAAACAAAAACCAAATCCATAGTCTCATTTGGACCTAGTTGTCTCCCTACAATATTGATTGTTTAGAAAATCATGTTCAATGAAGTAGAAGGCATTGTTTTAATATCACTCCTTTTTTTAAAAAAACAAACCCATCATCATAGACTTTTATGAAAAGTGACTGAAGAACTTAAGTACTTATGCACATATTTAACAGTAACCAGACTGTCTACATTTCCTTTATGTACTTAGGGAAGGACAATGGAGCCTCGGTAGGTGTCAGGGAAGATAATGCTTTCCACAGCTATATAAGACTTTGAAGTAGTAAGCAAATTTAATTATGCTATCAAAGGAAATAATTTTCATGTTGATAGATTGATTGGCCATGACAATTATTAGAAACCACCTACTATTTAATGAAGAAGAAATATAGGTTTTAGAAACAATAGTGTTAATATTTAAGCTGATGACACTCCTTTATTGAAGGTTTTTTTGTTTGTTTTAGCACCAGAGAGACTTGAGATAACTCTACTGGCCAAGTTAAACTAGGCATCTGGCTGATAGCAATGTATTTAATGTTTATGCAAAACATATTCAAAACAAAACTTATTAGATGGGGAAGATGTGGCTTACTCAATGGGGAGAAAGCCCCAAAGCTTTAATGGACCCTTGAAGTGAATTGAGAGGGTGATGTGGAGGCAAACGAGCAAATGTCTCATAGTTTTAGAGCTGAAAGATATTTCAGTGGTGAGAGAAACGATTGTTTTTATTATATTAATAACCAATTATTAATATTGGGATCCAGTGTTTTTTTCTGCTCTTTAATTCCTGTTTCAAATCCCAGCCCCTATGAATTAGTCTCTGAAGAATAGTTCTGATATATGAGATTGCCCAGGAATCCTTCTCACCCAGAGAATCTAGTCTAAATGAATTCCAGCCCTAAAAGCATTAGGGTCACACTCTTTTTTTTTTTTTTTAGTGAGGCAATTGGGGTTAAGTGACTTGCCCAGGGTCACACAGCTAGTAAGTGTTAAGTGTCTGAGGCCGGATTTGAACTCAGGTACTCCTGACTCCAGGGCCGGTGCTCTATCCACTGCTCCACCTAGCTGCCCCTAGGGTCACACTCTTTAACCTCCTTTACCCCCTCATGCATACTCCTTATCATTCAACTTTAATAGTTTGGATGAAGATGGATTCCTTCATCCTCAGTGCTGGAGGCAGCTGAGTCTCATGATCAAGCCATGTTTTCAGTGGGAGGGGCTGAGGACTTTTAGCCCACACCCTCATTATAAAAAGTCCACCCACTCATTAATCATTAACCAATCTGGATTGATTTTTACCTGTCAGAGGCAACCCCTTTTCCAAAGGTATTTAAACATTCTGGTGATCTTCATGGTTTTGTCTTTGGTTACTGAGAGAGACCACTGATCAATAATTTATTGATTATTTGCTAGCCTGATTAATAAATCAATTATTAATTATCCAGAAACTCTGTCTCTTTGGCTTTTCATTCATAACAAAGCTCATCTAGTTCAATTCCCTAATTCTACGGACAAGGAAACTGAATCTGTAAGAGATTAAGTAATTTATACAACTACATGGGTAGTAAATAACAGAGATCCTATATGTCATTAATAAAGTTCTCACCATTAGGAAGATATTAGCACTGTTATTGTCTGTGCTGCTCAAAGCATATTTGAAGTACGGGATGTCATATTTTGTAAGAGACATTAACAAGTTGCAACTTGTCCAAGAGAGAACAACTAAGGTTGTGAGATGACTGGAATGCATGTCATATGTGGATTGGTTGAAGCAATGTTTAGTCTTAAGAAGACCTCATAGCAGTCTTTGACATTTAGAAAGGTTGCCATAGAGAAGCGGTATTAGAAACAGCATGTAACAATAAAAAGAGTACTGAATTTAGAGAAATAGGACCTGTGTTGGGCCAAACCATTTAACTTCTCCAGCTCTCCAGCTCCTTCATGTGTTAAAGGAGAGGATTAGACTGTCTGACTTGGTCCTTTCTACAGCTCTGTCCTATGAACTTTTTGTTATCTGATGGACAACTTGTTTTTTAAATTTTTAAAAAAATTTTGTTTGACGCCAGAGAGCAGATCTGGGTCCAAGAGGAGAACATTATAGGGAGGTAAATTTTAGCTAAATATAAGGGAAAAATATTTCTCTGGAACTTAGATCTATTAAGAAATGGAATGGGCTGCTCCTGAGGGTACTGACTTTTATATCACAGAAGGTCTTGAAGCAGAGGCTAAATGATCACTTGTTGAGGATATCATATATAAGATATGACTTAGCAGTTAGAGTCTGTTAAAGCAATGAGAGTTTAAAGGGACTTTGTAGTCTCTTTAAACTTTAAAATTCTATAATTTGAAATGATTTCTTGGAGCCCAAACTATTTAAATGCAGCAGAGTACCTCACTATTCTCACTATTGAAGTCATGGTTCTCTATGGTGGAAAGAGCATTGAAATTGGAAGGAGAAGAGCAGATGTTCAAGGCCTGGTTTATCCAACTAAGTTGGGCAAATGACAAGATATTTAAGCCTCAATTTTCTATATGGTCTTGGAAATAATATTGATTATATTACCTGTCTCATTCTTCCCTAAAGTCCTACCCCAAATGAAGTGATCCTGCCTTTTCAAGTTGTACACTGTAAACTCTAGCAGGTATTACCAAACTGGAATGACTTGAACAATATTTTCTCATGGTGAATTATATGTCTGTTGTCCAAGAACTAGCTTAACTAAGATCATCAGAGATGTTCCTTACAAGCATGACTGTAGCAATGATGATGATAAATTTTTCAGCCACAGCAACCCTCAAAAAATACATATGAAGTTGTACAGAGGTAGCAAACTATTTTGGTCAAGGGAGTACCCATAACCATGAAATCATAGATCCTGAAAGTATTGAAAGAAATCAAAGTAGTTTAAATATGAGGATCAAATGAGATAATGTTTGAAATGAACTTTTTATAAAGGTAAAGTGATAGACAAATGTAAGCTACTATTACTATTTAATCTATTAATAATAAAATTAATTAAAACGATACTTTTGTAACATAAATTTAAAAAACCTAAATATCAATTTTATAAATAGGGTTTTCTTCACATTAGCTTTTCTTTAAGTGAAGGTATACATTTTCAAAAGTAAAGATAGGTTTAAAACTGTTTTGTTTCAGTTATAGGGCAGTTTGAAACAGAAAAGTACAAGCATTAAAAAATAAGGAATGGTGAATGAAAGAAAAAGGCACTTACTAAGTGCTTACTATGTGCCAATCATTGTGCTAAATACTGGGAATAGGAATAGAAGAAAAAAACTGAGACAGTCTCTGGTCTTAAGGAGCTCACAATGTAATTAGAGAAGACAACACATAAAAAAGTTTAGATTCAGGGTAGACCAAAAGACCTGAAATCCTAATTTACAGCATCAGGATGAGGTACAACCCATGGGTATTTAGAATGTCCTAAAGACTCAATCATTTGAATGCACAGACTGTGAATTTCCTGTGCCTTATTAGGGAAATAGGGTTTGAGGAAGCCACAAAAATTCCCATTTTCTGAAGGCTTTGGGGCCTTCTTTTTATAGTGTTCTGTCAGAGATAGGAATATGAATTTCTCAACAATTCAGGGCTTTCATTGATATCTCCAAATGATCCAAAGAGGCCTATCACTATCATGGTTACTTTAAGGGTTGATGTAAAATGAGGATGGGAAGTCATTGATACCAGGGAAAAATCAGAGTTTCTTCTGTAAGTTGCCTACACAAGACTCACACGTAGTTGTCTATTCAGGGACATGACTTCTAGGGGATTCTATGAGGAAACTTGTATTATATAAGTACAATAGGCTACATGAGTGTCCTTCTAAAACATCATTAATAATAAATACAATGTGTTTTACACAGATTGTCTTCTATGAGAGGGGTAAAAATATTAGCATTTAGATGGAGCCTTCTCTGTGCCAGGAACAGAGCTCTTTACAAATATTATCTTATTTGATCTTCACAAGAAAAAGTAGGTGCTATTATTGTCCCAATTTTACAGTTAAGGAAACTGAGGCAAGCAGAGATTACATGATTTGCCTAGGGTTGCAGGGCTAGTAGGTAAGTGTCTAAAGTAAGATTTGAACTCAGGCCTTCCTGACTACAGGCCCAATGCTCTATTCACTGAGTGACCTAGTTGCCCATATACTTATATATACATTTCTATAAATTTACCAGAACCGTGTATTCTGCTCACCCATCACAAAGGCAAATTCGATTTGCTTTTGTGACAAAGCCTAGAAAACAGAGCCAGCTAAATTTGCTACCACGTAGCAGTTTTGTTTGTTGTTGTTCAGTTGTTTTTAATTGTGTCCAATTCCTTGTAACTCCATTTGGGGTTTTCTTGACAAAGATACTAGAGTGGTTTGCCATTTCCTTCTCAAACTCATTTTCCAGATGAGGAAACTGAAGCAAACAGCATTAAGTGACTTGCTCAGGGTCACACAGCTAGTAAATATCTGAAGCTAGATTTGAACTCAGGAAGAGGAGTCTTCCTGACTTTCGGCCCAGAACTCTATGTGCTGTGCCACCTAGCTGCCCATAACATTATAGATGACTTTTTGTTTAGTAATTTTCAGTTGTTTCCAATTCTCTGTGAGCCTTTTTGAGATTTTCTTAGTAAAGATACTAGAGTAATTTGCCATTCCCTTCTCCAGCACATTTTCTAGATGAGGAAACTGAGAAAATCAGGGTTAATAAGTGATTTGCCCAGGGTCACACAGCTAGTAAGTGGCTAAGATCAAATTTGAACTCAGGTCTTCCTGCCGGGCCTAGCACTCTATCCACCACACTAACTAGCTGCCTTTAATGCGGTAGTTTATTCCTGTGCACCCATCCTTATACTTTGGTATGTTATTTATTTAATGGCATAGACATGCATCAGAGCTGGCCGATAACTGACTGTATTCTGCTTCAGGGGTAAATCTGGTTTGGTGCCAGAATTGGGTAGGGGAAATTTTCTCAGATTATTAGAGTATATCCTAATGAAATGTTGAGTGATTTGGCAGTAACTCAGAACTATTGCCTTTCTAAATTTTAAATTTTGGCCTTGGGAAAGGAGACCAAAAATCTGAAAGGTACATGGTGAACATGTGGAATCAAACCTAGGAGCAGGGCCCTAGAAGTCAGTCTGTTCATCTGTGAGTTATTGTTACTTCTAAGAAGCTTCTGGAGAAACATTTCTGAGGTTTTTCTGCAAGCCTCCCCTGTCTCTAACTGCTGTTTGTACTACATTTTCATATCTTTTTTTCTTACATCAACACGTACTTTGTGCCAAAGGCTTATTCCTGATCATTTCAGAGAGAGAAAGACAGAGACAGAGACAGAGAGACAGAGAGAGATATGTAACGATTGGAATGACACCACCTGCTGGAGACTTACTGTAGAAAAGCTCCACCAGGAGGAGAAGGCCTCTGAGGGCAAGGCCATGCAGCTTTTCTTTGGCATCAGGAAGTGACCTTTGCTTGGGGGAAGAAGAGGGGGTGAGGCTGGCTCTCTCACGCTCTTTCCTCAGGACTCAGGTGGAGAAGGGAGCTAGAAATGTGCTCTCACTTTAATAAATAGATGAATCTAGGCCTTTCTCTCTCTCTTCACCAAATTCTTATTCTCCTTAATAAATGCTTAAAAGTCTCACTCTTGCTAAAGCTTATAATTTATTGGTGACCACTCATTAGATATTTTAGAAAGACTAGCTAGAATTTTAGCCTCTTACAGATAGACAGAGACAGAGAGACAGAAGAGAGAAACACAGAGAGAGACAGAGAGACAGAGACAGAGAGAAGGAGGAAGAGGAGAGATGAAAAAAGAAAGGGGAGAGGGGGCAGCTAGGTGGCACAGTGGATAAAGCACTGGCCCTGGATTCAGGAGGATCTGAGTTCAAATCTGGCCTCAGACACTTGACACTTACTAGCTGTCTGACCTTGGGCAAGTCACTTAACCCCCATTGACCAGCAAGAAAGAAAGAAAGAAAGAAAGAAAGGAAGGAAGGAAGGAAGGAAGGAAGGAAGGAAGGAAGGAAGGAAGGAAGGAAGGAAGGAAGGAAGGAAGGAAGGAAGGAAGGAAGGAAGGAAGGAAGGAAGGAAGGAAGGAAGGAAGGAAGGAAGGAAAGAGGAGACAAGAGAGAGGAAAATATAGGGAGTGAAGGAAGGGAGGGGAAAGGAAGGGAGAATGAATAGAATGCTAATACCCACTAATTTTCCATACTCTGTAACTTCAGGTTAGATTCTTTTTTTAGTATGAAAATGATTTTTAAAATTAATTCTAAGATACAGAAAGTCCTTTACTTACATCAGTCTTGTGCATGTTAACCTATTGTACTATTTATTTTGCTCCTTGGAAATGCTTGTCTGACAACCTTTCAACAAAGTGATGAGTGAGTTACATTAGTGTGCATGAGAAAATGTCACTCCTTGGACACAAATCGCTTTTTGTTCCTTTTTATACAAGCAAAGAGAGAAAGGGTCAGGTTCTTATTATTTTTGGATTTCTGAATTAATCATAAAAATCACAGAATGATAACTTTAGACTTAGGAAAATACTTTAAAGTTCTTTGTCTAATAGCGTCATTTAATGGACAGGGAAACTGAGGACCTGAGAAGTTAAATGAATTGCCTGAGGTTACATAAGTAGTAAATAGCTTAGCCAAGATTTGAACCCAGGTGATCTGACTTTAAATTCATTGTGCATTTTGCTACCTTACTATTTTTAGAGTAATTAGAAAAGAAGTATCTCACCTTTCAAATGATCTCTGATTTTTTTTTTTTTACCTACTGTTAGTAAGAGCAAAATAGCTGATGGGTATTAGTGTGTGTGTATTTTTTTATTAAGTTCTTTTAGATAGTTTTTTTATTACTACATAATAATTCCTATTCATATCCTCACAATAACCCTGTAATGGAAGTCAAATAACTGGTGTTATCTCCCTTTTTTAAATGAAAAAAGAACTATCCCCTTTCTTTACATGAGGGACTCAGAAGTGTTAAGTGATCTTCCCAATATCTCACCCCTTGTAAGTGATAGAATCAAATCTTGAACCCAGGTCTTCTGAATCCAAGGCTTGTGCTCTTTCCATTACATCTTACGTCTGCCAGTTAGGCTCTCCAGTTACTTAATTTCCCCATGCAATGATTACTTGACAAATTTGTGACTGTTAGATATATCTGGATTAGCAAAGGCAAGCCTGCTACATAAAAGTTTGGCCTTGTGGATATATCTTTCCATTTTTCATTAATTTTATCAGAAATTAAAGACTCTTAGAGTAAGATCTTTCCAAGACCAGCTGACTCTGTCCTTCCCCTATTTTCATGGTAGGGAACCTCTTTCCTAGGAATGAATGACCTGATTTTAGACCCTTCCTCCATGAGATATTGACACTTTGGTTAGATTGCCAGGCCTGTGATGGAATGACCCATGGTGCTTGGTGTTAATCGTGTATGAGTGCATCATGATCAGGGAATGGAGAAAGAATAATAAAATTTAACTAACTTAGCAGTGGGTCATAGAAACAAGGTAAAACTGAGCTATTCTATGCCCTGCTTGAGGTAAGATACTTGATAAAAACAACTTTTGAAGGAAAGGATACATTTTTGATATAATCCTTTTTCCTATAATAAAAATAAGAGCTGGAAAGTGATAATAGATTTAGGATAGTGGGTAGTGAAGGGGGAAGGCGTTAAAAGTGGTTTAGGGGGCGGCTAGGTGGCTCAGTGGATAGAGCACCGGCCCTGGAGTCAGGAGTACCTGAGTTCAAATCTGGCCTCAGACACTTAACACTTACTAGCTGTGTGACCCTGGGCAAGTCACTTCACCCCAATTGCCTCACTAAAAAAAAAAAAAAGTGGTTTAGAAGAGACATTTAAGAGATGTATATAAGGAAGATAATAGTATAGATCCTATCAGAATGAAATTGTTCTTTTTTTCTTTGGAGTGTAGTACTGATGGGACAAGTGAGGCAGTATGATGTGGTAGAAAAAACATTAGATTTAGAGGCAGAGAAACTAGGTTTGATTTCTGTCCCTGCTTCTTCCTGTGCAATCTCAAAAAGTTACTCAACCTATCTGGCCTCAGGTTTTAAAACTGTAAAATGAAGATCTTGGAGCAACATAAGGTCTCCTCTGGCATTGGGGAGTGTGTGTGTGTTTGTGTGTGTGTGTGTGTGTGTGTGTGTGTGTGTGTGTGTGTGTGTGTGTGTATGTAAGTGTGTTAAAAGAGAGAGACAGAGAGAGAACTAGAGACAGGGATGCAGACAGACACAGAGACAGAGAGAATGAGAGTTACACATGTCATTTAGATAGAGTTATAGAAATGGTTTAATATACACATATATGTTATTATTGTTTAGTTGTTTCAGTCATGTCTGACTCTTTGTGACCCTTTTTGGGGGCAGGGAGTTCTTGATGAAGATACTGGAGTAGTTTGCCATTTCCTTCTCTAATTCATTTTCCAAATGAGGAAACTGAGAAAAACAGGGTTAAGTGACTTGCCCAGGGTCACACAGCTAGTAAGTATTTGAGGTCACATTTGAACTTGGGTCTTCCTGACTCCAGGCCTGGTGCTCTAAGCACCTAGGCACAGATATTTTTGATAGTCCAATACTTTTGATAGTAGCAAAAAATTGCTAGGATAGTACATATGCATATTTAAGAATGATTGATCAAATTGTGGTATGTGAAAGAAATATTACACTGTAAAAACTGATGAGAATGAATAATTCAGAGAAATTCAGGAAGATATATGAACTGATGAAAGGTGAAGTTAAAAGAATTGGGATGGGGCAGCTAGATGGCGCAGTGGATAGAGCACTGGCCCTGGAGTCAGGAGGACCTGAGTTCAAATCCAGCCTCAGACACTTAAAGCTTAGTGGCTGTGTGAGCCTGGGCAAGTCACTTAACCCCAATTGTCTCACAAAATAAAAAATAAAAAAATAAAAAGAAAGAAAGAAAGAAAAAAGAATTGGGATAACAATTTATATATTGATCAGAATCATGTAAAGGAAAGCAACACTGAAAGTCTTCAGAACTCCACTCAATGAAGGGTCTATTTGTGATTTCAGAAGACTGATGTTAAGATATCTCCTTCATTTCAGCAGAGAAGTGAGAGATGAAGCACAGCCAGTTTGTTAATTTATTTGATCTATTGATTTGTTACAAGGAAGGGCTGTACTGGGGATAAGGAATGGTGGGGAAGGTCTCTGGGATGTAACAAATGTCTTAACACAATTCCAAATCTCTGGGCAATGATTTTATTTTTCCTCGTAAAATATTTGATTAATGTGCAAATAATACCATAAATTAAACTTTTAAAAAGAAAAATAGTTATTCCCCAGAGATTTAAATTTTTTATTAAGAATTCCAGGAAGCCAGTGACTCTGATGTAGTAGTATATAGCATTGAAAAGAGAATTGGGTTTGGAGTAATACAATTTTTATTAAAATCCAGACTCTTATTTTATTCCCTATATAACTTTGGGCAAAAACACTTAGTTTTTCTGAGCTTCAGTTTTTCCATCTGTAAGACAGGAGGGCCAGACTAGATTATTTCAAAGGGAGTTTTATATCCTGTGACCCTATGTGGAATAAAGCTTGAATATCAGGCAAGAATTTGGATACTTTTTTGACTTAAAAAGGCAGCATGATAGTGTATAGGATACTCAATTGAATCTACAAGTCCTGAGTTCAAATACAGCCTCAGACATTATGTGACCAGGGACAAGTCATTTAACTTGTTTCTTTATCTGTAAAATGAAGGTCATGACTTGTAAGGTACTTTCCAACTCTCAATCTATGGTTCTATAAAAGGCCATACTTAGGAAAACATCAAGTACTGACTAGAGAAGAGTTACTTTCTATTACATATTTAGAATTATTTTGTCGATCTGGAACCATCTGGCCCCCACTCCCTCTTTGCTTCCCTATGAGCAGTCATGCTGTGAACCTCTCTTCCTTTGTACCCTTAAATTCCCTTTGGCTGCTGTTCCCTATATATTCTGCCAAGGGACCCTATGGAGTCAGCTTCCTTGTTACTTATCATGTGACATTTCCTCTGACAGACTCTTAATATTCTGTACCTCAAAATTTTAATTGAAGATAGAGTTAAATTTACCCTTATTCTGGTTGATCCACTAACCATAAAATGGATATTTACTTAACAAGAGAGCATTTTCTCTTCAATTCAGAAATTGCTTTTGCAATCTGCCTGATAACCATCTTCCTAACCTGATTTGAATTGGTACATTTCAGAGGCAGTCAAAGATTTTGGTCGAAAAGCAGAGGGGAGCTGATCTTGCCCTGTCTTCCAGAATGCAGAGAAAATCCCTAATTTCTAATTTCATTTTTATTATGCTTAGCAAAGGGGGATGGGGAAGAAGCAATTTCATTCTGGGAGGATTTGGAGATATATTCATATACGCTCACACATATGTAGTATATACCTAAATGTGTGTGCATACTTGTGTACATTATGTATACATGTAGACTTCCATATACATACACGATATACATCTATAAATTTCCATGTGCATACATATATGTATATAGATTTGTCATGGGGCGCAGAGCACCCCAGAATTTCTCTGGGGCACACCGAGGAATCTTCTCCTTGAGAAACTAAACCAGAGGACAGATAACGCCTAGAGGAACCAAATCAGACTGAGCTAGCTTGGGATTCCTACCCTTCATACCGGTCTCCCTTATCCTGGGGAGATAAGTTTGGGTGTGGCTTCGGCCTTTGTGTCCTGAAGAGGGATCCATAGCCACCCCTCACCCAATTCCTTTAGTCACTACTAGAGGGGGATGGTCCTCCACTCCTCACCCAATTCCCCCAGCTACCACCAGTGGGGGATGGTCCACCTTCATTAAAGGAACTTTTCACGGGCAGATGGTCCACCCCCATCAGTCCTCTATAAAAGTACCTTCCGGTCTCCTGTTCGGGGAGATTTGGTACCTCTGAGCCATGTGCTTTATGCCAAAACTCCCCATGAAAAGTCTAAGGATTTCTTTCATGGTTTCCCTCCCCCCACCCTTCCCTTCCCTTGCTCCTAAATAAACTATCACCTTGTTCTAACTAAGTTTTGTATGCAAGAGGGTGTAATTCTTTAAAGAGGAATTCCTAAGAACCCCAACCCGTACCCGATTCCCCCCCCCCCCCCGTATCAGATTCATGCATGTAGCTGCATGTATAGACGTGGATGTTGATATGACTGTAAATGTGGACTTGGATGTGGATGTAAATGTATGTATATGGAATAGACCTTAGAGACCATCACCTTCATTTTACAGATGAAAAAACTGAAGTGAAGTGATTTGCTCAGGGTCACACAGCTAGTAAGTATCTGAGGCTAGATATGATCTCAGGACTTCTAGACTTCATTGAATGCTTTATTTACTATCATGCTGCCTTTTTGAGTTAAAAGAAAAAAAATCCAAAATCTTCTCTATTATTCAAACTGTGTGTGTATGTGCCTATATGGATACAAACATATGCATGCATGCATGTGAGTATGTACATGCATGCACACATGCATGCATGCATAGTTAATCATCCTTTCCTCCTAAGTCACCTCTAACCTTGTACTAGAACCCAGGTCTTCTAAATCCTAGTTCTGTATTCTTTTGACTAAATGACACCCTCTCCCTATACCTCATAGTATGTTACTGGGACCTATTGCCACACTTTTACTTTAATCAAGCTAGATTTTTTTTTGAAAGGGGGGGGTATACATATTGGAAGTTAAGATCGATATCCCTCTTACAAACTATTTGTGCATTCATAGCTCTGGACAGAGGCAGCAAGACATAATAAACTGCTGAGCTTGATATCCAAAATACCAATGCAAATCCTGCCCCAAAGCTGATTATGAGCTGTGCAACCCTGGGCAAATCACAATCTTTCTCTGCCTCAGACAGCTCCCTTGGATTTATCTGCTATATCATAAGTAGGTTATGATTGGCTTTGTTGGGGAGGGGAAAGGGGATGTCCCCTAGCGAATAAAGTCATAGATACTTACCCTATGTAGTTATGAACTATGAGAAGTTATTTGAAACCCAGTTATGACAGGGTTGCATAATGCTATACAAATCTTTCTCAACTCCCAACATTTCCAAAGATAGTTTTTCATGGTTCATTGTTTTTAAAATTCATTTCATTGATTTTTGTATTTTCTTTTTTTTTTTTTTTTTTATTTTTATTTTTTGCGGGGCAATGGGGGTTAAGTGACTTGCCCAGGGTCACACAGCTAGTAAGTGTCAAGTGTCTGAGGCCGGATTTGAACTCAGGAACTCCTGAATTCAGGGCCGGTGCTTTATCCACTGCGCCACCTAGCTGCCCCTGATTTTTGTATTTTCTTAAGTGCACTACCAACCCTTTCTTTCCCTTTCCACATTTCTCAGGATTAGGAAATATCAACCTGCTTCCCACTTCTTCAACCCTCCCCACCCTTTTAAAAGTTAACAACCTTTTCCATTTCTGCTTTTGTTCCATCCTCATCCATAATCCTCTCACATTCCTACTTTTGTAATTCATGATCAAAAACCTAGCTATATCTGTGGAATGGGAATCTGAAAGTCTGGAGATCCCAGCAACCCAATTCTTATGTTTATTTTTGTGCATAGGGACAGGCTTGTTGTTCCCTCATTCAAGAGGTGGTTTACATACTCCCCATGGGAGGTAAAGAACATTTAAGAGCTAAAATGCCCAAGGCCCACCAAGACCATTTCTCCTTGGACCAGAAATCAAGGGCAAAGTTAGCCGGAGCAATTCAGAGAAGCAGTACTATCTGCTAAATGCAGATCATTGTTTATCTTCCAGTTTGGGTACAGTAGTGAAAAGGGGGAGGAAGTGGTTCAAATGAAGAGTAGCAACACCACACAGGGAGAACAGTAAACACAATTTCATTGCTACTCACAAGGGAAAGAGGAGAACAGATGCTGACAGAGAACAGCCTTGCTGTGTGGCTTCCATTTCCCATAGTCTGTGGATAGAACACAATGGGAGGTAGCTTCAGATGTGCAACGATTGCAATCGTAGAAGGCCTAGAGCTCCTCAGGTCTCAAATTTTAACAAAGAGCAAAAGTGGCAGCAATAGGAGACTGTCCTATAATAAGGTCATATAGTAACATGGACCACTGAGATGAGAGGGTTTTTTGCTTTTTTTTTTTTTTTTTGAATTCTGAAGAATGAGGGACAGGAACTCAGGAATTAACTAAATGGATTGCAAAAGCAAGAGACTTCGTAGTATGACAGTGATTAGGTTTAGGCAATACCTGGTCTCTGGGTTGATTCACCTTAGCATTCATACATGTTGAAGATCTGAGGCTATACCAGTCAAAGTAATTTCCACTCTTTTATAGATGCATTAGGTACCTGGACACTGAAACATTTGAAACTATAACTTCAGGCCTCAATAGACATGTGTGACACTCCCATGCACCACAATGAAGATTCAAGGGAAAGATACTAAGGATTAACCCTCTCAGGCAGCTAAGCAATACATCCCATTCTTAAGTAGTCCTTCTACAAGAATTAATCTGTTGGTATCACTATATTATTTTATTTTAGCCACCATTATGATGTAGGAGGCAAAAAAGTGTTAATAGAAAAACCTAAGACCCAAGCTCTAATACAGATATTAGCTCTAAAAGGGAGTCAGATCCCAGTTAATGGATATCTTACGTTAGGTTCTCATACCCATAGTGATAAACATCCATAATGGACCAGAACGGGTCAGGTCAAAATAAAAATAAAGGAAAAAGACAACCTATAGAAATTCTAATGAAAAATGATTATATTTTGAAACTAGCTATGGGAATCAGAAAGAGACATGCGTAGAAAAGGCAAAATTTGTCCCCAGATTCACCTTATGACACGTAAACTCCAAAACACACCTCCACTGAAAAAGGTACCCACCTCAGGGGTTGGCTTAGGACCCCCAGGAACTCCAAATTAGGATAAGCCCTCCCTTGTAACACCCCTAGGTAGAGAATATTATAATGAGTAGGACATGCCCTCCCTTGTACTTCCCCAAGGTGGAGATTATTATAATGAGATTGATAATCAATTTATCTATACTATAAATATAACTGTCTTTTCTTTCACTACTTGAGAGATACCTTTCCACTATTCTGGTTCTCTCCCTGTGGTCACCCACAGCAATAAAGCTTGGGAAACTGAGTCACTGAATCTTGTAATTCTTTTGGGATAACTCACAATCAATTTGACCCCAAATTCTAGCCCACCTCAATTATAGATGGGTTTCATCCAAGAGAGGCAGCAATGGCTTTTTCATTATCTAACTTCATTAAATACCTTTATAGAAATACCAATGGCTGGCACTACCTTCAACTTTCTTGCAATCTTGTGATCATGGAGGGCATTCCAAGAGTATCTCCGTGAGTCGCACATGAACTATTCTTTTCTGCCTTGGTGACTCTCTTCACCATACTAGATTAATTTATGGTTAAGTCCATTTCTTGTAAGTCTTCATTTTAAAAGCTGGCCCAATCAAATTGAGAATTAGAATTTTTCTTGTGTAACCACACGCCAACAAGAATAATTCTTGTGAAAGGTGTTTCCCACTGTCATGGAGAATTTATCATGAAAGTCAAATCAAAAGAAGAAAGATTCAGTAGAGATGTTGGAGTCAATGATGTTTTAATTTCAGAAGCTTTTCAGAGCCTCATAAAGGAGGCAACTTATCATTCAAAAGAGTTTGGCTTAAATGTTATATACATACATATATATATATATATATATACACACACACACATACATATATACATATATATGTATATGTATGTATGTATGTATATAAAATACAAGTATCCAATAGATAAATAGATACAGAGAGAGAGAGACAGAGAGAGGGAGAGAGACAAAAGAGAGAGAGAAACAGAGAAAGAGGGAGAGAGAGAGAAAGAGAGACAGAGACAGAAACAGAGAGATGGAGAACCACACAGAGAGATAGACAGAGAGAGTCAGAGAGAGGCCTTTCCCCATCCCACTAACTGCTAGTACCTTTCCCTCTGACATACCTCCCATCTTCTCTGTATGTATCTTGTATATGCTTACCTATTTACATGATGTCTCTCCTATTAGAATGTGAGGTTTTTGAGAGTAGGAGCCCCTTTTTCCCTTTCTTTATATCCACAGCCCTTACCACAATACCTAGTACACAGTAAATATTTAACAATAAATATTTGTTGACGGAGTTATCCAAACTAAGATAAACCATTGGCTTGGACAATACGTGTAACTGATCTATCAATAGAATATCTTTAGATCAGACACTGTGAATGGACAATGAATTGGAATCAGCACTGAACAGGAGGAGGAGAGAAATATACTTGATTACTTTACAAAAATTGCACAACATTTTTCTTGACCCCAAGAATCTCCTAGAAATAGAGGTCCATTTTTTTAAATATCAGTATTCTGATGATTTCATACAGCTGTGACATATGGTAAGCCAAAGCCTCTGAAGAATTAAAGTTGGCAATCAGCAAGGGAGAGGTACATGTATAGATTACAGCATATCACCAAATGGTACAAGGTATGCCTGCAGAGATATGTATCATGGGAAAAAATTTTGTTTCAGTAAATATTATGAGAGAGAAATAACTAATGAAAAGTCTGCAGAATATATTGGTATACAAAAAATGCTAAGAGACTTCTAGAAGGAGACCTCCAGTACTTTAGGTGGAGTGAGGATTTATGGGAGGGCATACATCAGAGTAACATAGGATGAGAAGGCATAGGTGAGTTTTGATCTTCACAGCTTAAAGAAGTAATTGGTTTGTGTAAAAACCACCTTCACTTCATGAAGCCTTACCTGGAAGAAGAGGTGGAGTGGTATGATGGAAGAAGAGCTGGAGGCAGCTAGGTGGCACAGTGGATAAAGCACTGGCCCTGGATTCAGGAGGACCTGAGTTCAAGTCCTGCCTCAAACACTTGATACTTACTAGTCGTGTGACCCTGGGCAAGTCACTTAACCCTCATTACCCTGCAAAAAAAAAAAAGTGCTAGACTTAAAGTGAGGAGGCCTGAGTTTTCATGCCACCTCTTTGCTTACTAGTGATGAGACCATGTTTGGGCATTTACCTACCTACCTTAAGCTTCAATTTTTTTGTGTTTGTGTAAAAGGAAGATACTACCTGTAATGCCTATTTCTCAAGGTTTTGATGATGAGAGTTCATTGACTATGACTATTTACAGGCAATTTGGAATGGAGAGATCACTTCTTTACATCATCCTTTAAAAGATGTGATTTAACTTCTCCCCAATCAGAGATGGGGGTGGGACAGTCCGCAGAGGTGGGAATTTGAATATAATGTCACTTTAAAAAATGATTGGTTTGGGGGCAGCTAGGTGGCACAGTGGATAGAGCACCGGCCCTGGAGTCAGGAGTACCTGAGTTCAAATCCGGCCTCAGACACTTAACACTAGCTGTGTGACACTGGGCAAGTCACTTAACCCCAATTGCCTCACTAAAAAAAAAAAAAATGATTGGTTTGGCTGATTAAAAAACAATCTTTGTTGAAAGGGATAGATATCTAGGATGGGAGGAAAAGGGGGAAATCTAAGCACTCTAAAGATAAAAATGTATCAATAAAATGTGGTTTAAAAAGATAGTCATTTGAAATAATATGAAACACAGGAAAGAAAATTAGAAGGTAAAATTCACATCTTCACCCCAGGGCTCTCTGTCTTCATCTCTCCTTTTCTTTCTTTCTCTATTCAAATGTATATCTGTATATACATATATATGTATATATACATACATATAAACATATGCATATATACATATGCAAATTCAGGGAACAAGGAACAAAGAAATAGGAGAGGAACTTATACATTTTTATAGCTAAAGGTCATTTTTAAAAGTTCAAATAATTGTAAGTGTAAGCTTAATTTGTTGTTTTTAAAGTCAGAGTAACAATTTATTCATTAAAAATAAGAAAAAATAGGAGGGGAAAGGTATCCAGTTATTATAGGAGATATACGAAGATTTATTTCTATTCCAGAGTAAATTAGAGAATTTCATTTCAAGAAAGGGGAATTTGCTTTGACATTTTATGTTTTTTAAGTATCTATTGAAAGAATAAAAAAAGTAGAAGAGTTCTTTGTGTCATCAGTGGAAAATGCTCTGTGGATGTTTGCTGATGGTATTCTCCCTCCCAAGCCATTCTTGAGCTGTATGGAAGAAGGCAACATGTCACTGTTTATGATGCACTGGGTGTTGATTTAAAATCAGAGGGTCATATTCTTCCCTCCTTGTCATGCTGCCTCTCTGTTACTCTTTTCAAGAGAAACATGATCTATGAAAAACAAATTGGGCAATGAGACAGGTGTGCACCATGCACATATCACTCTATGACCCAGCCTTCACAGGACTGGCTAGCCCAAATTAGGAAAACTGTCACCATAATACTTCACTTAGCTTTTGAAATTAAAAGCTTTGTGAGGGCATAATGTCATCAGCTACCCTCCTATTGAATTACCAACTCAGGAGTCTGGATGGCAGAATCTTAATTTTGAGAATACAGTGTATCCCCCAGGACCATTTGACTAGTCTTGGTCCTGTGGTGCTTACATATGCTTATCAAGAGTTCTGGTGGCTTTCATCATTAGTAGGTAGGATGTGACAATAGGAAACCCCTCCTAACATGTTTAGTATGCTTTCCTTTGTTGCCAAGGACTAAGTGGTGGGGAGGGGGAGTCATTTGTTACTAAAGGTGATGGACTGCTGCATGGTTTAAGAGGGAACACATTGGCAGGTTCTTCTTAGCTCATACTGCCAGGCTGATGTAGGAACTCCATGATTTTTATCATATAAGTACCCTGAACTTGATTCTGAGGCATTGGAGCAGTTGTGTGCTATGGAATTAGTTAATGAGGCTTTCTTTATTTGAGCTTTGGAATGTTTCCAAAACCCACTCGGGAGGGAAATGAACAAATGTCTTTTTGTTACCTCCAGATAAATCTTCATGATGAAATGCAGAGCTGCTCTGCCTGTTCAATCTTCTCCCTTCTTCCTCCCCAGTGGACACTCAATTACCAAAGAGGCCCAGGGAGAAAATAAGAGAAGGCCCTCGTTCTTCTTTTGTTGTTGTCCTTACTTTTTCTTGTAGTGGTTTTTTTTTTGTTTGTTTGTTTAAAAAAAAATGAAGAAAAGTTTGAAAATTCTGAATACATAAAAAGGAATATGAAGTTGCTAGCCTTCTGATAATGGGATTCTAGATCTTCTGAAATAATGAATTCTGTGAAGTAGCTGCATAAATTCAAATTTACATTATTCAAAGTTATGTAAAGAATTAATTGTTATTTGAGGTTTTTATGCCTTGGTGAGCACTGGCCTGGGGCTCCGCAAACCAGATGGTGCTCCACCCACTGGTTGTAGCCCTTGCCATGGTGCTGGCACCTCATGTCATCAACACTTGCCGACACCTACATGGGCCTAGCAAAATTATAATGATTGGAAGTCTAGTGAAGGCAGTCATGTGATTGTCAGAGTGGCCATCCAAATGGCTGGGGGCTGTGGGGTTTCTGGGATTGGGGGAGGAATATTCGCCATTCTAGCTGGACGCTGGAAGGCAACAGGAGTTCTGCTGCGTATTCTCAGCTGATTCCTGGGCGGTGGTATTTTTTCAGGTTCTATAATTTCCCTTTCCCCATTTTATTTCCTTTCTCTTGATCCTACTGACCTGTTTGTGGTTTTTTTTTTAAGTTCGTTCTTGTTAAAAGAAATCCTGTTCTGTTTTGAGGGAAGCTGCTGGTCTCCTTCCTTGCCCCAATATTGTGGTGAGCCACTTAGCTAACACTCCCCAATTAAAAATTAGTCCCCACAGTTATAGTTATGTAAAATATGGTTAGTGATTATGGCTCAATGGAAACATGCAATATGAATTCAACTAATGCATCTACTTTATGGTATTCATCATGCCCATTAATCTATAACCAGTTATAAAATATTAGAATTCTATAAACACTAGTGATTGACTTAGACAATGCACAGCACATAAACTGCTATGTGATAGATCTGTGTGTAGCTTTTTTTTTTTGAGCACTGAGGTTGGGACAGAGGTGATAACTAAATTCATCTAAATGAGAAGGAATCATTTATCAAAGCCTTGCAGTTGCATATCACCGGGTGAGTCTCTAATATGTAAAAGCAATGTCTCATAAAGTAGTTGGATTTTAGTGTGTCACTGAATTTGAACTCTTCTCTTTGGTTTCATTATTTTGGAATATGTTAGCTTCATATCAGGGTTTTTGTTTACATGACAGAATAAACAAGAAAAATCCATCTGCATCTTGATGGGACTTTATTCTTCCATTCCATAGGAATGGAAACATAGACAAACCAGATGACAAAAATAATGTCCTTTTTGTTTTGAGAATATACACTTAGATGAAGGTTACTGCCCTGTGCATCCATGAGTATGATGTTCTATGTAACAAGAGTATTTAGGAGCAAAGGTGCATTTAAGAATGAAAGCTTTCCTCTGTCATTTTAACCACAGTACATAATATTCAAACTTTTTAATGAAATTAATTTAATTCTGACTATCAAGTTTGCTCCTTTTGCATCAAAGCTTCCCTATTTCATTCTCTTTCTATGACTCTGAGGTTTTTGTTTTTGTTTTTGTTTTTCTTTTAAAGTTAGAAGGGAAGAAGGAGGATTGTTTGGAATAGAGAAGCTAATGAGAAGAAACATATGATTTATGTATATTGCTTAGGCATCTATAAGTATAGTAGTGGAGGGAGAAAACTATAAAACTTGCCTATGAGCCACTGTTCTTCTCTAGGATTATAACTTTCCAAATGTGGGAGGAGGGATGACTTTAGGAAGTTTAACAATAATAATACAAGCATTTATATAGCATTGTAAGATTTGCAAAATGCTTCAAAAAGACCTCATTTTATTTTCCTAACTGCCATTGGAGGTAGATGCTTTTATTATCTGCATTTTACAAATAGGGAAATTGAAGCAGACAAAGGTTGTGACTTGCCCATGGTAATATAGTTAGTAAATTCGTCTGAGAGGGAGCAGCTAGGTGGCACCGTGGCTAGAGCACTGGCCCTGGAATCAGGAGCACCTGAGTTCAAATCCTGCCTCAGGCACTTGATACTTACTAGTTGTGTGACCCTGGGCAAGTCACTTAACCCTCATTGCCCTACCCCCCCCCCCCAAAAAAAAATTGTTTGAGGCTGCATTTGAACTGAAATCTTCCTGACTGCAGGCCCCTACTTTATCCACTGCTTTATCTATATGCCAAATTCAAAAGAAGAGTACTATATTTTGTTAAGGAAAGCAACAAAAACAGCAGCTCGAGAAAGTGTTTAGATTGAATCTCTTAAATACATTTCAATATATTGGAATATCTGAATCCTTGATCTTACCATATGTTCACAGTGGACCCCTAAGAATTAAAAACTGATTGCAGAATGGCATATAGTACCTTCAAAAGAAAGAATTTGAATGCTCCCTGGCTCAAGTTACAACTCTGCCTTCAAAGACAAACCCAGCCCAAATCTCATTCTTTCCAGTCTGATTCACAGTACGTGTAACCTGTACATCTTAGTTGACAATTAGGCACATATTGTGTTTTGAAATCCTTTATTAGATAATAATCCACAATAACAACATTATATTGTTATTTAATACTTAAGGAATTTATGTCCTGTCTCCTTAACTTATATGTTCACCAACAGAGAGAAGACAGTGCTCATGAATCATGCATCTTTCCATCTCCTGTAGCATTTGGCACAGTATTCTGTCCATAATAGGAAATCGATAAATTCATCATCTATAAAATGAAAGAATTAAACTAAATATCTTCTATGGTCTGGACTAACACTAAATATTTTACTTCTATGATGCTAAATATCTATTCAGTGGTTGACATGCTATTGCATTTCCCATATAGTTGTTAAAAAATCTTTTCTTCTTTCTTATAGCTTCCGATTCCTTGTTTTGTCTCAATAGATGACCTCATCTCCAACTTTAACAAGAAGATAGAGGCTATTGCATATGAACTTCTTTATGGGTCCCACCTGAAAAATCTCTCTCTGTTTTAGCCCACCCTCTCTGCCTTCCATTTATTGTGAGAGGATGAGGTTGCTTTAATAACAGTGCTCAAGGAAAAGTTTGGGATATAATCTTATATCTTTCCCACCCAGCAAGTCTGAGCAAAAGAGATGACCAAAAGATCATCATAGTGGCCTGTAAGTTGCTCAGTAACACAGGTACCACTCTCGTCAAGAAAAGGCAAAGGGTTTAATCAAGGACTGACAAGCTCACGGACCTTGAGGGATAAAAAATTCTATCCCAGTAGAAAAATATTAATCAAAAATGGCATCTACAAATTGACAATATAATTTTAGCAACATTCTTACAATGTAGATACATGCATTCTGGAAGAGGAAAAAAAAATAGATTACAAACTAGAACTTCTTTTAGGATCGCTTTGGGTTTCCCTGACACATCATCTAATCTATCAGTTGCAAACCTCAAACATGAAAATGAGGAGGTGAGAAATCAAAAGGGAGAGAATAAAATCTAAATCCCTCATCTGAGCTGAATGCACATACATACATTTACAATACATTCAAATACATGTACATGTATATATGTACAGGTATCTATATAGACATGTATACATACAAACATATAGGTGTATATGTAAATTATTCATATATAAAGATATGTTTATATGTAATTTATGTCATATTGTATATATATTACACATATATGTACAGATGTGTATATAAATTATTTATATATAAAATTATATACACATATATATGTATGTCTATCTATCCAGTTATCTCTCTACACAAACTTTTAGTATACTTTTAATCAACAGAATGGTAATGTACATATACATAATCAACTATATATGGATGAAATTTATTTCTAACTTGAAATATACAGCACCTAACATGGAACAGATTGGGAGAGGAATGTCGGAGCCACTTAGTGGGGTAGGGATAAAACATAAAGAAGGTTTTTATAGAGAGAGACAGGGAAGGTCAAGGCTTTGGGAAGGAATCATGTGCTAATGTAGCCCCATAAGGTGCCTTCATCTCTCAGAATCTCTGGGTCCCAGTTAGTGGCATGAGAAAAGTCTGGAATCTAGCCACACACCAAAAACAGTGCAGCATTCTGGGCTTTCTGCGGCTAAGTTAGGACACAAGTGGAAAGTTCCATGGGGAGTGCAGGAAGTGGACTCTATAGTAATGAGAGTGGGAGGGCATAAAAAGAGGGGAGCTACAGAAAGTGTTCCACCATACCAGGCTCTCATAAACCTCTTCAGCCCCAGAATTAATTTAACCTTGCCACTCCCAATATCACGGTGCTGAAGAGGGTTCTCTGTACATGCAACGATGATCCCCTGGGCCTTATCATCTGACTTACTCTAGGTCCTTAAGACTTCTGGACTTTTCCATTTTCCTGACAGCTGAACTTTTTTTTTTCCTGTGTTGTCTCAGCTGATTACAGCATTAGTTTCTTAGATTCAGATACTATCTAGATTTTCCTATTTGTTTCCTTATACTTTAGCATGGTGCGTGATACCGAGTAAGACCTTAATATTTGAGTTTTCATTCATTCCATTCATTCCTTCTTTGCACTGGCACTACCCTAGTGCAGGACCTCAGTCTTTCTTGTAAGCCTCTTAACTTCTAGTAGAGACTAGTAAGTTTCCTCATATGATAGGTATGATCATGTTATTAACCCATTTAAAAACCATCAGTGATTCCCATTGGCTAACAAATAAAATGATATGCAGTACCCTTCATAATCTAAGTCCAACCATCCTTATTGTCCTTATTTCACAGTATTTTCCTCCTTAAAAAACTTTATCCAAATTGAATTTACTCAGCTTTCTGATCTTATTCTTCCCTCTTTCACCCCCAGACTTTTGGTCATGCTATTGCCAATGCCAAAAATGAGATCCCTTCCACTCTGAATCTATCAATATCCTTCTCCTTTAAGATCCAAATATGGGGGCAGCTAGATCTCCTTTAAGATCCAAATATGGCGCAGTGGATAGAGCACCGGCCCTGGAATCAGGAGTACCTGAGTTCAGATCTGGCCTCAGACACTTAACACTTACCAGCTGTGTGACCCTGGGCAAGTCACTTAACCCCAATTGCCTCACTAAAAAAAAAAAAAAAGTTCCAAATATGGTTCTACCTCTTCCATTATATTTGTTCTAATCTCAGCAGCTATAATTTATTCCTCCCTCCTAGCATCTCACAAGCAACTTAGTTTATTTTCTAGTTATTTGTATACATCCCACCTTTCTTCTTCATTAGATTGCATTCTTCTGGAGATTAAGGATTTTATTACAGGGTGATTGTCACAACTCTACAGTATTTGCTGCCTTTTTTCCAACAGATTGATTTGAAATGAATCTTAGAGGTCATTTTCTCCAAACCATTCATTTTATATGTGAGGAAACTGAGGAAAATATAGATTAAGTGATTTGTATCCTCATAGCTTATCATAGTGCCTTCTACAGGGTAGGTGCTAAATTATTTGAATTGAATTTATTGATTGATATAAAACCCCTCTTAATGAGATTAGTCAGGTTCCTTTCCAAGAGACTCATTCCTTTTCTTTTTTTAATAGGGAAAATATCAAGTCAACTTGGTAGGTCACCTTCTAAGATTAGTAACCTTGATGTCAAAGGGGTGAAAAGGCTTTTTCTAAAATAATTTGTAAAGTTTTCCCATTCATTTTTAGAGAGATTTTGTGCCTCTTAAGACTAATTAAATGCCTATTTATTTATGTGTTATTCATGCCACATTAAATCTCTTACTTCATCCATCTAGTCCTGTAGTGAAGGAAAACAGAATAGCCACAGGTTTGACAATTCCTGTTAATTTTGTAACTTTCTTGGATGTAGAAAGTCCAACGTCCAGAATATGGGAGTATCCAGAAAGCAGGGTTTGGGTGCTGGGATATATTTCTGGGATGGAGAATTGGGTGAAGTAAGGAGTGGGGAGGGAGGAAGAAGGACTTCTTTATAGAATTTAGACTTAAAAGGGATTTTTGAGATCATCCATTGCAACTCTATCATGTTATAAATGAATTAATTGAGGCCCAGAGAGAATTTATTTGTTCAGAAACACACATCTAGTAAATAATAGAGTGTGGGTTTCAATGCAGGTTTTCTAATTTCTAAATCCAATGTACACTTCAATGATGTCTGTAAGGAGTATTGTTTCTGTTCCTTTTAAAAATTATATTTTCCTTCAAATTACTGGACATTTCCACTCAAGTAGAATGTCAGATCCTTAGAGGCAATGACTGTTCATTTGTTATCTTTGTATCTTTATCACATAGCATAACAAAATATAATGAGTATTTGTACTCCAGGGTCAAACTTGCCTGTTACTCCAATTATCTCTTGATTCCCTGCTTTAGTAATTCCAGTCCCCTATGATGAATGTGCCATCTTTTTTTTTTTTTAAGTGAGGCAATTGGGGTTAAGTGACTTGCCCAGGGTCACACAGCTAGTAAGTGTTAAGTGTCTGAGGCCAGATTTGAACTCAGGTCTTCCTGACTCCAGGGCTGGTGCTCTATCTACTGTGTCACCTAGCTGCCCCGTTACATCATTTTTTATGTTATTTGGCCTCTTTGGCATCAGTGGTTGGAGCATAGACTTGTATTACTGTGCTGTTGGTTTGCCTGGGATTTGAACAGATACCATTCTGTTATTTTTGAGATTATATATCAGTACTACTTTTCTCACCCTTTTATTGACTATGAAAGCTACTCAGTTGTTTTGAAGAGATTCTTATCCATAGTAGTAGATATAATGATCAACTGAATTAAATTCACCTATTTAAATGCATGGATGTCCGTTTGAACTTTCCATCTCCTCTTTAACCACATCCAGCTTACCTTGGTTCATAGGTCTTATATTACAGATTCCTGTGTAATATTGATCTTTACAACTTTAGACTTTGTTTTGGTCACCAGATGCATCCATGACTGGGCTTCCTTTCAGCTCTGGCCCAGCCTCTTCATTCTTTCTGAAAAATATCTACTTGTCTTTCATTGATTACAAGAAAGCCATTGATTATATGGATCACAACAAAATGTGGCAAGTCCTCAAAGAGATAGGAGTACCAGATCATCTCAGTTATCTCCTGAGGAACTTGTATGAAGGTCAATAAGCATGAGTTAGAATTTAACATGAAACAACTGATTGGTTTAAGACTGGGAAAAGAGTATGACAAGGTTTTATACTGTCACCTTATTCATTTAACTTAAGTGCAGAGGACAGCATGTGAAATGCCAGACTGAACGAATCAAAAGCTAGAATTAATGTTGCTGGGAGAAATATCAGATATACAAACTATACCACTCTGATGCCAAAAATTGAAGAGGAATTAAGAAGCCTTTTGATAAGTGTGAAAGAGGAGAATGTAAAATCTTGCTTAAAGTTTAACACTGAAGAAAAAATCTCCACTAAGATCATGGCAACTAGTCCCATCACTCCCTAGCAAATAGAGAGAAGAAATGGACACAGTGTCAGATTTTATATTTGGGGGCTTAAAGATCACTGCAGATGTTGACTACAGCCATGAAATTAAAAGACACTTGCTCCTTTGATATAAGCTAAGGCAAATATGGACAGCATACTAAAAAGCAGAGACATTACCTTGCCAACAAAGGTCTGTTTGGTCAAAGCTATGTAATTTTTTTCAGTAGTAATGTATAGCTGTGAGAATTGGACTATAAGGAAAGCTGAGCATGGCAGAATCAATACTTTCAAATTGTGGTTCTGGAAAAGTCTTTTGAGAGTCCCTTGGACAGCAAGGAGATCAAATCAATCAGTACTTAAAGAAATTAATTCAGACTACTCTTTGGAAGGACAAATACTGAAGGTGAAGCTTAAATACTATGGTCACATAATAAGAAGATAGGCCTCATTGGAAAAGACCCTGATATTGAGAAAGATTGAAGGCAAAAGAAGGGGACAGCGGAGGGATGAGATACCTAGATAGTGTCATGAAAGCAACACACATCAGCTTAGGCAGACTTTGGTAGATAGTGGAGCATATCAAGGCTTGGTATGCTATGGTCTATGAGATCTAAAAGAATTAGACATGACTGAACAAATGAACAACAACAAAAGAATGCATTTAATATTTTCTTGGTAAATTGAAATGATGTTTGGGGTCTTACTAGTTATTCTTTTTGGTAACTACTTTGTTAGTTGTTTCTTGAATTTGATCTGTTGGGGGGTCAGCCAAGTGGAAATGTCCAGGCAGAAAATTGGAAATAAAGGACTGGAACTTTTGGGAGATATTGGGGTGGAGTTTTAGGGTGGAGCTATCCAGATATGAGTGACAATTAAAGTCATGGAGTTTGTAAGATTTCCAAAATATGAAGAAATGACAGACTATAGGCTGTCATGACCTCTGATGAACTTCCCCCCTCCTTGAGAAAGGAAATGATTTGATATTGATAATATAATGGGAAGTCATGCAAAACATATTTCTATATTAGCCACATTACAAAAGAAAACACACCCTCAAAAAACAAGAAAAATAAAAAAGTTTTTTTTAAAGGTATACTTCAAAGTATCAGTTTTTTTTTTAATCAGTTCTCTCTCTGGTGGATAGCATTTTTATCATGAGACCTTTAGAATTGTCTTACATCATTATCTTGATCAGAGTGGCTAAGTACTTGGCTGTTGCTCATCCTTACAATATTGATATGTATCATATTCTCCTAATTCTGCTCACTTCATTTTGCATGAGTTCATATAAATCTTCCCAGGTTTTTCTGAAACCATCCTGGTTGTCATTTCTTATAACAGGTAGTGTTCCATCACCATCATATACCACAGCTTGTTCAGGCATTTGCCAATTCTCAGGCATCCACTCAATTTCCAATTCTTTGCTGCCATATTTAGTCTAATTCCCAGGGAGATGATTTGCCTAGGGTCACACACATTGTTAATAGTCAACCTAGGTCATAATCATGGATCTTGACACACTATCCAGGATTCCTTCCACATCTCATATTTCTTATTTCATTCTGAAGATATACCTTGTCTGGTGAGGAGGAAAAATATTTCCCAGTGATGAGTTTAGATTATTGACTTCAAACAGGGGAGATTTGAAAGAGGATATTCTAGGCATGGGTCATGGTTAGTGAATTCCCAGAAGTAGGAGAGAATAAGAAGAGCTGGAAAAGAGCTAATAGTCTATGGCTAGTTGATGGAAAGGCAGAAGGCAAGAAGTGTTATGTAAAACTGCTGGAGTTTTATGGAGAGACTTGTATTCCCCAGTCCCCTTTTATAAAGAACTTTCTAGTTCTCAACTTTCCAGAAGTTTTTAGAACTTAAATTTCTAGATCTTTCTAGATCTGTATCTTAGTTCTTAAAGTTAAAATTTTTGAACTAAAAAAAAGATAATGAATTTCAATGTAATTTATTTTCTCTTGTAAACTTATTTTATGCATTTAAAAGCATTATCATGAGAAGAGTTCCATAGGCGTCACCAGATTTCCAAGATGATCCACGAAACAAACAAAAAAGGTTAAGAACTCCTGTCAAGACAAGGGCTGAAACATTCTGACAAGACATTGACTCATATTCCCCTTGGCTGTGTCCTTGTATCAGCTCAGAGACTTCTCCCCCAAAAGCCTCTTGAAGAAATTGAAGAACTGAAGGCAGCAGGGTGTATGTGAGTGGAAACAAAAGTGTGTTTAAAATTTCTGGGCACCAATATATGTAGTTAAAGTCCTTTCTGATGCCTATTTGTAGAGTGGAAGTGACCTTGATGTTTCAAAGCCCTTGTCAACAAAGAACAATCTTTATTAAACCCAAGCAAGTTGGAAAGGCGTTAAGCACAGAAAACAATCAGAACATATATCTGTTATCAGATAGCCAGTCTAGCTATATTCAGAGATCCTCATCATTTGGTTGGCTGAAGGGTCATGATATTATTATTATTATAATTATTCACTGTCAAAGTACAGAGGGGTCATAATCTCTGACATTAAAGAGAAGTCTCACACCAAAGGAATTCACCTTAATTCATTAAGGTATAAGCATATGGGGGCAGCTAGGTGGTGCAATGGATAGAGCACTGGCCCTGGATTCAGGAGGAGCTGAGTTCAAATCCGGCCTCAGACACTTAACACTTACTAGCTGTGTGACCCTGGGCAAGTCACTTAATCCCAATTGCCCCACCAAAAAAAAAAAAAAGGTATAAGCACATGTGTGAACCTATATGAGCCCTTTGGCTTTTAGTTTCTGTCTGTCCCTCCAGTAGCCTCCCAGATGGATAGTATACCTGCCTTTCTTTGTTGTTATTCAGTCTGACTTCCTGACCCCATGGACCATACTGTTCATGGTTTTTTTTGGCAAAGATGCTGGAATGTTTGCCATTTTTTTCTTCACTGGACTAAGGCAAACATTGCTAAAGTGACTTGCTCAACGTCACACAGCTATTAAGTTCTTGAGGCTGGATTTGAACTCAGGTCTTCCTGACTCCAGGCCCAGCACTCTATCCACTAAGCCACCTAGTTGTTATGTAAAATGGATGAATAGCAAGTACTCCAGACATATAGTATTTGAAATCCATTTGAACCACCTTGATGATGTTTAACCTACTTGAAGCAACTAAATTCTTACCTCCCATTTTCTCTCTTCTATTCAAGTTGCAATTTCGGGGAAGGGGAGTGCAAGGAATAGGAAAATATATATTTGAAATAATTATTTTCCTCTGAAGAAAAATGTTCATGGAACAAGTGTGCCCAGGGTTGGTTGCTGTGCATGGTGGAGCTGCTGTTCATTTATTTATGAATGTAAACAAAGTCCAATTAGTTTGAGCTCAAGGAAGAAGGAGGAGGAGGAAAAAATGGTCACGGGATGGCCTTTTACAGGGATTTTTTTTTTTCCTCCATGTGAACCTTGCAATTCATTTTCATGAGCTGAATTATGTCAGAATGGGTGTCCTATTGGAGACTGGCTTTGCAGATGTCATTTTCAGACTTTGGGAAGTGGCATTTAGTAATTTTTAATCTTCCTCTGAATATAGATTCTTTCTTCCTATAAAATAGAACTCTTTGAGCTCTTGCTACATTTACCTCTCTCAAGGCCTCCTTGCTGTTCGCTCCCCCATTACACTGATTGCATGAAAAATTAATTATCAGTCCTGTCACATATTGCACAGCTAACAGTGGTCAGTATTGAATTATGGGGGATGCAATCGCAATTTTCAGCAGCCTAATTGCTTCTCCTGTATCCAGCGAAACGTTACATTAAATATCCACGGTGAACAGATTGTATTCGATTTCCATAACAAACTGGTGGGATTTCATTACTGGAATCCCCAGCACCTAGGCACATACCTATTTCTTAACTGCACTATCTCTGTCTCAGATGGAAGTGAATGTGTGGAGAGCTATACAGTTCTGTTTTGGTGGGATACAGCTGTAAGTAATGAACAGGAAGTTAGGTGACGTCACATTGAATGCTAATGACTTTGGATAACTCATTGAATCTCACTCTTATTTTCCTCCTTGGTAAAATGGGGATAATTAGAATAGCTAATGTTTTATATAGCACTTTCATATCTGAAAATGTTTTACATATTGCATTACATTTGATTCTCAATTAATTTGGGAGGTAGGTGCTATTATTATCCCCATTTTACAGGTGAATAAATTAAATCTGAGAGAGTTTAAGTGACTTATTCAGTGTCACACAACTAGTATGTACCTAAGGTGGAATTTGAATTCAGGTCTTTTGACCTTAAGTTCAGTGTTTGATGTATACCACCTGCTGTTTCCTAATAATAATACTTGCCTTATCTTACCCACTGGACTATTTGGAACAAAGTGTTTTGTAGACAGTAAAATCACTTTATAGATGTTAAAGGTTAGTGATGTGCTGTGGAGAATCCTTCTGGTTTCCCAACCATCCAGTAGAAACTGATTATGTTTCTCACAGATGTAGAACAATGAGGGGAATGCAGTGACTTGAAATTTTTGTGTCAGAAAGAAATTCAGGGCTCATCTCATCTGTTGTTCTTCTCTTATAGATGAAGGAAGTTGTGACATGATAGGTGAAATATTTTCTTAGGGAGCACACAGCTATTTTTTGGCAGAGTTGAGACTAGAACCCAAGCCTGTTAACTTCTACCCCCTTTTCATTTGTTTTTGTTTTGTTTTGTTTTGTTTTGTTTTTTGGCGGGACAATGGGAGCTAAGTGATTTGCCCAGGGTCACACAGCTAGTAAGTATCAAGTGTCTGAGGCCGGATTTGAACTCAGGTACTCCTGAATCCAGGGACGATGCTTAATCCACTGTGCCACCTAGCGCCCCCCCCCCCCTTTCTTTTGTAACACTATGGATTCCCTTATTTTCAACCTGTTCTGCTGGCACTTCAAGCCTCAATTCTGTACTAAGGTAGTAAATCTTCATGAAATTACCACTATAGGTTTCTACATATTATTTTTTTCCTGTGGCTTTTAATGTATATATTGTAATGATAACCCTCAAATCTGCTTTACTTTAGGAATTACTCAATTATAAATTGGCAGCATGGGCCATGGAAATAAAAGAAAATGGAATTTCTAATGGATCAGGTTTGTGTTCATTGGCCTCCCAGGGTAATGATTTTCAATATTGTATGTATACTTTCAAAAAGTTAAAAAAAAAAAGCTCCTAAACCTTTTATTTAGAACGAGGCCATTCACAGATACTACAAAAACTATGATTCAACATTTGATAAGCATCAGTGTGAGACATTGTGACTTATTAGGGATTTATAATTATTTTTAGCCCATCTATTTTTTCAACTTCTTGATTTAATGATTTTTTAAATGTAATTTTTCTTTGAATAGTACATTGACATAGAGACTGTTGGCACTTGTCCCCATTTATTTGACATGTTCCTGCCATAGAAACAAATTGTTTTTTTAAGGGTAAAGAGAAAATCGAACCTTTAGTTGTATGTAACACTCAAACTGTTGTCTTCAGGTTTGTTTTTCCCATTAAATGGCATCAGATGGGTTAAGGAATGATCTTGGCTGTCACTGGATGTCACCAGTAGCATAAAACATTGAGAAAAGGAAAAGTGGAGGAAGAACATATCTGAAGAAAAATACAGGGGGCTAAAAAAAGTAATTCAGATGAAAAATAGTAGGGAGCTATCTATCCAGATCCTTAGAGACATTGCATGCCATCCTCACCATAGACTGCCAACCTTTGCTCTAGGGTATGGGTCACCAAGGGAAGCACCGATGTGAATCTTTTCTCTTTTCTGTCACCCCTGTAAGTTGATATATCAAAGAAAATGTCTACTTCTTGACTGTGATGTCCTCCACAGAATTCTTCTCATCATTTATATCTAGGAAAGAACCAGAGACTCTGATCTAAATTTGAAAAGCTTTTATTTTTTTTTTTCACTTCACCACATGAGACATCCAAAGAGTCCATAGAGTTTGTTTGCAAGAAGGTGGTATTTTATTATTGTACTTTCTGCCTTTTCTTCTCCTCAAGGCCTTCACACATCTAAGACAAACCCAATATTCATTCCTTTCAGAATATAGTGACTTTGAGAAATACTAGTGGTTTGATGAGCTTCTCCATTTGATGAGCTCTGTGGTCTCACAGTGAGTGGTTTTTCCAAGTTCACAGCACAGTTTTCTTTGTGAGCTCCTAGACTATTTTATCTTCTCAAAATACTCTGAGAATATATGAATGGAGAGGAAGGCAGAATTTAATCCTCAATTGGGCTTCAGAATGAGACATAAATAGCATTTTGGCATACCCTCAGGAAAAACTCTCTTGTGTCCTTTTAGTCTCTCCCAATTATAAAATGTAGTCTCCCCCAGTAGAATAGAAATATCTTGAGGACAGGACCATTTCAATTTTGTTTTGTATCCCCAGAACCTAGTACACTACCTAACATATGATAGGCACTTAATAGCTGGTCTTCCACCAAAAAAAAACAACAACAACTTTCTAGTCCCCTCTGAGAGTACCTCTCATTTTTCTTACTGTATATATCCTGTAATGTGTATGTGTATATACATATATATATAATGCATACATACATACATAATGTAATATATACATATACATAGAATGTAAATGTATATAACATACACATATATGGACACATATATGTACTTATGTGTATGTATTTGCAGATTGTCTAATCATTTTGGAATGTGAGTTTCTTGAAGGCAGGGACTTGTTTTAACCTTCTTTGTAACAACCCCAGTGATTAACACAATGCCTGGTACATAGAATAAATGCTGACTGATTGATTATTGATCAGTTAATTGATTGACAAAATGTTACAACCAAAACACAATTCAAAAAATGCTCATATTTCTGGAAAGAAGCTCTTTTGGTATATCTGCAGACACCTTAAAACATTTAAAGAACTCTACCTAAATTGGAAATGTGTGATATATAAACATAATAGGCAAAGTTTCCTAGAGACAGAAAGATCAGGTACAGTAGAGAAGCTATACAAGTGACTATTGACAAGGAAGCATTTTCATGTTCAATCCATTAGTTAATCAATGAACACAACAGGTATTATTTATTAAGTGCCTGCTTTGTAAAACAAAGAATGAAAAAGTTTCTGCCTGCCCTCAAAGGGCTTATATTCTACCAGTGGTAGAAGCTTGCTCAGGCAAAAGGAAATTTCCAGTGTACTCATATTCTTTTTACTAACTGATAATTCTGACACCATTTAAAATATCAGCAAAGTAAAGGTGGTTGGGAAAAGAATGTGGAGAAAAGAATATTGAAGAGGAAATGGCAAAATAGCATTCCTAGAATCATTGATTTACAAGTAAAAGAGACTTAAAGGGTTGTGTGGTCCAATACCCTTATTTTAAAAATGAGGAAATTCCTCTCAGAGAGGTTAAACATCATTGTCCATGTCCACACAGGGATTAAGTGGCAGAGCCAATATTTCAACCCAGGTCCTCTGATTCCAAATCCATTGTATTTTCTACTGCACCACTCTGTTTTTCTCCATGTCAAAATAGATTATGTCTGTCTTAGCTGCACTTTACACAGGACAGATTCAGAAATGAGCCACAAAGTGCTTATTTTGGAATTCCATAGCAAAGTGATAGAAAAATGTAAGATTGTATTCTTATTATCATTTTTAATTTCACATTCAGTGAGACTGACAATATCAGGGGGAAAAAGAGCTTATGGAAATCTTCTAGTGAAATTACACTCCCTTGGTTTCAAGGGAGACAGAAAGGAGACTCTTATTGTTCATTTCCTTGCTCAAAGTTTGCTTTCCCTACTGTACACTTGGGTTTCTTTAATATTGAGGTTTTTCTAGTCTGTGAAGAGATTAAGTGGGTTGGTATTAAAAACAAAAAAACCCAAAAACCCAGTACTTCTCTTTTCCCTGCAGGGCCTTCTTTCACCCCTCCCCCATAAGAATTATTTTGTGGTTTTGAGAACTCTAGCAGGTTACACAGTTGTCAGAGGGAGATGACTGACACCTATCATTGGCATCCATATGCAAATGTTGGAGGGGCAGCTTTTCAATGGGTAGATCTTAGGGAGTTCTATAAAATTCAGGATTCCAAGCTGCTTCTTATAATTGTTACTATACAAACTCTAATCAGCAGGGAGATTGAAGAAAGGGCAAATTGGGAGCTGGGGGTGGGGGAACAGGTTGGGGAAAACAAATAAAATATTCATTATGGACCTACTGTGGGCAATGTAGTATCCTAGGCACTTTTTTTTGTTGGTTACTCAGTTATTCATGGTGTCTGACTCTTGTTTCCATTTTGGGTTTTTTTGGGAAAAATATTGGAGTGGTTTGCCATTTCCTTCTACAGGTCATTTTACAGATGAGGAAAGTGAAACAAATAGGGTTAAAAGATGTGCATAGGGTCACCTATCTAGTAAGTGTCTGAGGCCAGAGTTGAACTTAGGTCTTCCTGACTCTAGGCCCTGGATGACCCCTAGGTACTTTAGCACTGAGTTTTCTGATTGGGAAAATCTTTAAATCAATCTTTAAATTAAATTTAAATTAATTTAAATTTAAATTAAATTAAATCTTTAAAATCAATAAATCAAACGAGTCCCTATATCTTCTAGGTTCTAATATGAAATCCTTTGGCTTTTGAAGACCTTCATAGCCTGGCCCCCTCTTATCTCTTCACCCTTTTAATACCTCCATCTTCTCTAAGACCCAGTGACACTGGTGTCCTTGCTGTTCCTCAAATGATACTCTATCTCCCTAGTCTTTGCATTTTCACTGGCTGTCCCCTATACCTGTCTGCTCCTAGTTCCCCTGAATTTCTTAGCTAAAATCCTACCTTCTGTAAGAAACCTTTCCCAATTCCCCTTAATGCTACTACTTTCCTTTTAAGATTATATCCAATTTAAACTGTATAAATTGTGTTTGGATGTTGCTGTCATTTTGTTGTCTCTTCAATTAATTGTGAACTCTGGAGAGCAAGTGTTTGCCCCTCATGCTTTTTGGGGTACTTGTTGTGCCTACTGCTTAGCCTTCTGCTTTGCACAAACTATATGCTTGATAAATATTACTTGACAATCTATAGACTTAAAATTTACTTTCTTTTCTTCATTCACCCTAACTCCCATAAGCTAACTGCTTATACTATAATCATGATATGATATGACATGACTAAATGCATTCTAACTCAGGCTGTGGAGGGCAAAGTAGTCTGCTGCAGAGAATTTAGCTGTTCTTACACATAGACATTTGGAATCACTGAGATGCAGGATGGCATAATAAATAAAAGGCCAGCCAGCCTTGGGGTCTAGAATACATGGCTACACGTACTGCTTCTGATAATACTTTCTGACAAATAAGTGAACAAGTCATTTAACTTCTTAGTGTGACCTCATGAACATCTCTAAGAAAGAGGAGAAACTGATCTACATCTATAGAAGTAATTTCCACACTAAGGTGAACTTATGCTGACAAAGTCATTGGCATAGACCAATGTGGGAGACACTACTGATGCTGAGACAGTACATAGAAAGTAGCCCTAAAGAGACAGACATGACACAGACTCCTAAAGAGTTGATAGATAGTACCAGTCAAGGAATAAGAGACAAAGAGGGACAAATAAGAAACAAATACACAGGAAGAGCTCTAGACATTTGGAGGAGAGGGTACTTGGGGATAACTTTCCAAAGGAGGTGAAGTTTAGGGTGGGCCTTGAATGATGGCTAGCATTGGGATAGTTGGGAAGAAGGGAAGCAGATTTTAGGTTGCAGCCTATAACAGTCTTGGGTAAAGGTATATTCAAGTGAGAGATGAATAGGGGGAGTCTGGTTAGAGTGTATGTGGGAGGGAGGAGAGAGATTGAATAAGACAATAACAGGAAACAAAGATGGAAAAGTAAGGCAGGAGGGCAGGACTATAATGATATACTTAGCTGTCCATCTTTGTATCACTCTAACTTTTCCATCAAGTTCTCACCTTATAACTGATAGAGTTGTAGTCACCCAGGTTCCTGTCTGAAACATGAGTGCACAAGTCCTTACCCACTCCTCTGCCTATTTCTGGGAACTCCACTCATCACTGGTCTGGTGAATCTTTCCAGTTTTTCACATCATTCATTTATTGATTCATTGATTGATTGATTATCATCTATTCATTCAGTAGTCATTTGTTTAGCCCTATGTGCACCACACTGCACTAGTCAATGCAAGAGATGCAAATAAATTATGACACATTCCACACCCTCAAATAGCTTATGCTATAGCAGGGGATAGATTATATATCAAGTGTCACCTTCTACATGAGGCTTTTCCTCTGCCTTTCCTTTCCCCTTTGATAGTTCCTTTCCTTGGGGAAGCTAGGTGGCACAGTGCATAAAGCACTGGCTCTGGATTCAGGAGGACCTGAGTTCAAATCCTGCCCCAGACACTTGACACTTACTGGCTGTGTGACCCTGGGTAAGTCACTTAACCCTCACTGCCCTGCAAAGAAAAAAGAAAAAAGAAAAAAAAAGATAGTTCCTTTTCCTCAAAATCATCTATATTTTGCATGCCTTTATATACATAAACTCTATTTCCTCCAATAGAATGAAAGTTCCTTGAAGTCAGGGTGTGTGTGTGTGTATGTGTGTGTGTGTGTGTGTGTGTGTGTGTATGTATGTTTTGCTTTGTATCTCTAGTACCTGGTACATATTAAGTAGGTTGATAAATAGTTGTTAATTGATCAGTTGATCACCTTAAGTGAGAGACATCAATCCTAAGTAGACTATTCCATTTTCAGATAGCTCTAATTATTAGGAAGTTGTTTTGAGTTTTGGGTTTTTTTATCACTAACATTAACACATATATTTATATGTGTGTGTGTATACACAATACAGATAAACAATAATTACATAGAAATTGAATTAAACTATATAAGAAATGTAAGGGGTACAATATAAACTCCCAAATTATCTCTCTTGTTTTAAAGATAATTTATAACAACAGGAGAGTTCAAGGCCAGGGATTTTGATTCAGGAGTCATCCTCATTGAGGTTATAGTTGAAATAATAGTACTTACAATGGAAGGGACTTTAGAGAATATATTATTTTATGAATGAGAAAACTGGGAATCAAAGATGAAGTAACTTGTTTGAGGTCACATGCCTGGTCAGTAGCAGAGTTCAAATTATAACCCAAGCTAATAACTGCAAATTAAGGACTCTTTTTGCTATCTCATAGTGTGAGGTGAGTGATATTTCCAAGGGAGAGAATGTCAGGAGAGGAAAATGGAGGCTCAGAGACTGAACTTTAAAGAATGCCTACATTTTAGGGATAGTGGATGGAAAGAGGAAACAGAATCCTTAGAGGGAGATAAGGAAATGGTAGTCAGCAGTGTCAAAAATGTCAGAGAGATCAATAATAATATTTTACATCTTTATAGAGTTTTACAGTTTTCGAAATGTTTTCACATACCTTATCTAATTTGATCCTGTAGGCAAGGTAAAGATAAGGAGTACAGAGCAAAGGCCATTGGATTAGTTTAGGAAGTCACTGGTGACATTTGAGAAGGAATCTTCTGTACAGTGGACAAGGCAGGAGCCAAAGTAAATGAAGTTAGGGGGAAAGGCTATGGTCCATATCACTCAAATGAAAAGTTTGTCAGTGAAGGGAAAGAAATAATTAGGTCAGAGATGGAGGGAACAGCAGAGTGAAATGTTTTCTCACCTTCTCTCCCCTCCCAAGACAGGGGACACCTGTACATGTTTGAAGATGGAATGGAAGAAGAAACTGATCATAGAGAAGCCATGACATTTTTCATGAAATCACTGAGCCTGGGATAATGGATATTGTTTGTATATTTAGTGCTTTGCAAAATACAAGTAACAGAATTAGTGCTCACAACTCGTATTTTATATTTAGATTTAACAACAAAAGATAAGTATAAACTCCCCAGATAGGCAATGAAGTGATGAGAATGTATAATGTGTCTCAACTTTTAACCAAACCTGGATAGCATCCAGAGAAGAAACATCTGGGCCTTATAGGGGGCATTATATATCTGCTCTGTATACTTCCATCTACTCTTGTTTACTATTCCTACCATGTGTAAACCCTAATAGCTTTGAGAAATGGTCCTTTTATGCAGCCTGAACAACAGTTGATCTTTATGCCCTCTAATTTATTAATTAGGAAAAATGATACATTATTTATAGCTTGGCAAAAATAGGATTTGCTAATCCAACAATAAACTGTCTGCTGCTACTGCTCCAGGAATGGGTGATTCAGATTTCACAATAGTGAAGATACTGGTCCAGAGATTGGAGCCCCAAAGAGAGATTAAAAGATGTCAGCTATTTTGCTCTCTCTGTTGTACTGGCGATGTTAGAATGTCATGGACCGCATCACTGTGCAGACTATAGCTTTGATCCATACAATGAGTATTCAACAAACATTAATGCCCCATTGCTTTTTATATCTATAGATTTAGAGACAAGAGGCCCTTCTCTTAACCTAGGATAACTGCATAAGGGGTCCATAGAGAGATTTCAGAAAAATTAACACTTCCTTCAGTTATTTAAAATGTTATTCTGAGAAGAGGTCTCAGTCTGTAGTCTTCATCAGATTGCCAAAAGGGTCCATGATACTAAAAAAGTTAAGAACCCCTGCTATAACAGAAATATGGAAAGGCCTTGCTTAAATGACTTTCTCAGACTTCTTGTCTTAATTGTACAAATGGAACCTGTCAGAGAATAAAAGAATCACAGAGGTGAAAAAGACCTCTGAGTCATCTTGTCTAATCTGTCTCTGAATGAGTTCATTCTATGTTATATTGGAAAAGTAACCAACCAGCCTTGACTTGAAGACCTCCACTTTTCAATAAACTTCACTGGCTCCCTATTACCTCTAAGGTTTAATTCAAACTCTTCAGTTAGGCATTTAAAGCTCTATACAACGTGACTCCAGCCTCTCTTTCTAGACTTATTACATATTACTTCCCTTTCATACCTACAGCAGTTCAGCTAAGCTAACCCACTTACTATTCCTCCCAAACGATACTCCATTTCTCATCATCCTGACTTTTTACAGGTTGATTCTTTGTTCCTAGAATGCACTCCATCCTCATCTTTGTCTCTTAGATGTTTAAAAGTTCAGGTCAAGTGTTACCTTCTACATGAGGCTTTTCCTCTGCCTTCCCTTTCCCCTTTGATAGTTCCTTTCCCTCAAAAACATCTATATTTTGCATGACTTTATATACATAAACTCTATTTCCTCCAATAGAATGAAAGTTCCTTGAAGTCAGGGTGTGTGTGTGTGTGTGTGTGTGTGTGTGTGTGTGTTTTGCTTTGTATCTCCAGTACCTGGAACATAGTAAGTAGGTACTTAATAAAGAGTTGTTAATTGATCAATTGATCACCTTAAGTGAGAGACGTCAATCCTAAGTAGACTATTCCATTTTCAGATAGCTCTAATTATTAGGAAGTTGTTTTGAGTTTTGAGTTTTTATCCCTAATATTAAGATTGAAATTACCTATTGGCCACTTTCATCCATTGTTCATAGATCTATCTTTTGGAGCCAATCAGAACAAACTGTACACATCAACCCTTCAAATATTGATAGAGAAACATGCCCCCTCCCTGCTCTCCACTCCTCCCCCTTTTCCTACAATCCACTTATAAGGGAGTCTATAAGGTGAATTAAGCCTGTCTTCAAAATATTTTATTTCGGGAACAGGAAAAAATGATGCCAATTCTAACTTGCAGAAACTATGAGTGCTAAAAATACTGATAGAGTGATAAGGGCATGGAGTAATGCATTCACTATAATGGTGTCTATAAAGAAATGAAAATGCACTTTCCTTATTGACTCTCTCTCATGTATTTGATAATGCTTTCTTTCAGAAGCAATTCTACTTTTGGTGCATTTAAGCATCTATGGAGTGCCCATTTCTACAGTAGTACTGAATCCTTAGGTGCAAACATGAGAAGAAAAAAACATTCTCTCTCACCTCTATTGAATTCATTATTGGGTTCATGGTGGGGGTTAAAAAAGAAATAGGAGAATGAAAGAAGTGATTTCTGAATCTTTTGAAAGCAGATTGGATGAAAATATATGCTGCAAATATATTGGTGCAGGAGGAATTGGTCTATGAGTACAGTTATTAACTTTGTTAATAGTTTAGGTCATTTTACCTTTAAGATAAATATCTGTATCAAGCCTGCTTTTATCAAGCAAGTTCTACTTTCTGCCAGAAGGTCATTGGCAACTAGAAGTAACATATAATTCAAAGGATCAGGGACCCAAGAGGAGATTGTGTCCACTTTCCTCCATTTGAACATGATGAAACTGAAGGTAAGAGAGGTTAGGTTGCTTGGGAAACAGCTAGATGGCATAGCAAATGGAATACTGAAATTGGAATTATGAAGCCTTGAGTTTCAATCCTGCCTCATACTTCCTAGTCATGATTCAGGGAAAGACACAACATTTTTCAGTCTCATTTGTTGGCCGTTAGGTGGTCTAGTGGTTAGCAAGCTAATCCTGGATTTAGGAAGATCTGAATTCAAATGCAACCTTGGATACTTTCTAGCTTTGTGACTAGTTTAGGCAAGTCATTTACACTCTGTTTGCCCTAGTTTACTCATCTATCAAATGGGGATAATAATAGCTCCCACCTCTCAGGGTTGCTTTAAGAATCAAATAAGATAGGGGGCAGCTAGGTAGCACAGTGGATTAAAGCACCAGCCCTGGATTCAGGAGGACCTGAGTTCAAATTCATGCTCAGACACTTGATACTTACTAGCTGTGTGACTCTGGGCAAGTCACTTAACCCTCATTGCCCCACAAAAAAAAAATCAAATAAGATAATAATTGTAAGGTGATTAGCACATTGCCTGATAAGCACTATATAAATGTTTGTAAGTTTCTTCATCTTGTAAAATAGGAATAATAGAACCAGCCTCACAGTGATGTCTTTTTTTTTTTTTTGGTGGGGCAATGAGGGTTAAGTTACTTGCCTAAGGTCACACAGCTAATAAGTGTCAAGTGTCTGAGGCTAGATCTGAACTCAGGTCCTCCTGAATCCAGGGCTGGTGCTTTATCCACTGTGCCACCTAGCTGCCCCTACAGTGATGTCTTGAGGATAAAATGAGGTAACATATGTAAAGAACTTTATGAACCATAAGTATTATACTTAATTTTATTTGATTAATTACCCAATATTCACAATTTATTAATTTTATTAATTATCCAAGGTGACATCTGTATTAAATGATGGAGATGCAAGGAGAACGTAGGTTCTCTAACTCAGGAATCAGTACTTTTGGGGGCAGCCAAGGTGGTGGAGTGGATAAAGCACTGGCCCTGGAGTCAGGAGGACCTGAGGTCAAATCTGGCCTCAGACACTTACCAGCTGTGTGACCCTGGGCAAGTCAATTAACCCTCATTGCCCTGAAAAAAAAAAAGTACTTTTATTATTCTGAGTTAGTTGTTCACTATCTACAAAGAAAGAAAAAAAGACAGTAGTACATAGAGGACTGGCCTTGTGGTTAATGAAACATATTCAGGGCCTAATTCTGACACATATTGATGCAGTGGGTAGAATGCTGGGCCTGGAGTCAGGAAGACTCATCTTGAGTTCAAATCTGGCCTCAGACAATTACTATCTGTGTGACCCACGGCAAATCACTTAACCCCATTGGCCTCAGTTTCCTCATCTGTAAAATGGGTTAGAGAAGGAAATGTCAAACCATTCTAGTATCTTTGCCAAGAAAGTCCCAGATGGGGTCATGAAGAGTTGGACATAACTGAAATGACTGAACAAGTTTTACCCAAGGTAAAACTCCCTCTCTAAGATGAGGGATGCCAAGGTGAAGTGTCCACACCAGGACTTATCACACTGATAAAATCATAACCCCTAGAACACCAATGAAAACAGATAGAAACTAGATGTGGGAAAATAGACTAAATCATATAAGATAGTCAGGACTACAGGCTTATACAGAAATGGGATCTAACCAACCTAAAGGATTTGGCCACTAGAATATGCTCTCTAAAGTTGAGAGAAAAGGAAAGCTTTTCAAATATGTTTCTAGCATAATGATTTACATTGGTTAATTACTCTCTCTTACACTCAATTTCAATGGTGTCCTAAGCATAGCTAGTGATATTGTCTATATCATCATTCTTGGGCATAAACATGACTAACAACATTATAAGAAGGTTCTTGATGTCAAAATAATTGCATCCTATGAGTGGTGTGATCTTTTATATTTCTTTTGTCTACCAATGAAATAGTAATTTATTTGCTTTGGAGGTTCTTACCTTTTTTTGTTATTTTTCTTTGCAAAGATATCACCTTTAGTGAACAGAGAACTGGGGGACCTACCTGATCTACTCCACCCCAGACACAAATTTCTGGTGTTTTTCCAGTTTCCAAGTTGTATTTATTTTGTATTTATTAGGTGTCTCAAAAGATTGTGCAGTTTTCAGATATTCAAGCTCACATTTGGGATACCTTGTAGTTTGAATTTACTTACATATTGTGTAATTTAAGATTCTAAATGTGGATTCTAATCTGTTCCCCCAGTTTTGGGGGAAACTGACTAAAATCACTGATAAAACAAGTTTAGGTTTTTAAGGGTTTATTGGAAAATAGAAAGAAAAAGATTGAGAACAGAATTCCAACAGCCTGGCATTCCTATCTTTCCTCAAATTTCCTGTGAAGTCCTCTGCCACCACCACCATCCAGTCAGGAACCCCATTGGCAATAGCCTTGTCCGAGGATGTTAGGAAGCCTCGTTGATGCCAAATCATACCAATAAAGTGGCATTCTTGTCTATGTCTGAGATGATTTCTACAGTGACCTTCTAGCTGGTCTGCTAAAGCCCTAAAAAGGCAATTTCTATCTCCTGATACTTTACAAAGACTGAGTCCCAAAGCATTTAACTGATCAGTGGGATTATCAAATTTAAAAGCATACTGATTATAAGATTGACATGTGGAGAAGCCCGAGCAGATTCGAGATGCTGTATTAGTCACATCTGGTGCTATCCAGGTTCTCTTAATAGAGTCTACAATGCCTTGTGTACCAAAATGGCCTTTTCTGTGAACAGAGAGGCATACCTGGTGGTAGAATTTCCGGGGAAGAAGTGGCTTACCTTCTGGAGACACCCAGATGCCATTGATCTATTTCGCCTTAAATTTCTTTTTCCACTTTTCTACTTCAGAATCGTCATAGGTTAGGTTGGAAGGAATATCCTCAGAAGGTGAAAGGCAGAGCAGAGGTCTACCTATATATATATATATATATATATATATATATGTATATATGTATATATATATATATATATATACATATATATATATATATATATATATGCACATACACACATATGTATACACACACACACACACACACATATATATATATATATATATATATATATATATATATATATATATATATATATGTTCTTTTCTCCCAAAAAGATTGTAAACTTTCTTAGAGTAGGGATTGATTGGTTCTTCTATGTACATCCAGAGTGCCTAGCAAAATGCCAATCTCGTGATAGGTCATTAATAATGTGCATTGAATTGAACTGAATTTTTGAAAAGGACAAAGATAGGATAATATTAAAGGGCTTTTCTCTGCCCATTTGGTGCAAAAGAAAGAAAAGGGGAGGCAAATAGGAAGGGCCATGCTGTTGCCTCTTGGGATTTTAGGACTCTGCTTTTTAACCCCACCTACTTATGAATCCCTTCTCCTTGTTTTTACCCATTACTTGAACATTAACTGCTTTAGCTAATTGTTTTTGTGATGGCTGCTAATTTAATATCATTTCTTTATCACTTAATTCCCCATCCACCCAAGCAGCTAGATGGTGAAATAGGTAGAGTGAACAGCCTAGAGACAGAAAAACATGAGTTCTAATTTGGCTTCAGACACATACTAACTGATGGACCCTTAGTAAGTCACTTAACCTTTGGTTACCTTAGTTTCCTTAATTCATGGAGATAATAATAGCACTTACCTCCCAGGGTTGTTGGGAAGATCAAATGAGATAATATTTGTAAAGAGTTTAACATAGTGCCTGGTATATAGTAGGCACTATAAAAATGCTAGCTATTATCATCATCACCACTGCCACCATCATTATTAGAGATAATATTTGTAAAGAGCTTAGCACAGTGCCTGGTACACAGTAGGTGCTTAATAAATGCTTGCTTCACTACATCTTTTTCCTTGGGGGGGGGCTAAAGGGGGGGGGGAGGCAAACGGGGTTATGTGACTTGTTCAGGATCACACAGCGAGCAAGTGTCTGATGCCAGATCTTGAACTCAAGTCTTCCTGACTCCAGGGCCAGCACTCTCTCCATTCATTGCACCACCAAGATACCCTACTTTTAAACTTAATCATTTTATCATTGCCTCTTATTTACTGTCAATTAACTAGTAGAAACACCTTGATTTTCTATAAACCGCATGTTAAATGTAAGTCCTTGCCCTGTATCCTCTTCCACTATAAATGGTAAAGGGCTTGGATATTTCAGTTATGTTTATTTTAGAATCCCTTTCAATCCTCTTCCACCTTTTTGCGACCTTTTTATACTTCAGTGAAGCCTTTTGCTTCTGAAAGAGGACACTTGGTAGGTCCCTGACTGATACTTTTTTTTGAACATCAAACCTACCCAACAATACTGCTGTTATTTCTTGAAGATCAGGGTCAACTTTGATTGAGTCTACAACCCAGGATAACTTATGTCCTGCTGACTGTTCCGAGAAGGCGAGGAAGGCTGTGTACTTTGTTTCCCATGTTCTTGAGCCACTGAGAACCAGCAAAAAATGTAAACATTTCACAAAGTTCTAAATTGTTGAACCCTTCCTGGGGTCAATGAAACAGGGTTCCCTACAGTTTCTGCCTCCTCCTTCAAGAGTGTTCCATTTTAAGTGACCTATTAAGAGAACATCTCATTCCTTGAAGTGATCTTGAATAAAGAAGTGACTTCATAATAGATATGCTTAAAAGGCAGTAAATATAGTGCAGAGGGTAAAGCGATGGACTCCAAGCCAGAAAGTTTTGAGTTCAAATCCTTCCTCTGACAACATATAGACTCTATGATCTTAGACAAGTCTCAAGAAATATAAGATGTAAATGGAGCGCTGACCTATATGTGGAAAGATGAAGTTCCTTACCAAGAACTCACTTTATTAACAAAACCCTAGATCTTTACTCCAAACGCTACCTGAGTAATTAGTCTGCAAGATGCTGCATTAGAAAAGAAAGTGCTAGACTGGGAGTTAAGAAGGCCTGAGTTCATTTCTGACCTCAAGCAATGAATGACTCAGGGCAAGTCACTTCAACTCTTCTTGCCTCAGTTTCTTCATCTATAAAATGTAAATGATAATGGCATCTACTGACTAGAGTTGTCATGAGGCTCAAAAAATAAAATGCTTGTTTCCTTACTTCAACTAGTCACTAACCATAGGATCTTGATCCTTGTCACCCTCCTTCTAAGTTATCCCTTAAGTTGTCTCTCCCCATTTACTTTCAGCTACATTAACCTTCCCTGTCAATCTTATTTTTCAGCTCATGGATACTGTTTCAAGATTAGTTATTGTTCAATTTTTAAAAATGACAGGAGAGAAGCTGACCTAAATTAGAAGACAGATAGATAAGATTAATAGGTTGCACAGATTGATTCTAAGTAGTGCAAGTTGAATTGTGATGAGAGAAACAGAAGAGAAAACCTGAGGTAGGAATTTAGAAGGGCCATAGCTTTTTCTTCCAGTGTTTACTTTAAAACGTTACAATACATTGTGTTTACATCTATCCCTGAAGAGCCCAAAGTATTTTCACTTTTTTAAAAAAGGGCAATTAATGACTTCTCTAGGTATCTCCCTGAGGAAGAATGCTAGAGTGCTGGCTTTGGCTCATAATAGCTTTTGAGAGTCAACTGTTAAAATTTTCACCTGAGCATTTACACCAGCAAATGCTATGAATCTAGCCTTGATTTATTGTTCTGTAGATTGCCTAGAAAGTGATGGGGAAAATGTTAAAAATGCAAATGTAGATTAAACTTAAAAGTATTTCTTAGGTGAATTGTTTTCCTCAGAAGGAATGTAGTTAAACATTTATCAGCCCCACAGTTAGTTTTGGCAGAGCAGGGAAAAACAGGAGAAAGCCAGAAGAACGTAGGTTAAGATTATCACACCGCAAATCTGTGGCAATCCTAGGAAGGGATACAATAGTCTGTAATAATAATAATAATAATAATAATAATAATAATAATAATAATAATAATAATAATAATAATAATAATAGTTTAGTTGTTTTCAGTCCCCTGACTTTTTGTGACCCTTTTTTGGGGTTTTCTTGGCAAAGATACTGGAATGGTTTGCTATTTCTTTTTCCAGTGAGTTCCCATTTTACAGATGAGGAAACTAAGGCAAAGAGGGTTAAGTGACTTTCTGAGAGTCACATGGCTAGTAAGTGTCTGAGGCTGGATTTGAATGCAGGTCTTCCTGAATATTCTGAATAACAAAAACTAACATTATTATAGAGCTTTGTATGTGCCAGGCACAGTGCTAAGGGCTTAAAATTTTTTCTCATTTGAACTTAAGTGCCTTGCTCACAGTCACACAGCTATTAAGTGGCTGAGGTTGGATTTGAACTTAGTTTTTCCTTTGAACTCCAGACCCAGAACTCTAACCAGTGCCACTTAGCTACTTCCTAGGTAATGAAATCTCATGAACATCATAACACACGAGACCAGCAAAAATAGAGGTTTGTAATGGGGAAAACATGTAAAGGAGAAAGCCATTGTTGCTGGTATCTCTGGTAAATTGAAGGGAGAATACAGTGGACCTATTTTCTGAGACTGTTGGTTTGTTTCCTATTTCTTCTCCATTTGGTTCTTCTCTTTTTCCTCATCTTATTGCTAAGCCTTTGAGTTCATTAAATGTGTTTTCTTACTTCTGCTGAGCATTTTGCTAAATTCATGGGCTGGGGGCAAAAGGTTGATAAGTTCTGTTATCTTCAGAGAGCTTACAATGTAGCAGGAAAATAAATATGTACAGTATTCAATTAAGACATTCAATAAAATATATTGAGTCCTTAAGGGTACAAACAAGGTGCTGTGAGTTCATTTGTGGGTAGGAGTATTAGGTAAGGTTTGCATCTGAGTTGGGATTCAAAAAGATAAATAGGATTTCAGTAGGTAGAAAGAGTGGATGAATAAATGAAAAACTCTTAACTAGAGGATACAAATGGGTAGCTAGCTATTACAGTGGTTCCAGTGTTGGGCCTGAAATCAAGAAGACTCATCTTTCTGAGTTCAAATCTGGCCTTAGACACTTAACTAGCTGTGTGACCTTGGGCAAGTCACTTAACCCTGGTTGCTTTGGTTTCCTCATCTGTAAAAGAAGCTGAAGAAGGACATAGCAAACCAGTCCAGTATCTTTGCCAAGAAAATCCCACATGGGGTCCCAAATATTTGGACATGACTGAAACTGAAATGACTGGACAACAAAAAGGGATACAAATAGAAAAGTACCCTAGCCTTCTTGGACTTTACATTCAAATAGCAAATACAAATTGGTATCCCGGGAGGAGGGGTTAGGGTCTGGGACATCACAAATAAAGTGAGAGCTGAACAATAGAGCCATTTCTAGAGGAAATGGTGATTTAATTATAGTTCTCAGAAAGAAAACAAAAACAAAAAACAGTAGGAGAAAGACATCTCAGTCTTAGGACTGAGGCATCACAGGTACAGACATAGAAAAGCACAGGTTTTATTCAAGAGATGGCAAGTCTTCTAGTTTGGCTGAGGCATAGGGTTCTATGGTGCTATTCCCCAGTCCCCCTAATCCCTCTTTAACCCCCCCCCCTTAAAGAAAAAGAAAACAAGATTGAGCTTTTTAAGCCATTAAATCAGACCCAAGTGCAGAAAGCCTAGGGAAGGAAGTATGATCCCTGTAGTTAACTGTTACTTGCTTGCTCCCAGACCTGAGATTATCTGTCACTAGATAGGAAACTATAATAATACAAATACCTTGCACTTACATTTGTATAGGGCTTTACAATTGTCAAAGCAGGTGGTGGTTCTAATTGCAAGTTAAGCAGGGGGTGGTTTTCTATTTCTTTGCTCAGTTACAGAATGTGATTTGGAAAAATTTCCATTAGTATACTTTTTTTTTTTTGGTAAATCTAAGGAACCACAGCTTTTGCTCTCAATCTGAAGTTTTTCTTGGAAAAAGAGGGAAGAAAAGAAGGTTTCCCATGGGAAAAACAGAATAGCAAAGAACAAGGACATTACTGTAGGGGATTTTCTTGGGATTAGAAAAGGAAGGCCCTTAGGCAGATGCTTTAATAAAGGGCTACTTTTTTCCCCAAAGGCAGATGAAGATATTCCAAGAAAATAGAAAAATTCAGATGATTTTTTTTCCCCTTTTTTGGGGGGGAGGGGGAGATCCAACAATTCTAAATTGTACCATTTAAATTAGAATAGTAATAGTGATAATGGAGCTTAGAAATTTAACTCAGTTGAAAACTGAGTCTAGAGATGTGTGTAGGGTGATATAAGTTTATTTGCATAAGAACACAACTTTAGGGGCCAGCTAGGTGGTGCAGTGGATAGAGCACCAGCCCTGGATTCAGGAGCACCTGAGTTCAAATTCGGCCTCGGACACTTAACACTTAGTACTAGCTATGTGACCCTGGGCAAGTCACTTAACCCCAATTGCCCCCCCCCAAAAAAAAGAACACAACTTTAGATCTGGAAAAGAACTCAAAGGCCATCTAGTCCAACTCCTTCATTTTACATATGAGGAAACAGAGACCAAGAGAGGTGAAGTGACCTTTTCTAGGTCATATAAATCACAAACAGCTGAAAGTCTTCCAAAATTGCTCCTCAACTTCCTGTCCTAATTTATTGTCCAGTTATCAAATATCTCTAATTGCTCTCAATATATGGTTCTTTTCCTGTGGAAATTAATTATTGTTCATCTTTAAAATATTTTAACGTTTTTCTTGGCAAAGAATTTGGTGAATGTGGGTCTTCATATAAGTTTTACCAGCTTAAATGATGATGGGTGTGGAAATGAAGACAAGCCTTTACCTAAACTTAAGAAAACCTTGACACAACTCTACTTTCCGAATGGTCTATGCCTAAGAAAGCATAGACTTATGAGGTGTTCAGGGAACTGTCTGTTCAGGACTCCCCTATTTTTGATCACTAACTCCTTTGGGACACCTGAGTCACCTTTTTGACCTAACTACTCCCTGTACCTTGGAAATGAAGTGGATGGAGAACCAGACTAAGATTTAAGAAGATATGTATTGGGGGCAGTTAAGTGGCACAGTGGTTAAAACATCACCCTGGATTCAGGAGGACCTTAGTTCAAATCCAGCCTCAGACGCTTGAAACTTACTAGCTGTGTGACCCTGGGCAAGTCATTTAACCCCCATTGCCCCACCAAAAAACAAACAAAAAATAGAAATCTTAGTGTTCAAGAAGATATGTTTTTAGGGGCAGCTAGGTGGTGCAGTGGATAAAGCACAGGCCCTGGAGTCAGAAGGACCTGAGTTCAAATGTGGTCTTAGTCACTTGACACTTACTAGGTATGTGACCTTGAGCGTGAGAGAAGAAGAAGAAGGAGAAGGAAGAAAGAAGAAAGAAGAATGTTTAAATTCTGCCTCAGGTACTTTGTAACTGTGTGGGGTGGTCAGATCAGAGGCTCAGAGGATCATAGATTTAGTTAGAAGGGACCTGAAAATAAATTTGGTCTACTCCATATCTCCATTTTAAATAGGAGGAAAATGAGGTTTGGAAGAGTTGCCCTAGGTCACATAGCCTCCCTCAGCCTCAGTTTCCTCATCTGTACAATAGAGATAAAAAGAACACATCCTTTAGGTTTGCTGTGAAGACCAGATGGTATAACATATGTAAAGTGCTTTGGCAAACCCTAAAGCCCCATATAAATAAAAATTGTTGTTATTGGTTTTATTGTTATTATTATAATTTTCTAAATGCCTCACTTTACAATCAATTAGTTTGGCTACAGAATGAGTTAATGAGAAAATAAAGTTGAGAATTTTTGGATAAAAGACCACAGAGAAGTACATGGGCAAGGATGGAATTTAATAATTATATATTAGCAGGTTGACTAAAAAGCTTTTGAATGAAACCACAAGGAGCTCCTTTAATCTTAGTTATTTCAGACATTGGGAACCCTATTCTCAGTCCTACAAAAAATGCTTCCAGCAAAACCTGGGGCAATAGTTCCCATAATTAGAAAACCACATTTTAATGCAAACATCTACAAGGAGAATGCTTACTTAGCTCTACTGCTGTGTAAGGCAATTAAGTGTGTTCAGGCAAACAGAAACTTTGTCATTGTTGTAGCAGAAAAAAAAGCAAAGCATCTATTTGAAATCGCTGGTACTTCAAAAAGCACATTTCATAAAAGCCTCCTTCCTTTGTAACACATGAGTGGTGGCACTTCCCTGATGCATACCTTCACTCTCTGAGTTCACTAGCAAACCTCAGGCTTGGGTTTCTGGCTCCTCCTACTGGTGTCTCACTGACACCTTTTTCTCTTGTCCTGGGTTCTTCCTGCCCAGATTTCCATTAAAGATAAGGATACCGATTTCTCCCTCTCCCCAGTCATGCAGACTGAAATCAGTTTGTAACCCTTGCTAAGTGGAATTTATTTTAACCATAAATGTTCTTAGTTCAAACAATTTAATTGCTGAATGACACCTCCAAGCTCATTTAGACCAGGGGTTCTTTAATCTGTTGGGTCCTGGACATTTTTGATCACCTCTCAGATTGGTATTGTCAAATGTTTAAAATAAATTCCATACGATTATGAAAGTAAACAATTATATTGAAAGACAGCTAGCAATAAATATTTTTAAAAGTTTAACTTCTGAAATCTATCCAAGGACAACTTCAGGGTTTTTGGAAGCTATGTTATAGACCCTTGATCTAGACCAACATCCTTATTTTATTCTTAAGGGAACAAAGGCCCAGAGAGTATAAATGACTTCTCCAACATCACTGTTTGGAACCCAGACCATCTGATTACAAATCTACTGTTCCTAGGTGGCACAGTGGATAAAACACCAGCCCTGGATTCAGGAGGACCTGAGTTCAAATATGACCTCAGACACTTGACACTTACTAGTTCTGTGACCCTGGGCAAGTCACTTAACCCTCATTGCCCTGCAAAGAAAGAAAGAAAGAAAGAAAGAAAGAAAGAAAGAAAGAAAGAAAGAAAGAAAGAAAGAAAGAAAGAAAGGAAAATCTACTTCCAATATGAATTCTCTCATAATTAGACTTTTAAAAACTATTATTCCTATTAAGCACTACAAGGGGAAATATATGATGGGTTAAAATGAGGAAAGGGAAAAAAAATAGAAATCTAAAAGATTAACCATGGTCTTCCACAGAAATGTAAGAAGAGTTAGGCCTTAATCTCTTTTATTTTTCCCTTATGACTGAAACCCTTTCTTCAGAACTTTTCCATGGTCATCTAATTTTGATATCATTAGAAGATTTGATATCTAACTGAGATAGATTTGATTTGTTGAAGCTGTTATAATTTATCATACCACTAACCCCAAACAAACACGTTTTTCAATTTTACCTCTGGATGCATAGTGCTCCTAGTGTTTTGAATATGTCTTTTATACTCCCCTTTACTCTCTCCAAACATCCTTCCGGTGGGATTCAGGCTATTGTGAAGGGTTGTTGAATTTTGGGATCTGGACCATATAAAATTCTGTGCATGCTTTATTCTCCAAATGATAAATGCTTTTCCTTATTTGTCCCCCATAAAATGATATTATTGTATTTTTTTATCATGGGCCTCTGGCTTTTCCTACACTAACTTAAGAATGGCTATCTTCATCTTGAAGCCTTCAATGGTTCTTGCTTCTGAAAGTCCAAACTCACCTTTGACCTATACCTTTCTGACCTCCATAGAACACATGTAGCAAATTCATTAGTCATCTGCTAAGATGCAGTCTGTCCTTTCTCAGGGGTTTTTAACCTAGGGTCTGTGAATTTTAGTTCGTTTATTTGTTTTTAACATTTTGTTTAATGTATTTCAATTTTAATGTGATATTAAAAAAGACGAAGAGGAAGGGGGAGAAGAAGAGGAGGAAGAAGAAAAGGAAGAGGAAGAAGAGAAAGGAAGAAAGAAGGAAAGAAGGAAGGAAGGAAAAAAGAAAGAGAGAGAGAGAAAGAAAAGGTTACAGACCCTTCATCTAGATAATTTTGATCACCTGGATGTCCCCGATTATTAGGATCACTTGGTGAATAGGATTGGGTAGAATAGTTAAGAGTTTTCTCTTCAGATTTTAGTGAAACAGTTTCTGAAACCTTTTCGTTGTCCTGCCTCCCCCATTGGTCCACTATATTTTTTCAAGGCTATTTCCCATCATGCCTTCAGTATTATGGGAAATTTAGAATATTGCTTCCTGAACCAGCCCCATCTTTCTTACTGTCTGTATGGAACATACAGTCCTGAAAAGTCTCTAAATCTATGTTTACATATCAGCTCCTGGTTTTAGTAGCATAATTAATTAGGTACTAGTATCATCTGACACACCACTAGAAAGGGCTCAAAACACTTCTGGACCCAAGCTGGCCTTCCTGTCATAGTCACTTACCTTTCCTCAATGATCCTGAGGTCATACATCTCCCTGAGTTACTCAAATCTAGGGAATAAATCTAATTTTTTTTATATGTGTCCTTACATTTTTTTCCATTTTCTATTCTGAATTAAACACTAAACAAGCATTTCTTTACCACTTGAATATTTATCAATACATAAATGTATATGCACATGTTTATATAAATATAGTTATGTCCTATACACACATAGTATGTACCTACACAAATATTGTATACATAAATATACTCATATGTAAATATGTTTTCTGCGTGTAAGGGTATATATATTATATATACACATTTATGCTAATATATCTACAAATTTTCAAACTGTCGAATTATCCAGCTTGCTTGTGCTTCCATATGCATTTCCACATGTGCATTTTAAAAGTCTCAAAGGCCCTCTTTTCTTGGCATCATTATTTCTGACTCCCCACTGTTCCCCTCCCTTTTACCATTCCGCAATAAAAATCAAGAGAAAGAAAAAGAAAAAAGAAAACTTTTAAAAACAAATAAGTATAATCAATCCATACAGTGTCCATGTCCAAAAATATATCTCTCTATATATCTTGCGTCCATCACCTTTCTATTTATCTATCTATCTAGGAGATTGTTAATGATCTTCCTTTTAAGTCCTCTGGAGCCATGGTTGGTCATTGCATTGATCAGAGTTCTTAATTCTTTTCAATTTTTTCTTTGTAGTATTGTTGTCCTTGTATCAATTGGTTTCCTTCTACTCACTTCACTGCATCAATTGATGCTACCCAGGGGTCTCTGAAATTGTCTCTTTTGTCATTCCTTACAACAAAATACTATTCTATTGCATTCTTATGCAAGAATTTGTTCAGCCATCTACCTGTTGTCTTGGGCACCCCATTAGATTCTAGTTCTTTTCATTGCTTTCTCCCTATTTTAATCTTTCCAAATCAGGAAGTTTACTATGGTTGCTGTTGACTCTTCCCTGGTATTATTCTTTTTCTCTCTTAATACCTTTTCCTATCCCTATTTGTTTCTTTGGTAAGTTTAGCATATCTCTACATAAAACTCTGTGTGTGTGTGTGTGTGTGTGTGTGTGTGTGTGTGTGTGTGTGTGTGTGTGTGTGTGTGTGTGTGTGTGTGTGTGTAGGGAGGGGTGGGGTTGGAGTTCAATCCTCCTGATATGGGGGAAAATGATAGGAGAAAGCACGTGGGTCCTTAGGATTCCTCTGTAAAGAATTACACTCTCGCACAAGACCTAATTAGGAATAAGAGAACAGGTTTATTGGGGTACAAGAGAAACCGGCCAGGAGGAAGGTTTTGCCAGAACAAAATGCTTCCCTTCCCCCCTCCCCAGCTAACTTGTGGGGTGCCATTTTATAGGGTTTAGATGGGGGTGGGTAAGAGTCTCTTATTGCGTGAAGGGCTGGTGGTCTTCCCGAGTTGGGCTGGGGTTGGAAGAATCCCTCGTGAGAGATCTGGTGGTGGGTGTCAACTTTGTCCTGATGGGTCTAAGCAGTCTGCTGATGGGCGGTTCCAGGTGGTCTTCTCCTGGATTACCTCTTCCAGATGCTTAGAATGACTGGAATGTAGGGAGATGGTCCTGGAGCATGCTCAGTTCGATCTGTGCCGCTTATCTCCGTTAGGTGAGTGTGTGTATCCTTGATTGTGTTCAAGGAGAGGCCTACTTAATTTCAAGGGAAAACCACTGAGGTTTCAAGGAAAAAGTTCCTTGAACCCCCCAGAGAATTGTTGGGGTGACCGGGGCCCATAATCTTCCCATGACATTCCTTTGTCATTTCTGATAACACTGAGGTTTATCTGATTCCTGTTCCCCCTTCTCTATGTTTGCCTATTGTTCTCATGCACTTTCTTTCATTTTTCTACACTAGTGTATTCATTTTATTCATTCTTCTCATGCACCTTTTCAAGTACTCAAAGTAGAATCAATCCATTCTGGTACCTCTTTTTTCTTAAACTCTCTTAATGCCTTTTGAAGACACTATGGTTCTAAAGGCATGTTTGTTTCTTCTCCCCAATTAAAATGTTATTTTGGGGCAGCTAGGTGGTGCAGTGGATAAAGCACCAGCCCTGGATTGAGGAGGACCTGAGTTCAAACCCGGTCTCAGACATTTGACATATATATATACTAGCTATGTGACCCTAGGCAAGTCACTTAACCCTTATTGCCCTGTTCCCCCCCCCCCCCAAATGTTATTTCTATGTTGATATACATCCCTTTCCAAATGCTCAGGTGAATTTATCTCTCTAGGTTTTTTTGAATTCTTGTACTTGTGTTTCCAAATTCCTACTCACCTAAGGTCTTTTCATCAGAAATTCTTGAAAAGTCCTTTATTATTTTATTTTATTTTTGTGGGGCAATGGGGATTAAGTGACTTGCCCAGGGTCACACAGCTAGTAAGTGTCAAGTATCTGAGGCCGGATTTGAACTCAGGTCCTCCTGAATCCAGGGCCCGGTGCTTTATCCACTGCGCAAGCTAGCTGCCCCCCTTTATTATTTTAAAAGTTTATTTCCCCCCATGGGAGATCATACTCGGTTTTGCAGGTTAAGTTATGAGCCTATATCATTTGCCTTTTGAAATATTGTATATAAAAATCTTTTCCTGGGGCAACTAGGTGGCACAGTGGATAGAGCACCGGCCCTGGAGTCAGGAGTACCTGAGTTCAAATCCGGTCTCAGACACTTAACACTTACTAGCTGTGTGACCCTGGGCAAGTCACTTAACCCCAATTGCCTCACTAAAAAAAAAAAAAAAAATCTTGTTTATAGCAGAAGTTTCCAGAGTCTTCTAGACTCATGAGTCTGGTTCCTTGGTACTTGAATTGCCTTTTTTTTTTTTTAAGTGAGGCAATTGGGGTTAAGTGACTTGCCCAGGGTCACACTGCTAGTAAGTGTTAAGTGTCTGAGGCCGGATTTGAACTCCGGTGCTCTATCCACTGCGCCACCTAGCTGCCCCTTGAATTGCCTTTTAAAAATGTTCAATGTATCTTCTTTTGTGGGGGAGTGCTGGATTTGGACTATGACATTCCTGGGACTTTTCATTTTGAGATTTCTTTCAGCAAGTGATCAATGAATTCTTTCTATTTTCATTCTGACCTCTGATTCTAACATATCTGCACAGTTTTTGGTTTTGTTTTTCCAAATTTAATATATAGGTTTTTACAATATATAGTTTTTGGATAGTTCAGTGATTTTAAAATTATTTGTACTTAATTTGTTTTCTAGGTCAATAGCGTTTGATATTAGATACCTTACATTTTCTTCTGTTTTTTCGATCCTTTGATTTTTTTCCCAATATTACCTGCTTTCTCCCAGAATCATTGATTTCTATTTGATGGGTTTCAAGGAATTTGTTACTAGGGTAATATTTATCATTATTTCTTTGAAGTTATTCTTCTTCTGATTCTTTCTTTTGGAGCTTTTATTTCATTTTTTTAATCTCACTTCATTTCTTGTAGTCTTTGTTGGAAATCCTTTCCCCTGCCCTTCTTCCTTTTATTTTTAATTTTATCTTTTTTTTTTCTTTTGAGGCAATTGGGGTTAAGTGACTTGCCCAGGGTCACACAGTTAGTGTCAAGTGTCTGAGGCTGGATTTGAACTCAGGCTCTCCTGAATCCAGGGCCAGTGCTCTATCCACTGGGGCACCCAACTGTCCCTCCTTCCTTCCTTTTAAATCTCTATTTGCAATTGTTATTGAGTTACTTGCTCTTTCTTTGGGGCATTTTCTATATCTTCAATAATTTCTGATATGGTCAGTTTTCTCTGAAAACTGTTTTCTTTGATTTACTAATGTATTCAGATTTAGTTCCTGATTTGAGTCTTTGTTTTAAGGCTAGACTGTTCCCTACTACACTTTTGGGTGTGGTCCTTGCACCTGCTTGGCATCACCTTGATCACCTGTATTCCTATGCTGATCTTCATCTCCTGTGGTGAGGCCCTCTGGATCTTTTAGGTTCAGAGTACTGGATCTTTAGGATCCTATCTAGGAAAAGATTGTTAATGGCCTCAGAGGTCCTAGGTCTGGGGTACCCTTATCTGAACATGGTCCTCGCTACCTTGGTTATTGTATACTTTCAAGGCTTCCAAAGTCCCCACTTGGTTCTTCCTTTCTTCCTTTCTTTCTTTCGATATATTTTATCTATCTATCTATTTATTTATTTTTGCAGGGCAATGAGGGTTAAGTGACTTGCCCAGAGTCACACAGCTAGTAAGTGTCAAGTGTCTGAGGCCGGATTTGAACTAGGGTTCTCCTGAATCCAGGGCCGGTGCTCTATCTACTGCACCACTTAGCTGTCCCTCACTTGGTACTTTCTTAGGGGAGTTCTTCATTCTTCCTTTGGACACAAAGTAATGTGTGTTTCTGACCTTTCTTTGGTCATGTTGAGAACCTTCCTTGCATTGGTACTAGATTTGCTGGTGACCCCTTTTCTATTGACCTCTGACTTCTGTCTGATCTTATTGTAGTTTTTCATTATTGTTTAGTCCAGTACAAAATTCAAGGTTTTTCCAAGAATCGTTATGTGGAACCTGGGTGGTCTGCCCTCAAATCAGGTAGCCATATTAAATGGAAGACCCCTTACATATACATAATGCTCTGGACACAGGAAGTGGTCATTGTATATTTAATGAATTAGCTTGTTAGCGTTGTGTGTATTGTTTTCTTAGTTCTGCTTATGTTACTTAGCATCAGTTCTTCCCAGATTCGTCCATATTTCTCAAATTCTACATAAATGTATTTTCTAACTGAATAATAATATTTCATTATACTCATATACCATCATTTGTTTAGCATTTCCCCATTTAGAGGGTTAGAATTCCTGAATTTTTATTTAGTTGAACATAAGGACACAGGAGAGGAGAGAGGAAAAATTATTCTATAATTTGTATTTATAACTCTGCAAACTGTCAGGAAATACTCTTAAAACTATCAAAAACCTTAGAAATTCTTCCTTATACTTCCATATATGTTATGAAAGACAATTCCAAGCCAAGTAAGCATCTTTGAGTGGGAACTTTACCTGATTTGGGATAAGGACTTTCCATTCCTATCGTTACTTCATACTTAGAAACCTGCTTATTTTGTTTGTTAGGCTTAAAAAGTTATATTACTCAAAGGGAAATTTTTTCTTTTATATATGTATCAATTTTCCTTACTTTCACAACATGGGTAGTTCCTTTGCAGTAATATGAAATAATGCACTGAATGGTGAAGAAAACAATTTACCATGGCTCAAATTAGACACTGCTAATTCACACAGTGATCTCTTATAACATTCTCTAACAAAATGTCACAGTCCTTAAAGGGAAAAAAAATCAAATTAAAATAGGGAAACACAAAATTTTAAAAATCCATTCAAATTCTTTACCCAATAAGGAAAATTAGGATTATTGTATTTCCCCTTTTGAATATGATGTGTATTGCCTTCATAGTATCAAAGACTTGGAAGTGAAAGAATCCCAGAGGCCATTTATTTCACCACTTTTATTTTTAAGGGCTAAATGACTCCCCCAAAGTCTCTGACATAGTAAAATAATTGGAATTTGAACGCATGTCCTGTGATTCTAAACCTACAATCTTTGCACTGTATCATCCTGCTTCATATGGTCTTTTATAGCCCTTATATATCCTTTGACTTGTTCATCTTTCTGATGGTTCTGAAATAGCTTTCTTAAAGGCAGCATCTCCAAACCCAAATGTGTAAGAAATTTTAAAGTATCAGGTTTGTATCACCTCCCATGGTCCCCTGCTTCATCCATCCCTACCCCCACCCCCAAATAGTGCTCAAAGATTGGAGCATTGGAGAAACCCTCATAAATACATGTTGATGTTTTTAGGAGATTTCTGAATCATGGCAGTAGTGGTTGGGGACCAAAATTTAATTAGAAGCACATGCTAGGCGTGTGGCTGTAAAGTCTAAGACTCCGGGAGACAGAGGAAATCAGTGGGGGTGGAGGGAGGTGGGAGATGTGTACTGGGACAAAGTGTGTTAGTAGTGAGGGAAAATAACATCCAGATCCAAAGTGGAAGTGGGGAGGTCGGAAAAAAAGAGAGGGGCTGCAAGAACCCATTTAGCTTTTCTTAAGATTTAGCGCACGTGTGTGTGTGTGTGTGTGTGTGTGTGTGTGTGTGTGTGTGTGTGTGTGTGTGTGTTAAAGGCAGCAGTCTTTTTCCTTTAATTGAAATTGGATGATGGCAGCAACAAAACCCAAACAGAGAATAATTAAAGAGCATGGGGGTAGCTAATGAAATGAAAATACTTTTAAAAGGATGAAAGGAAAGTGTTGTTAACACACCATGTGGTTAATCCATGCACCTTGCTGCTGTGGAAACAATAGCACAGAGTCAGATCCCGTGATGGAAATAAGCGACTTCCTGGGTGGAAGTGTGGCACTCTGGGAAGAGATTAACTTTTCCAGTCATAGGGGCATCTTTAGCCTACTGAAGCAATGATTTGATAAATGGTACCATTGTGGCTCAAGGGCATACTTCTGGTTGGTTTCAAAAAGGAAAGTTCCCTTCCCCCCCCCACCCCCCAGTCATAGGCTCATAGATAGATAAAGAGATAGAAGAGACCCCAGCAGCCATTTAGGCTAAGGCTTTTATTTTACAGATGAGGAAACTAAGGCTCCCGGGAGTTAAATGACTTGTCTATGGTCATAAAAGTAATATTTCATAGTCAGGAGCTAAACACAAGTCCTTTGCCTTAAAAGCCATTGCTTTTGCCTAAATGAGTTTGTGATATATTAGGTCTTCCCCCGTACAAGAAGAGTAGAATATTGAATAGTACTCTCTTTGAGAATGTTCCAATCAAAAATAGAAATAGTTATATAAAATGCTTTAAGCCATTGATTAGAGAAATGTGAATTAAAACAACTTTGAAATACCATCTCATGCCTATGAGACTGATGAAAATGAAAGGGGAAAATGACAAATGTTGGAGGGGATTTGGAGGAAGTAGGATGATAATATACTGTTGGTAGAACTGTGAACTGATCCATCCATTTTGGAGAGTAATCTCGAATTATGCCCAAAGAGTTACTGACCTTTGTACCCCCTTTCACCCAGTAATATCACTATTATATCTATATCCCAAAGTAATCAGGGAAAAAGGGGGGAAAAAACCAAAACTATCTTTTAAAATATTTATAACAGCTCTTTTTGTGATGTCAAAGGACTGGAAATTGAGGGGATGCCCATCCATTGGGAAATGTCTGAATGAGCTGTGGTATTTGATTTTGATAGAATACTACTGTGTTGTAAGATGAGCAGGTTGGTTTTAGGAAAAAAAAAACATGGAAAGACTTGCATGAAATAATAGAGAGTCAATTAGCTGAACACAGTGAATGTTGTATACATTAAACAACAAAATTGTTCAAAGACTAACTGTAAATGACTAAGCTATTCTAAAAATATGAACATTCAAATCAACTACAAAAGACTTATGAAGGAAAATGCTATGTATCTCCAGAGAATATAAAGAAGTATGTATTATGTGGTTCCATATACACCCACACACACACCCGCACACAGAGATATGTGTATGTGTGTATGTATGTATGTATATATGTATATGTGTGTGTACATATATATATGTGGGTATGGGTGTGTGTATATACACACACACACACACACACACACACACACACACACACACACACACACACACACACACACACACTATTGGCCTGCTCTAGTGTGGGGTTAGGAGAGAGTGAGAGAGACAATTGGGAACTCAAAATGTAACAAAAACAAATGACTAAATAGTTTACAAAGAGAATGAAGTGTATGCTCAATTTTGCAATGGAAGCACTGGATTTATTCAAAATCTCCTGAGTTTTCCTAAGTGAAGCTATAGTCCTATTAAGAAAATAGAGAGAAAAAAGGAGAGAGACTGAGACTATTAATATATGGTATTCCTTGCTTAGTAGATTGCTGTAGCATCCCCTTGGATTTCTGAATTCATATCTGTATCACAAAAGAATAATAGTTCTTCTAGAGAAAAACTTTTTGGAAATCAATATATCTAGCTACTGACATGTTCTTTCTTCCTTTGCTCCCTCCCTCCCTCCCTCCCTCCCTCCCTCCCTCCCTCCCTTCCTTCCATCCCCTCTCCCTCCCTCTCTTCCTTTCCACCTCCCTTCTTCCTTTTCTCTCCCTCTCTGTCTCTGTTTCTCTCTCTCTTCCTGAGAAACTGTTTTTTCCAACTATTACCATTAATTTTTGGTGTGCGTTTACTCATGCACAGGACATATATAAGTATGTGTATGTATACATATATTATATAATAGTTTATTATAATTTATATGTTTAATAAAGGCAGGGTGTGTAATTTGTGACCACAAAAAGAACTGTTTATATATATTTTGGTACAAATAGGTCCTCTTCCCTTTTCTTTGATCTCTTTGAGATACTGACTTAAAAAGAAGATACTGGGTCAAATGGTATCTGTGCAGTTTTATAGTCCTTTGGGCATAGTTCCAAATTGTTCTCCAGAATGGTTGGACTATTTCACAACTCTAGTAACAGTACGTTAGTGTTCTGATATTTCCACATTCCCTCCAGCATTTGCCATTTTCCTTTACTGTCATATGACCCAATCTGATAGGGGATACATCAGAGTTGTTTTAATCTGAATTTCTTCAATCAGTAGTGATTTAGAGCATTTTTATGTGACTCTTGATAGCTCTTATTTCTTCATCTAAAAATTGCCTTTTCATGTTCTTTGACCATTTATCAACTTGGAAATTGTCATAAATTCTTCCTATATCCATAGATCTGACAGGTACTGCTAGTCCAAAATCAGATACTGCTAGTCTTCCTTTCTTCACATTTTTTTCATTGATTCTCTTGATATTTTTGGTTTTTTGTTCTTCCAGATGAATTTTATGAATTTTTTTTAGCTCTTTAAAATAATTCTTTGGTAATTTGATTGGTATGGTTTTGAATAAGTAAATTAACAGGTAGAATTGTCATTTTTATTATATTGGCTTGACCTATCAGTAAGCAATGAATATTTCTATAATTGTTTAGATCTGTCTTCATTTGCTTGAAAAGTGTTTTGTAATTATGTTCATATAGCCCCTGAATTTGTTTTATAAGTCTACTTTCAAGTATTTTATATTTTCTGCAGTTATTTTAAATGGAATTTCTCTTGTTGGTAGTATATAGAAATTCTGATGATTTGTGTGGGTTTATTTTATATTCTATAACTTTGCTGAATTTGTTCATTGTTTCAAGTAGTTTTCAGCTGATTTCCTAGGTGTAATTGCCATCTCTGTCTATAGACATACACACATACATACTTAATTTCTAATAACAAATTTATCTTACCCAACAGGAAATTAGGAGAAGTGAATAAGAGAAAGGGGGGAAGCAATAAAAGGAAGGAAGGAAAACAGAAAGCAAAACAGACTCTAGAGGAGAGACAGGATAAAAACAGAGAGAATGGATGGAGGGGAATGCATAGCTAGTGAACCTAACTATGCATGTGAATGAGATGAACTCATCCATAAAATGGAAGTGGATAGCAAATTGGGTTAGAAACCAGAATCCAACAATATGCTGTTTATAAGAAAGACACTTGAAACAGAGAGACACATACAGAGGTAAAAAAGGGTGGGGGGGCTAGAGCAGAATCTATTATGCTTCAGGTGAAGTAAGAAAAACAGGGGTAGCAATCATGGTATCAAACAAAGCAGAAGCAAATTAGAGTCAATTAAAAGGGATAAGCATGGAAACTACATTGTGCTAAAAGACACCAGAGACAATGAAGTAATATCATTACTTAACAACATCAACCAAATGTCATAGAATCCAAATTCTTAAAAGAAAAGACAAATGAATTACAGGAGAAAATAAGAAGTAAAACGCTTCTAGCGGGGGCCCTCAAGTGAAAACTGAATGAGAATAGAAAGGAGTATATCTTTTCTCAGTTATATATGGCACCTTCACAAAAAATGATTTATGTATTAGGGCATAAAACTTCACAAACAAATGGAGAAAAGCAGAAATATTAAATGCATGCATCCTTTTCAGATCATAATGAAATAAAATCACATTCAATAAAGGGCCATGGGAACATAGATTAAAAATTGGCAAAGAAATAATCTAATTCCAAAGAACAAATAGAAACATTCAATAATTTTATTAAATAGAATGACAACAATGAGACAGTATTCCAAAATTTCTGGTATGCAGTCAAATATTTAGTGAAAAATTTATACCTCTAAATGAATACATATACCATATGTATATACATATATGTTCCTTTATGCAATAGTTGCTAATTATCATTTGATCCTTACTGTGCCTCCACCACAGCATTTGAATTATTTCTTTCTGGCTACTTTTTTTGCCACCTCTATTTCTAAGTTATTTAGGCAGTTTCCTTAGTTATTTGTTGAAATATAATATCTAGGTTCTTTCTTTGATCATGACTTTTAGATAGTCCAATAATTATTAAACATCTCTACTAAATTTGTTTTCCAGGTCAGTTGTTTTTCCAATGAGATATTTTACATTTTCTTCAATTTTTCATTCTTTTGACTTTGTTTTGTTGTTTCTTGTTGTCTCATGAAGTCATTAGCTTCCACTAGTCCAATTCTAATTTTAAAGGAAGTTATTTTCTTCAGTGAATTTTTGTAACAATTCTTGTTTTTTAGGTGTTATTTTCTTCAGGGTTTAACCCCCACCCCTTTAACCAAGCTGTTTATTGTTATTTCATAATATTCTTCCCTTGCTCTCATTTCTTTACCTAGTTCCCCCTCTACTATTCTTATTTGATTTTTTAAATCATTTTAGCTCCTCTAGAAATTCTTTTTGGGTTTGTGTGAAATACAGTTTTCTTTAAAGCTTTGCTCATAGTTACTTTTACTTCATTGCCTTCCTTGTTTGTGTTTTGATCTTTGTTATGAACATAGTAGTTTTTTATGGTCAGGTTCTTTTTTGTTGATGTTTGCTCATTTTTCCATTCTATTCTTTTAAAAAAAATTAAGATTTATGTTAAAGGTTGGCTTTGTTTCTGTCATGGGAGGAAGAGGTACTGTCTCAAAATTCAGCCTTTTTTTTCACGACTGTTTTTAGAACTAGTTCTAGTTGTTTGGAAGTTTTCATCACTTCCAAGGTGGTCATTGCTCTTCTTTTTTCCCCACTCTGGTCCTTACCCTGGAAGTGTCCCTGATCACTTTTGATTGAAATCGATACTGTTCCTTAGGGTTCCTGAATACTTGTGACCAAAAGCAATATTGTTCCTCAGAGCTCCCACTTGACCAAAAGTGCTCCTCTCTGCCCTTGAACTGTAACTCAGAAGTCAGTATAGGTAATGGATTTGTCAAACAGTGTCTGGTCCTTCATTCAGTACTAGTACAGGAGAACCCTGTAATCTACTTCTGATCACTTGTCCATTCACACCCCCCACCCTCAAGAACTCAAGCAATTCAAAATAAGTTATACATGAGCAGTCACGGAAAAATTCCCATATTAGCTAGTTGTGAGAGAAAACAGTAAAAAACACAATTTCAGATTAAGGAATTGTCAAAGAGGAAAAGAAAAAAAAATTTAAATGTGTTACCATCTGTTATCAGATACTATCAGTTCTTTCTCTGCAGATGGGCTCCAAGTCTTTCAGGGTTATATCGGATCATTGCCTTGCTGAAAATAATCACATGCTTCCCAGCAGATCATCCTCCACTATTGCTGTTATTTTGTATACAGTACATTTCACTCTGCTTCAGTTCATGTAGGTCGTTCCAGTTTTTTCTGATAGTATCCTGTTCATCATAAGTTGTATATGGTACCTTAAGCTTGACAGAGAATTTTCTTCATAGTAGCCCAGCAAAGTAGGTACCATACATTTTGCCATTATAATCAATCATCATAACTATTTCTCTCCATCCCACTCCCTTTCCATTACATTCACTCTATCTTCTTTTTACCTATTCCTCCTCAGAAGTGTTTTACTTCTGACTGTCCTCTCCCTCGCTCAGCACTCCCTTTTTTCACCCTTACTTCCTTATCCTCTTCCCCTCCTATTTTCCTGCAGGGTAGATTGCTGCTTCCAATTGGGTATGAAAGCTATTCCCTCCATGAGCCCACTCCAATGAGATCATGGTCCCTGAGCTAATTCTGTTTTCTAAATTTTTCTTCCTCCCTCCCTCCTCAACCCTTCCTATGAGATCAAGCAATTCAATATGTCATACTGGTGCACTAATGCAGAACATCTTCATCCTCCTTGAAGTGTTTTGCTTTTTACTGCTCTCTCCCCCAATCTGCCCTTTCCTCCTTCCCTTCTTCCCCCCTCCCCTTTTCTCTCTCCCCCACATGGCAAAAATATATTATTATACCTACTTGAGTATGTATGTTAGTCCTTCTCTGAGCCAATTCTGATGTTATTAAGGTTCACTCATTCCCCAACTCCTTCTCCCTCTTCTACTCTCCTCCATAAGCTTTTTTCTTGTTTCCTTCATGTGAACTACCTCTCGCCAGACCATCTCTCCCCTTCTCCCTCTCCCAGTTTATTCCTCCTACACCTTAACCCTATTTTAATGATGTTATCATGGATTAGTTAGGTGGCACAGTGGACAAAGCACCAGTCCTGGACCTAGGAGGCCCCAAGCCCAAATCCAGCCCCAGACATGACACACCACCCTGTCTGCCCAACAAAGAACAAAACATTAATGCTTTATAGATATCATCCCTTCATATTCAGTTCAGCCCTGTCTTCTGTGAATTTCTTACTGAGATAGTTCTTATGATTTCAAAGTATTATCTCCCCATGTAGGAATGTATATGGTTTGATCTTTTAATATCCCTCATGAAGTTGTTTTCCTGTTTACCTTTTTATGCTTCTCCAGGGTCTTGTATTTGAAAGTCAAATTTTCTATTCAGTTCAGGTCTTTTCATCACAAATGCTTGAAAGACCTCTTTCTCATTGAAATCCCATTTTTGCCTCTGAAAGATTATACTCAGTTTTTCTAGGTACGTGATTTTTGGCTGAAGTCCCAGTTCCTTTTCCCTTTGGAATATCATATTCCATGCCCTTCGGGTCCTCTAATGTAGAAGCTGCTAGATCTTGTTTTATCCTTATTGGAGCTCCACAGTATTTGAATTCCTTTTTTCTAGCTGCTTCCAGTATTTTCTCCTTCACCAGGGAGTTCTGGAATTTGGCTATAATATTCCTGGAGGTTTTCCTTTTGGGATCTCTTTCAGGAGGTGATCGGTAGATTCTTTCAATTTCTATCTTAGCTTCTGCTTCTAGAACATCAGGGCAATTTTCCCTCACAATCTCTTGGAGGATGGTGTCTAAGCTTTTGTTTTGGTCATGGTTTTCAGGTAGTCCAATTATTTTCAAATTATCTCTCCTAGATTTATTTTCTAAGTCAGCTGTTTTTCCAAGGAGATATTTCACATTGCCCTCTATTTTTTCATTCAGTTGGATTTGCTTTACTGTGTCTTGGTTTCTCCTAAGGTTACTAGCTTCCATTTGTTCAATCCTAATTCTTAGGCAGTTATTTTCATCAGAGTTTTTTAATCTCCTTTTCCATTTGGCTTTTCAAACTGTTGACTTTTTTCTCATGACTCTCTTGCATCATTCTCATTTCCCTTTCCATTCTTTCCTCCTTTTCTCTACATCTTCTTTCTATTTCTCCTACTTTCTCTTCAAAGTCCCTTTTGAGAACTTCCATGGCCTGAGACCAGTTCATATTTTTCTTGGAAGCTTTGGATGTTGGAGCTTTGACCCTGTAATTATCTTCTTCTTTTGAGGTTGTATTGTGGTCTACCTTACCCCCAAAGAAGTTTTCAATGGTCTTCTGCTTTCTCTGCCTACTCATCCTGGCTTACTATTTCTTGGCTTTTAGCTCCTTCTTAAAGTGTGGCACTGCTTCCAGGATACACTGTTCAAGCTACAGCATGGCCCGGGGGATGGTTGGGCTTCTTCTCAGCCTGCCTGGCCTTGCTTTCACTTGATTTTAAACTCTCCACTGGGGGGTGGGGGTGGGGCTGCTTCTCGGCTCCGCTCCTGTTCTCAGCTCCGCTCCTGTTCTCAGGTTCAGAGGGTCCCAGGTGTTTTGGGTTGAGGTGGGGCAGGTTTTAATCTCACCTGGCCTGTTCTCAGGTCCAGAGAAAACCTCATGCCTACTTACTAAGCAACCAACCAGCAAAGCTTTCTGTGATGTGGTTCTCAGCTTCCATTGAGAAGCTCCCTTGCTTCCCTCCCCTACCTGGGTCTCCTGCCACTCAAGATTTCTTCCTGGTTGCCCGCTGGGGTGGGACAGTCGAATCCTTCCCCCCAGTCCATTCGTACCCCTGCACTTACCTCCCTCCCCCCTTCCTGGCTAGCCATTCAGCACAACTGCACATTTGGTTCCAGAAGATGCCGGTGATGCAGCCAATTGAGAGGCACTGGGGCAAATTCCTCTGGCTGGTGTCTGGTGTGTCAGCCTGATTGTGGGGTTAGGCTTTATTTGTGGCCCAACATGGCCCCCTGAAATCTATCTATAGCTGGAGAAAACTCTCAGCCCATATTTTTGTGTTTTTCTGCCCCAAGGGTTTTTATTGATATTTTTGGGGTGATTGTATCAGGAGCCCTGTGGGTTTAATGTCTTTCCCCTGCTATCTTGGCTCTGCCCCCCCCCCCCGAGATAATTTTAATAAAACATTTTACAAATCTTAAAGTGCCATGTAAATGTGCCATTATTATTAACAAAATTCCTCCCACTGATAAAAAAAAAACTTCAGAAAAAATAAATTAAGAAAGTGCTAAAATAAGTGAATGAATTAGTGAATCAGAAAACATTTACTATATACTATCCATGATCCAATGATCCAGGGATCATGCTAAGTACTCGGTATACAAAAAGAAAAGCCCAAGTTTTGGGGTGAGACAATCATTGTTCTTGAAGATCTCATATTATGATTGTGAGAGACCACATATATGGAAGAGTTCAGCTGAATAAGATACAGAAAACCCTGGTGGTCCTCAGTGTACAGAGTAAGTGGTGAGGTCAAGTGGCCCTTAAGGCTCAGAGGCATGTCAAATGGCAATGCTCAGGGGTGCTCTATGTTACCAGAAGAATTATAATGTGTGATTCCCTGCAATAAGAGAACAGAAAGGTAAAGAATCAACATATAAAGGAGAGAATATAGATAGAGTATGTGTGTGTGTATGAGGCTGAGGGTGGGGCGGGGGTGGGGAGGGAGGAGAGACTATAGATTCTGTGAAGAGAACTGTCTTAACTTTTTATCTCCCCATGGAACAGTACTGTGCTTTGTAAGAAATTAATAAAATTTGTTGAAGAAATGATTTCTGTTTATGTACCATATATCTGTATGACTAACTACCATAAAATGTTAGATTCTAATGTGTTGCTATTGATACTGCATTCTGTACCCAGCATGGATGTAGCAAAAGCAAACTAGGTATAAATTACACTGATACCCATCTTTCAATAGGTGCTTTATCATAAAAGAACAGTCATGCCACCCCATACTCCTCTTCAGAGAAAAAACTTTCCTCAGCCTGTTCTGTTCTATTCTATTTCTCTTTTCTCTCATGAAATGCAAGTATGAGAAAGGAATTAAATGATAATTTGTTGAATTTCTGGGACTGGTTCTGAATATCTTGATAGTGCATATTCCTTCAAGTGGCAAAAATTAAGCTCTTATGGGACTTAGGCAATTCTGGGAGTTAGGAATGTACTCATTTTCAAAGACCAAGTCTATGCCCTTTTTGGAGAAAAAAGACCTGTCTAAAGGCTGTAATGGACTCTATTGTGTTAAGTATTGTCTCTTCTCTTGTTAACCACTTGCAGCCACCAAAAATGACTTAAAATTGCTTGCATTTTTTTTTTTGTCTACTGGTTTAGTAAGACTAAGTCAGTAAAAACCTATCTTGGGATTCTTCTCATTCTTTGGTGCTAACTCTGCATTCCAATTCCTAGAATGCACATCAATTTGAAATTGTCTGATTTAGTAAAATTTTGTTAAATTTCTACTGCATACAAAATAGAATAGTATTAGAAACTGAACCTGTGATTTCATTGGCCTCAGAAACTCAACAGTAAAGATACTTCTTCTACCAGTTCAGATCAGTCAGGACCTTCTTTGCAAAATAGTCTTAGAAAGTTGCCTAGGGAACTAAGAAGTTAAAAGGCTTTCCAGAGGCCCCACATCAATTATGGATCAGCTTCAGGACTCGAAGCCAGATCTTCCTGGCTCCAAGGCTAGCTCTCTACCCATCATGACACACTGCCTCTAAAAGGCACCATATAAGGGACTTTACAAATACAAAGTATTAGTCTAAATATTGGGGAATACAAATATGAAAATAATTCATTTCCCACCATTGGTGAATTTTTAATTTTGGAGGGGGTAGGAGTGAGACATGCAGACACTTAACCATAATTTAACTTAGAAAAGAATTAAGTGTATAATGATAGGTGGAATGGTAATAAAAAGCAAGGTTATTTCTACCTGTGGAAATAAGGGAAGTCATTTTGAAGGAGGAGGGACCTGAACTAGTCTGTAAAGAAGGAAAGGATGTAGATAACCAGAGACTAGGAGTGGGAGGGGAGGGGATTATATAATTGTTCTGACCATGAAAGACAGTCACATATACAGCTGCATAAAGGCTGCTGAGGATAGTTCAAAATCAGAGAGTAGTGAGTTGATTGAAGTATGGAGTTCATAAAGAGTATTAAAATGGAATAAGTTTGGAAAGAAAACTGGAGACTGATTGTAGAGAACCTTGAAGACCCAGCTAATGAGTTTATATTTTATTCCACAGATCTTGGAAGATATTGAAACTTTTATTATTTTAATAGTGAAATCTCACCAACTTATGCATTAGAAAGATTTCTTTTATAGTGGCATGAAGGCTGAATTGGTGAGGGAGAGATGTGAGTCAGAGAGGCCAGTTGGGAGGCTACTATGAGAGTGTAGGCAAGTGGTAATTAAGGGTTGAGCTAGGGAAGGTGGCATTGGAAATAGAAAGGAGGAAGAGATTCAAGGGGAGTTTTGGAGGTAGAATCAACCAAATAATTGACTGTGTAGGGGAAGGAAAGAAAAAGGGTCAAGGATGAATTTGAGGTTTGGTGCCTAGAAAAAGTTGGTGCCACCAAAAGAAATTACAAAGTTAGGAGGGCGAATTTTTAAAGGAACATAATGAGGTATGTTTTGGCCATGTTGAGTTTGATTTCCTGGGGAGAACCTTACCAGTAAAGATTCCTTGTTGATAGTTGGAAGTAAAAAATGAGCTCAGAAGAGAATTTTTCATAGAAGTTAACCATTTGGGGACTGCACAGATCATTGAGACCATGCATGGGAACAGATAATATTGTCAAGGGTGGAGGAGAACTTGTCGAAAGAGAAGAGAAACTGAGGAAGGCATTTTGGGGGACAGGAGGAAGAAGAATTGCTAGCAAAGAGATTTAGAAGGATCAGTCACAATGGTAGAACTGTGATAGACTAGTGTCATGAAAACCGAGGGAGGGAGGTGAAAGTACTATAAAAGAGGGGTTTGTCAGCAGTCCTATATGTTGCAGAAAATTTGAGAAAGATCAGGGTCTAGAAAAAAGTATAACCAGGAGAAGAGTGAGTCAAGTATAAGGAACCTGGATAAGGTTGTTCAACCTCTACCCTTTCCTCACCAGACTGGGTCACAGAGTGAAGGGGAGTATAGAAACTCCTCTGGTAACTCATCTTACTTTTGGATAGCTCTTATTCTAAGGAAGAGCTTCCTTATAGTGGGACAAATGCTGTCTCTGTGTACTTTTGTACTTAGTTCAGTCTCAGAGGGCCAAACAGAAAATGGCTAATCCTTTTTTGCAAAGATAGCCCTTCAAATATTTAATGGGGGCGCAGCTAGGTGGAGCAGTGGATAAATCACAGGCCCTGGATTCAGGAGGACCTGAGTTCAAATCTGGCCTCAGACATTGACACTTACTAGCTGTGTGACCCTGGGCAAGTCACTTAAACCTCATTGCCCCACCGAAAAAACAAAAAAACAAAAAAACCCCAAAATACTCAATGGCCGTTATCTTGTTATCTCTAAGTCTTTTCTTCCCGCCCCCCCCCAGGCTAAATATCACCAGTTCCTTAGCCATTCCTCTAAGACTTGATTTTTAATCCCTTCACCAGGCTGGTGAATCTCCTCCAGGCATGATTGTCAATGAGCTAAGGCTGGGGATTTCCCTGATGATCTCCATGGTGTGGTGAACTCTCAGATGTGGAAGCTCCCTCTACTAATGCAGTTTAACAATTTTTCTGCAATGTATAAAGTCTTGGAGAATTGCCTAGAGCACTGAGATGCAAGAACTGAACAGTGTACCCTAGGTGTGGTCTGATTTGAGGCAAAACACAAGACTATTATACTTTCTTATCAGTCTTTTAATGCAACCATATTTGGGGGGGGGTATCATGATGAGGAAAGGGAGTAAATTCAGGAAGGAATAGATACTCCTGAGAGGTAGAAGTTCAAGAAATTATGATCCATTTAATTCACTTCTACAAACATTCATAAGGTACCTGTATTTGCAAAACAAAGTTAGTTACTAGGGTTACAGAAGCAAAATGAACAGTCCTGCTTTCAAATACCATACAGTCTTCTGAGAGCATAAAAATGTGTATATAGAGAAGAAAATAAGATGTTCTATGAGAAGAAAGTAATAACAATTAGGGGATTGGGTAATACTTGGTGGAGGAGATGGCAGCAGTGCTGAAACTTGAATGTAGTTAAAGGAAGAGGTGAAGAAAATGTCCATTCCAGGCATAAGGGATGTGTGAAAGCATGAGAATGAAAAATGGAATGATGATCTATGAGGGCAAGTAAGAAAAAGTCCAATTTGGATGGACCATAGTTTGTAAAGGGGATGAATATGAAATTTACAAAGATAAATTAGAAGAATATTATGGAAAGCTGAGATGAATAGACATAGGGATGAAGGGCACAGTGGGATGGATGGGTGGACAGAGTGCGATAGGGATTGGACGGGGGTGGGATTTGCACTCAGATGGACTGGGTTGAGAATACTAGAAAGGGATTTGTGCTACTCAGAGCAAAAAGCTTTGGCTGGCAGTGACTAGGAGAGCAGAATGTTTGAAGGCAAGCTGAAAGGGTTTGCTAGCCAAAGGGCAGGTTAAGTACAGAACCATAACAAAAATCAGTCCTAAGATTCCAAGTGACTGTCAGCTGATGGATTGTAGGCAAGGCTTTGCAGGCCAGAGTTGTGGGAGGGATAGTTTTCAACAGGACAAAGAAAAATGAGTGAATTTTGTTTCAGACCTTTATAAATAATATCCCCAGAATTATTTGTGAAGTTTGTTTGTACTGAGGTGCAGAAACAGGGTTTTTGGAGAAGGAAACTGAGCTAGTTTTAGGCTTGTTAGTGTGATGTTTAAAAATCTAATGAGTGGTCACCTTAAATTAGAAGCTTTAGCACCAGTCATTGGGCATCAAGCATTTATTAAAGTATATTAGGGGCTAGTAAGAGGAACAAGTGTAGGAAGAAATAGATCTGTCTACTTTGCCTATTGTGCCTGCCCCCACCACTGTAGGGACTGAAATTTAATATATGGAAAGTTAATTGGGTGACTGGCCGAAATTTTGGGGTCCCAGAAATAATGAGGGACCTTTAGGTTCAAAGCTCCCTCCCCTCTGAACTGCCCTTTTAGATATTTCTCCCAGGCGAATAAGAGAAGAGCCTTACAGCTTTATTTCCACAAAAAGATCAGATTTTATTACTTGGGAATTAATTAAACAACAAAGGTGAAATTAATAAAAATCAAAGATAAGAAATAGGGAAAAAAAGAAATACAGATAAATTCTCTTAACTCTAAACTAAGTCTATGCAATCCCCAGATCATTTACAATTAAGCTAATTCAAAGGAATATGTGTTCACTCACCACACCTGGGATGTCTGCAATTGCTTGCACCACCAGAAAGGCAGAAGAGAGAGAGAGCTAGCATTCTGGAAGCACCTCAGCCTCCCCTCAGGGAGTGTTCAATCTTCCTCCCCCAAAAGGGGAGGTCCTTCAAAAACTGCCTATGGAGAGTTCTCCTTCTGACCTCAGTAGCATAGCCAGGTGTGGCCCCTCCCAAATGAGTCAGCTAAATTCCAATAATTTTTACCACAAATAATTTTTACTACACCACCAACAGCTGGTTCCTGAATGAAAAGGGCAAATCTAAATGGCTTCTCCCAGAAACCCCTGTGAAACAGGAGCAGGTCTGTCCACATGCACACACAGCTCCCATCTAATTGACTGGTAGCATTGATTGACATGATTTACAGGCAGTTCTATAGATATAGAAATGGAAGTGACCTTAGAAGTCCTGTCATCTTGCTCCCTCATTTTCACTCACTATTCTTTCCTTGTTAGCTCTAATTGGGAGGTTCTATATGTATAAGTATGTAAATGTGCCTCGAATGTAACAAGTAATTAATAAATGATTATTGCCTGACTTTTTCATAGAAGGAAACCTTAGCCTTAGTCTTGAGATTTCCCACTACATCACATTTTGGGGAACTTCAAGACTAAGGTAAGTAGCATGGGAATATATGAGGGCTACCATATGTCATTTTGTTATCATGACCCTTTTTACAGTATTTTTCTGCACAATGTAGGTTAGAAACTTGATGACAGGCACTTGATTCATCTAAAAGCAAGTAAAAGGAATTTAACAGCACTTGGAAAATACCATGTCATTCCTACTCCTACATTTAGGAAGATGAATTTAGTGCAAATCATTCAGGATTAACTTTGGAAAGCAAGATGGAAAAGTTGTTTCTAGGAAGAAAACAGCCCCCCACCCCCAAAAAATTATGAAAGATAGATTGCAATAGGTCTTTACCAGTTTCTGCCATCTGATGTGTATCTTTCCTTCATGGAAAGCCAGAACTAGCAGGCTGTTTGCTTACCTCTCTCCAGCTTGGGGAGGTGAGACCACTGGCTTCTTCAAACCCCCTTGCTCATTGTTTGCAGCAGCTGTAGTCCCTGGTGACTTACCTGAGCCAGACTGTACTTAAATTGCAGGGGAAGATGCCCTTTGAAAAAACTTTTCTCTTGACTTCTTGTATCAAACCCAGTGGATATTTGGGAGACACTGGCAGATGTGTGTGGGGAGGGGGAATGGAATCATAGGTTGCCCCAGCTGCCTTTGTTACACTGATCAAATAGCAGTTGTCCCCATGGGACTTGTGCCTTTAGCTAAAATGTCGTATCCAGAAGAGCAGCAATGGAAAAAATGAATGAAGTAGGGAAAAGCTGCAAAATAAAAGTTCCCCCAGAGACTAAAGAAGACAGAGCCATTTGCCTCAATAGTCTAGGCTAGCTCTGGCTGCTGCATTCTATTATCCCTCATCACATATGGCTGAGTCATGGGACATGGCAGGTATTAGACTGAGGTATATGCTGAAGGATCTTGTGGAGAAAATGCATTGTTCTAGACTAATTTTTCTTTGGTTCCCCAGATTGCCTGCAGCTTTGATTTCTGGTTCTCCATGTAACTGCATCAGAATCTATAGTTGCTCACATACATCTCAGATAGGGTTCTATCCAGCCACTCAGTAAATTTTATTTTCTATCAGGATTAAGCCCTTCTAAAGAAAATTCATACTTCCTATGCTTGCCAAATTTTCATGAGTGTAAGATAAGGCATATATTCAAAACAAAAACAGTATGTAAATTTGTGATTATTCAATTCCCAGCATATAATATGTGTAATATTCTCCTTCCTTAACTGATTTTTCTTTTCCTACAGCAAGAATAGGCTTCATTCTGCTTTACCCTGGGCAGGTTATAGGAGTGTGTTAGGGGCATTAAAAAACAAAAAACAAAAAAGAAAACCTATGGTGGTAGATTTTCACCTTCAGGTTCCATACCACATTTCTCTCTCTCTCTCTCTCTCTCTCTCATTTTTAAGGAACACACAAATATTTCCCAACTTCTGAATTGTGTGCATACCTTATTTAGTCAGCACCTTTCTACTTTCTAATTTGCTGCTCTTAATCTTTTTAGGGCTGGGAAATCTGATAACACAGTTCATTATAACTGTCAAACAAACAGACAGACAACAAACAAAACAAATGAGAAACAATGAGAAAATGTAACTAAAAATGGCCATATAAAGTTCAGCAGACAAACCAATTAACTTGTACTAAACTGCATTAAATACATGTTAACTTGCATTAGCTTGTATTTTTAAAAATCATGGTTAGAAGGCAATTCAGAAGTTATTTTACCCAATCCATACCTAAATAGAAATGGCTTCTTGATAGGTGGTCATTCATTTGAGCAGAGGCTCAAAGACCTCCAGTGATGGAAAACTCAAGATATAACACAAGATATAACTACAATTAATTTCCCATTTTAAAAAAGTATTAAATGTTAGTGCTTTTTCACTTCTTAAATTGAACCAAGATTTTTTCCCATCTTGGGACAGTTGAATTTCCTTCTCCCAGCTACTCCATTCTCCAAACCATCTTCCATATTGCTGCCAAAAAAAAAAAATCTTCCTAAGGTATAAACTATGACATTCTCTCATTAAAAGACTTTGACTAGCTCTGTTGCCTCTAATATAAAATGTAAATTCCTCATCCTGGAATTTAGAGTTTTCTACAATCCAGTTCCAATCTTCTTTTCCAGACTTATTGCATATTGATCCCATTCATGTACTCTACATTCTAGTTGTTTCTTGAACACAACATTCCATCTCCCATCTCCAAACCTTTGCATAAGCCAAAATCCATGTTTTACCTCTATATCTCAGAATTTTTACTTTCGTTCAATGGTCAGCTCAGTTGCCACCTTTTATCCAAAGTGTCTCTTGATCACCCAGTTGTTAATGCTTTATCTAGAAACTGTAGGTAGAGATAAAAATAGCCAGCCACCAAAGACCAAGAAATATGGACAACGTCTTCCATAATGAGTGACTGCATTTTTTTTCTTCCTGTCCAAATTTTATTCATTAGTGAATTTTAGAAACTAACATTCACTTATTTTGCAGATTCTGAGAGAGGTTATCACTCAAATAATAAGTAAGTCATAATTATAATTATTCTTAAGCCTATCCCAAACCAGGGGTGATGTCTTAGTGGAGAGGGAACTGAAGATGAAGTTTCTGGACCTAGGTTTAAATCCTACTTATGTTCCTTGTTAACAGTCAGCAGTTAGGGACAGCTAGGTGGTGTGGTAGATAGAACACTGGCCCTGAAGTTGGGAGGACCTGAATTCAAATCTCACCTTAGACACTTACTAGCTGTGTGACCCTGGACAAGTCACTTAACCTCAATTGCCTTAAACATCTGGGGCCATCTCCAACCATCATGATGCATATATTACCACTGGACCCAGAAGAGAGTGAGGTTGGTGACCTTGCACAGTCCTCCCTCACTTAAATCCAATTCACCCCTTGTCATGGTCCTCTTCAAGAACAAAAGACAAACAATCTGCAAGGGCAAGTCACCTTGCCTTCCATCCAGCCTTCCACTCAGATCAGATACTTCCCTATTTTTTCTCATGCAAACTAGCACTTTCAACATCAGATCTCCAGAAAGCTTGTTTTTATCTCACAGGAAGGAAATCCACACACCTTATTACACATACCCTGGGGCAGAGCCATCTCAATTGGCCACAGAAAGAAGGCAAATTTACCTAACTCATGATTTCTAGCTGTCCCCTATACTGATTTATGTTGCATCTATTCATCCAACCATCTATGTGCTCTGTCTTTCCATCTGCCATACTGAAATACATGCATACCTGATTGAGCTACTACCTCCTTTTCTGAGCACTGTTTTTGAAGTTCAGTTGCTTCTGAAAAAAACATGCATTTAATTGCTCCATGGACAACTGATCATCCTTGTGAATCCACTGTCCAAAAGGCTTCCCAACCCCCCAGCTGCCACTCCTTTATATGTCTTGACTCCTCCATTCAAATGTAAAAGCCACGAGCACATCTATATCCTAGCTCTTAGCACCATATCAATATATAATAAACACAAACCAAGCGATTTTTCATACATTCATTCACTCATTCATTCATTGGTGCCTTCTCAGGTTTCCTTATCTGTGGACATATTTTATCGGCCAGAAGTAAGTAAACTGTTTGAGAATAGGGACTGATTTGTTTTTGTCTTTGTACCCTTAGTGCCTATCATAGTACCATATATATGATAAATGCTCAGTAAATGTTTGGTGACATATTAAGTTAAATTCACTTTGGACAACTTCTTCCCTCTGTGACCAGTTAGAATGAGTCTAATCCTTTTTCCACATGACAACCTGCTAAAAATATGAAGGCTATACCCACTTATTTTTCCTCTTCTTCCTCTCTCAGCTGTTTCCTTTAGTTCAAATTTCTTCAGTTCTTTCAACTGATCCTTAGTGGGAATAGTTTCAAATTAGTCTCCATGCCCAAACAAAATAGTGCCCACGTCCTTGAAAGGAAAAAGTTGAGTCAACTATTAAAGACAGGAAGCAAGAATTTTAATTATGTTGGAAAGTAGAGTCATAACACTTAGAACTATGCATCTTTTAAAGACTGATATACCAAAGTGTATGGTTGCCAAATGTGTCATCACTATGGAACATCCATGAAGAGCTTGTTAAAATTCATGAGCCTTATAATCTGCAAGGCTACTGAAACAATTTCATTTAATTTTCATATTCTTCTCTGTGATATAATTTTCAGCTTTCCCATAAGAAGGATCATTTTTACACCATCTCAAGTGTGTGGGCTGTTTTCAGATAATATGGATGTCTGAGTCATGCAGGTGATCCTGGTCTTTTCAGCCACCTGTCCCAGAGTGGAGGTGGTGATTAGAGATAAGATCACCTTCCCCATAGCTGCTATTTGGTTATATAGCCTGTGAGGAAAGGAATTACTGATGTGACATTTACTCTAGAAATCAAAGTGAGCATTACTTTCTAGCCCGAGAGAAAATTTGCTTGGGTCTAGAAATTATTTTTTAAAATTGGAAAACTTGTTTCTTTTTACCATTTCATCAATATCTACCCTCTCTACCCTTCTCCAACACATATACAATGTGATCCAGTCCAGTCCAAAAAGCACTTAGAATGTATATGAAATTGTGCTAGTGATGGGGGAGGAAAGGACAGAACAGAAGTAGTTTCTGCACTCAAGAAGTTTATATTCTGTGAGACAGGGATGGAGGTAGGGATACCATAGGAGAAAAAAAAAGACTTTAGATGGATAGATTAGTAGTTCTTTTATCTGCAAGCAACAAAGAATAGGTTGTTTTATTCTATAGCTAATTGAAGCTCACACTTTGAGCTCTAAAATGGTGTTTTGATTTTTAAAATTGATAGTTGTTTTTAGCTATTTAAAATATATGGGGGGGGGCATAGATAGGTGGCACAGTGGATAAAGCACTGACCCTGGATTCAGGAAGGCCTGAGTTCAAATCTGAACTCAGACACTTGACACTTACTAGCTGTGTGACCCTGGGCAAGTCACTTAACCCTCATTGCCCTGCAAAAAAAAAAAAAAAACAAAACAAACAAAAAAACAATAACCAAACAAACAAACAAAAAGGAAAACCAAACCAAACAAAACGATAAAATATATGGGGACAGGGGAAGCCAAGGTGGCGGAGTAGAGGCAGCAACCCAAATGAGCTCTCTTAATGTTCCCCTCAAAACAACTTTAAAATAGAATGTCAAATTGATTCCTGGGACAGTAGAAACAACGAAAGGTTGGGGTGATAATTTTTCTAGCCCAAGATAACTTAGAAGGTTGGAGGAAGAGATCTGTGACACCATGGTGGGGGCCAGTCCAGAGCACACATGGCTGTATCACCTGCAGTGGTCCTTGAAGGTGGCTGCAATACCACCAACATCATCTTGGGACTGCAACAGGAATGGTGGGGGGCGGGGGGTGGCGCTTACTGCTATAGACTAGAGTACAGAGCAGGAGAGCAGTGACCACATCTCTCTCTCTGGATCATACCACCTTGGGAAATATCCAGAACTTATAGCAGCAAAAAACAAACAAACAAACAAACAGAAAACATAAAGCTTGGGACAGTCCCCTCTCCAGGGAAGGAGGGCCCGACTTTAACATAAATGTCAAAGTCAAGAAATAGGCTAGAGAAAAAAAAATGATAAAAAATAACCTGACCATATAAAGCTACTATGTAGACAAGGAAGATGAAGATATAATTCAGAAGAAGACAACAACATGAAACTAGTGAGAAGTAAAGCCTCAAAGAAAATGACAAATTGGACACAAGCACAACAAGAATTCCTGGATAGGTTAGAGGAAGAAAAGTGATAGAGGAAAATTTGGGGAAAGAAATGAGAGTGATGCGAGACAATTGTGAAAAGTGAATTAACAGCAGGGCAAAAGAGGCACCAAAATACTGAAGAAAACATCTTAAAAAACCAGAATTGACTTAATGGTAAGAGAAATATAAAACAAAAAGACCTCTTAAAAAGTAGAATTAGCCAAATGGAAAAAGAGGTAGAAAAGCTCATTGAAGAAAATAATTTTGAATATTTTCACCTTTCCTTGATCACTAAGTACAAGGGTCCCCAGCCTTTTTGTAAGGTGAAATTACAGAATTTGACAACAATGTCTTTGAGAAGAGGGTGGTAGTCAAACTCCTCTTTCTACTGGGAATCTCTTTATACTAGAAGGGACAGGCAGAAATGGTGATATGTAAACTTCCAAGGTCTACTGGTCAGGGATCTTAGAATCATGCTGATCATAATTTTTAATATCAGTGATATCCTCAGGGAAAATTGAGACACTTATTTATGTTTGCCCTGCAATGACTTGTCCTCAGCTACTGTGCTTTTAAATTTAACACAATTGAATACACGTAATGTTAATATGTGGTTAATATGCAGACTACAGGGATCCTTAAATAAATTTTGGTGCCCTTAGTTCTATTTGAGCTTGACATCAGTGCTATAGGCACCCCTTTAAGACTATAAAATCGAGAGAAGGGACTTTTTTGCATTGGTTGAGGGAGTTCCATCATTTGGGAGTTTTTTATACTAATAAAATCACAGAAAGAGAATTCAGAATTATAGTGTAGCATAGGCTATGTGAGAGATATTCCATATCATTGTTCAGATGAGAGTTGTTATTGTTTGTCCTTTGTTCACAAAGAGGACCATGACATGGGAAGTGGTGATGATGTCATGACTTGTAGTGAATTGGATTTAAGTGAGACAAGGCTGTGCAAGATCACCAAACTCACTTTCTCCTCCAGAGCCATTTGGGTCCAGTGGCAAAATATAGATCAGGTTGACCAGAGATGGCCCCAGATGTTTAAGGTACTTGGGGTTAAGTGACTTGCCCAGGGCCACACAGCCAGTAAGTATCTGAGGTGAGATTTGAACTCAGGTCCTCCAAACTTCAGGGCACATGCTCTATCCATTACACCACCAAGCTGCCCATTTCAGATGAGGGTGAAATGAATTAAAACAACTTGATGATTTTTTTTTTGTGAGGTGAAACTTTTTTGAACCTTTGATTTCTTTCCTCTGTGTATGCTTAGCATGCCCATTTTAAAATGTCATAACCACATGCTCAGATAACTTAGTTCCCTTTTCTCCATACTTTCCCAACATAGCCAAGGAAAATTTGAAGGCGAGAGCAAGTTTTCAGGTTCTTAGTAGATAATAAAATGTAAATATTCTTACAAATGTGTAAGGTAAATAGATGACTTGTGAGAGAAATGATGATTTCTTTCTCATATTTGTAGCCAATTATGAAAATTGGGTACATACCAGCTTTTTTTCTCTGTCCTATTTTCTTGTCTAATCTTTCAAGGAGAGGGTTGATGAAAGATAGAATTAATATTCTCATCATTCTTGACATTGCTACTCCACCCAACAAGCTCAGGTTTGGGTGGGGAATATAGATACTTTGTCTAAATTGCCCAAGTTTAAGGGTTATCTTGGTATAGGGATAGTCTCAGTCCAAGAGTGACATGTTGTTATTCTCAGGACCTCTTTGGAGTGAGCTCACTTCTCTTCAGGAAGTCCACCTCATTAATTTTTAACCAATCAGAGTTGATTGCCACCCTTAAGAATTCCCCTCTTACAAAGGCATGTAAGCCATGAATTTGTCACCATAATTGTCTTTGCCTTTTGAAAGTGCCACACACCTCCTTTTATTAAAATGCTGGCATTATTAACAAAATGATTAAATCATCCAGAAATTATGTCTCTCAATCTTTTCATGTCATGCTTGATGACAAAAGTCCTTTCCTATATTCCACAAACCACTACATTTCATAAATAACAGGATTTTCATTATAAAGAGAAATAAGCTATATGTTAGAACTTTTTTTAAAAATTGTGGTCATCATCAACAACATTAACATGTCAGCCTAGTGGAAACTACCTCTTACTAATTCATAGCTCAATTAATCTATAACTTTATAGCTAAGTCCTAAGGAGTTGCCTGAGAAACACAGAAATAAAGTGACTTGCCCAAGATCACGTACACATAGTACGTGTCAGAACTTAAGCACAGGTTTTCTTTATTCCAATGGTCCCTGCTTTCCAAGCCCAGAACTCTACTAAATGTACTTTCTTCAGTTATCTTCTTAATTATTTTTGAAATGTCTCACAAAAATCATAAACTCCAGATTTAAAAATGAGTGCTTCAAGATGTTTGACTATTATTCTTACCCCCTGAATCATCACCACCGCTATCACCACCATGTTTCTTACAGGCCCATGTGGATATGCCACTTAAAATTGTTATTTTGCAAGGTGACTGAGAAATGGACAAGTTGATACAGCTCTAGTCAGGGAACAGATTTTGAGAACTGAACAGCAGGCAGCAATGCTGTTGGCAGAGTAAATGAGAAGGCACTGTGGATTACCCATGCCATCATGGCAAAAAATAGCACAGAAACAGCTGGGAAGCTGTCAGTATGATCTTAAGGAGTAAATGTGAAATGTCTCCACTTGGTGCATTAATTGTGAGTTATTTGGACAGAATAGAGGAGCAAAGGGATAGAGAGGCAAGGTGGTAACTCACCCTTCCTTGGCCTTTTATCTCTCCATATCATGAGTAAATGTCATAGATATCTTCTCTTGAGGTTTCTCTCCTTTTCTCTTTACCTCTCTCCTCTTTATCTCCCTCTTCATGCCTGCCTCACAATGGTATTCATATTCAAACATATATGATTACATACACAATAATATAACTGGAGGGATATATTTTATGAAGATATCGATTTTTCATATAGACAAAATTTAGCAGAGAGGAAAAAATTAGGAAATATGAAGTTTTGCATAGTGCATAGAATATCTATCTATCCATCCATCCATCTATCTGTCTGTCTGTCTATCTATCTATCTATCTATCTATCTATCTATCTATCTATCTATCTATCTATCTACCTACCTACCTACCTACCTACCTATCTATCATCTATCTATCTTTCTATCTAATCTAATCTATCTAAGAAAGAATCTTAGAGATTAATTACAAAGGGGGGAACCTTTTTAGCTGCAAAATTTGGGGGCAACACTAATAATGGTAGTGGTTGTTCTGTGTGCACATGTAAGGACATGCAATATCATTGATATTTTTCATGATTTATTGATTTAGTAAGGAATGCAGGACAAAAATGAAGAAATCCAGTCAAGTAGACAGTACCTGGAGAAGGGAGTTTTGTTCTTGAACAAAATAAGAACTTTTAAATTCAGAAAGATAAACTAGATTGGTTATTTCATGAGGTGGCTTCTTGAAGGGAAGAGTTGTATCTAGGAAGGAGCTGATGTCATGAAAATATATTATGGTGGTCAAAGAAAGAGCAGTATGACCTAGTGGGTTAAAACCCAAGAATCACATGCTCTACTTTTGTATCTGACCTTGGGTGTGGATTATGCTTCAGCCTTTGATAATAAATCCCCACTTCTTACTCCTCCCCTACTTCAGAGGAGAAATTGAATGAGTTGTATGCTTCAGAGGTCACAAAAGAAATATGTTCTGCAAGATATTTCACAATGATTAGAAGTGGTATTTTGAGTTGGATGACTGATTCAAATCAGAATATTCTGATGCTATTTGTTTGCTTAGCTGGGCAATGCAATTCTTTGAAGTAGAAGGAATAATTGGACCAATTGAAAGTACTAGGAGAAGGAGACTAATAATAACTTAGCCCAGAGTATTCCAAAGTATTTCTTGTAGACATTAGGAAATGGTGGTTGGTATTTATCAAACTTAGTATAATGAAATAATTGGAAATACTTTACTAAAGAGTAATCATAATTGAAATTTATATAGTGCTTTGGGTTTTACAAAGAACTTTACATTGGTTATCTCCTTTGAGTACCCGTGATTAGGTACTGCAGCTATTATTATCTTTTAGAGATCTTATAGATTTGACTTGCCCATTCACATGATTAGTAAGTGGTAACTGGAAGACACAAGCTCTTTACTCAGATCTTCCTGTTCCCAAATGTGGTGCCACACTATCCCTCCAACTCCTGTCCTTAGAAAGTCTCTCCATCTCTCTCTCTCTCTCTGTCTCTCTAATCTATGTAACTGTGATTTCTGTGAGAAATTATTCATATTCACAAGCACTCTGCTAAAGTGTGACTATGGTTCATATGTTAAATTATAGCAACAATAATAACAATAATGATAATAGCAGAATTTATATAATGCTTCAAATGATAAAAAGTAGGGTTTTTTAACTCTTCTAAAATGTAAATTGCATTTTATTTTTCTAATTGCATGTAAAGATAATTTTCAACCTTTTTCATAAGATTTTGAGTTCCAAATTTTTCTGCCTCTCTTTTCCCTTTCTTCCATTGCAAAGACTGCAGGCAATATGATATAGGTTATACATGTGCAATCATATTAAACATATTTCCACATTAGTCATGTTGTGAAAGAAGAAATAGAACAAAAGGAAAAGTTCACACACACAGAAATCCACAAAAAAATTAAAAATATTATGCTTTGATCTTCATTCAGATTCAATCAGTTCTTTCCCTAGACATGGATAGCATTTTCCATAATGAGTTTTAAAAAAAAAGTAGTTTTAATTAAAAAGAAAAATTACAAAGCAACATGGCATATAGTGGATAGAGTGCTAAGCTTGAAGCCTGAAAGATGGGTTGAAACCCTGTCTCTATACTTGCTAGTCCTTTGACCTTATGAAGTTCACTTAACTTATCCAAGCTTCAGTTTTCTCATTTGTGAAATGAAGTAACAAAAACTGAAGTACTTACTTCAAAGGGTTATTGTAAGGTTCAAATGAGGAAATCTATGTGAAGTGGCATTCAAAATGTAAAACACTTGACAAAAGCCAGTTATTGTTATTAATAGTGTTATTAAATTTCCCTCATCTGATAACCATAACAACCATATTGTGTGAAAGTACTGCAGATTTTATTTTCCCCAAAGAATAGGATTATCTAAAATGCTGCCTTCCTAGTCCAGCAAATTTCCTTTGAAGCTTCCCTTCTCATTCAAGCCAAACCCTTAGCAATCTACATTGGAAGTCTAGGTCTTCTGTTAGAGTATCAATAATAAGGCTTTAGTCTTATCTTTTCTACTGCTTTTTGCTTTCTCTTCAATGCCGCTCCATCTGTTCATTTGTTCCTCTGCTCATGATTTGCCTCAAATTTAGGAGACATAAGATGCTTTCTAGATTTCCTTCTCTTCTTTCCTATTGATCAGCAATGTTTCACAGGTCATTGCAAAGACCTTGATGCAGTATCAAAATGATCTTCATTTTTTTTTTAAAGCACTCTTAAATATAGACAGCTTCCTCTTTCTGTTGCTTGAAATAGAATTTCTAGAGAAAGGATCCACTTCTTCAAAATCCTGAGTTTAGCTTTGGTCCAGGGATGGCGGTGGCTTGTTCATGATTTTTGTGCCATTTGACATTGCTCATTCATTCTTAAGAAGAGTGCAGTGGTAGGATTCACTTTGAACAGAGAGAGCAAAAGGGAAATGGATGAATCTGACCACTGGCTTATAGGGATAAAAAGTCAATAGCCAAAAGCAAAGGAATCTTTACCGAGGTCATGCCTATTCCAGGAGAAATAAGAATGTGCTAAAAAAGAAGAAAGAAAAAATATTTTGTTCCTGGCTGAGGGAATAGAACTAAATAACCTAAGCTAAGTTTTCCTCCTCCCCAATCTTTCTAACAATAATACACGAACTTTATATAGAGCTTTATGTTTCTGAAAGCAATTCACATACAACAACCTGTGAGAGAAATCTTATTATTACCCCTATCTTTTATGGATGAAGAATCTGAGCTTTAGACATGTTATGTGACTTGCCCTAGAATCATACAGCTAGAGTGCCAGAGGGGAGATTTGAACCCTTTTATTGTTTCCAAGTTCAGCATTCTATCCACTGTCTCTTGCTTTATTTCTCTGATATTAAGGGCTAGTTAGAAATGATTATAATACCAAAGATAAATACATATAATAAAAGCTCAGAACCTTGATTCAGACAATAAATAACACAATCACAGAAGTTCAGGTTGTTAGAGAACTCCTCCATCTATTCTGATCTTTAAGGAAAAGCATCCTTCCAACAACAAACTCTAGTGTTCATCCAACCTTTAGTGAATGGAAGACCTCCAGTGCTGGAGAACTTCTCAAGCAAATGATCCCATTTCTAGATAGCTTTTTTTGTTAGAAAGTTTTGTTTTCATTTTTATTCCAGGTGTCAAAGCTAAATTTGTTTCTTTTCAATTTCCATTCATTGTTTCCAGATATGTTCCTGGGGGCCAACTGAGCAAAGCTGAGCAAGTCTTCCATATGATAGCTTTTCAAGTACTTAAATATAGCAATCTTCTCCCCACTATCTTCTCTTCCTATGGCTAAACATACCTGTTTATTCCAATAGTTCTCAATTGGCATGAATTTGAAGCCCTTTGCCATACTGGTGACTGTCATTTGGAAGTTCTACATATTATCTGGATCTTTCCTAAACTATGGTTCCTGAAAGTAAGCTCAGCAGTCTAGATGTGGTATGACCAGTGGCAAAGTACAGAAGGACCATCCTCTCCCTAATCCTGGAAACCCTGTCTCTCTTATTGTCAAAGGTCTCATTAGTCATTTAAAAAAAATGGATGCCATGTCACAAAGAATGTAAATGAGTTGTGCTTCTCCATTTTATGCAAAGAAAAAGCATTAATGACTTTTCACTTAGATTAAATCATGGCTTCAAACACTGTGTACCCAACCAGAGAGCAATTTGAAGGTGAGCTAAGTCAATATATTTTTTATTTTTTTGTTTGTTTTTGTTTCTTGGCTGGACAATGAGGGTTAAGTGACTTGCTTGAGGTCACACAGCTAGTGTCAAGTGTCTGAGGATGGATTTGAACTCAGGTTCTCCTGAATCCAAGGCCAGTGCTTTATCCACTGCACCACCTAACTGCCCCCCAACATACTTTTTAAAAGTGCTTACTATGTGCTAGGCCCTGGGTTCCCAACCTAACCACCCCTACTTGGCCTCCCTGTCAGTCTTTTATGACAAGGAACAGAAACAAATATTCTTACAGATAGAAGATACTGCAAAAGTCTTGAATGGGAACTCTCTGCCCCCATGCATGAAACCCTTCAACTGACAACAAATGGCAACCTAGTGTTGATAATACCATAAAAAAAATAGTATGTTTATTTTATAGCTATACAATGTTGAAAGTAACAAACTCAAATTCTATTTTTCTCATACAGTTACTTTACAAAAGTAAATATATCTGTATCTGTATCTATATATATATGCATATGCTTGTATATGTATAAAGCTGAGGACTCATACACAGAATTACAAGATGAATATGAAACAGATTAATGGTATATCAACATCATATATATATATATATATATATTAGAGGTTAGAATTGAAAATGTATAGCAATATTTCCTAATTCATACTAGGTCATTACATATTTAATAGCATACCTGAAAAATTACTTAAACTAGTCATACTATGTATTAGGTTTGATTGCCATTCCTAACTTTTGCTAGTTATTTAACCTCTCAGCACCTCAGTTTCTTCAACAGCATAATGAAGATAATATTCCCATAATGACTGCACAAAATTGTTGTGAAGAACGAACTTTGTAAAATGTAATCCCTAAAGAAATGGGAGCTATTGTTAATAGACAACATCTAAAGAGTCTAGACTAGTGGGTCTGAAAATTATGGCCCAGTTGCTATTGGGCCATCCAAAACCAGGAGCAGGCTTCATTTGACCCTCAGCCCAAGGTTTTGCAGCCCCCTAGTATGGACAATTGTATCTTGATTGCCTACCAGCCCCTTCCAAACACCACTATTACCACACTTCACCAGTGATAGAATAGGTAAATGAATGGGTGTTCAAACTGTACTCTCAGCCTTATTTAAAGGAATAACATGCATTTCCTTGGCAGGAAACTATGATCTAATTCAGCTGTCCACAATAGTCAGACAAGAGAAGTATATTGGCAAAAAAAATACTGGATATAGAATTAGAGGACCTAATTTCAGGTCTGGGCTTTTTCCACTTACTGCCTGCATATCCTTGGTCAAATTACTTAAAAAGTTTGACAATCCATTTCTTCATTTGGAAAATGAGTGGGGTAAGCTAGAAGATGTCTCAGATCTCTTACAGTTTTGTATCTATGATGTTGAAATCCTATAACCCTTGCCTTCAGTGTACATTTTGTCACCTGATTTCCTCCAATTGAATATTTTATTAAAATATACATCATAATTGTTTTGTATGCATTATCATCACCTCAAAGGCAGAAACTATGCCACTTCCTTCTTCATCCCATCCTTTCCCCCTACCCTCTTAGCCCCAATAGAATGCTTGGAACATAGGAGATACTAAGTACTTGTTGAATTATATTATAATAACAAAACTGAAATTTGCATGGCACTGCTACTTCTCAAAGGGCCTTCACCTCCATTATTTCATCTGAATAGGATGCAAATCTTTCTGTGATCCAATAACAACTTCATAAGCCAGCTGAAATTCCAATTCTAGGGAAATTTATGTTAAAAGCCTCCCAGGACGTTATTCACCATACACAGGTTTCTTTGCTCACTGAATGGCACTTTCTTGGGGAAAAAAAGATTTTAAAAAAGTACTCTTACACATGATTGCATGTATGTACGCACACACACATATATGTACTTTATGTTTTTATAGGTATACAGGGGAATAGTTTGTGGAGCAAAGGGACATAAAAAGGGATATATTAACCATGATGCTTCAAATCCATTAGGTTTGACCATAATGTATTTCATATTCCTATGTACTTTTCAGCCTATGAATCAGGAGACCAAATGCAAAATGCTTCATCATCAATAAGAAGATGCAGATGGTCAAAGGATTATAGGAGGATCTGGCTTTAGGGATTCACAGCAATTAAAGAATAGAATGATTGAGACCTAAAATGAGATGCTATTTGCTGGAACTATATTGTCTTAAAATTTTGGCTTCAAATCAGCTAGCTAATGCTGCTATGAAATTTGGTATTTCATTAATTTCAACATTTTTTATTACATATTATATCCAAAGCACTCTCCTAGTCAGATAGAGAACCAATGAAAAAGACAGTGCTTGCCTTCCTTCCTTCCTCCTTTCCTTTCCTTTCCTTTCCTTTCCTTTCCTTTCCTTTCCTTTCCTTTCCTTTCCTTTCCTTTCCTTTCCTTTCCTTTCCTTTCCTTTCCTTTCCTTTCCTTTCCTTTCCTTTCCTTTCCTTTCCTTTCCTTTCCTTTCCTTTCCTTTCCTTTCCTTTCCTTTCCTTTCCTTTCCTTTCCTCTCCTCTTTCCTCTCCTCTTTCCTCTCCTCTTTCCTCTCCTCTTTCCTCTCCTCTTTCCTCTCCTCTTTCCTCTCCTCTTTCCTCTCCTCTTTCCTCTCCTCTTTCCTCTCCTCTTTCCTCTCCTCTTTCCTCTCCTCTTTCCTTTCTTCCTTCCTTCTTTCTCTCAATCTTTCTTTTTAATTTATTTTATTACTTTAGAAGATTTCTGGAGAGGAAATTTCAATGTAGTTTGTCCCTGGCTATTAAATATATACTGTTTAAAGGTAAAATAACTGGGTTCAAAGTTCATCCATGTCCCTTACATGTATAACCTTGGGAAAGTCACTTAAGTTGTCTAGAAAGTTTCCTATAACATTGAGAAGTTAAGTAATTTACCTAGAGTTGTTAAGGGTTAAAATTCTAGGAAAACTGTCTAAAATATCTAATGAGTGGTCGCCAATAAATTATAAGCTTTAGCAAGAGTTAGACTTTTAAGCATTTATTAAGGAGAATAAGAATTTGGTAAAGAGAGAGAGAAAGGCCTAGATCTCTATCTATTAAAGGAAGAGCACATTTCTAGCTCCCTTCTCCGCCAGCGTCCTCAGGAAAAAGAGCCAGACTGAGCGCCAGTCTCTTCCTTCCTCCTCCCACTAGTCTGCGTCACTTCCTGATGCCTGGTCTTGCCCTCAAAGACCTTCGCTTCATGGGCAGAACTCTTCTACAGTAAGTATCCAGCAGGTGGCGTTATTCCAATCGTTACAGTCCCCCCTGTTGTTCCTCAAGAAACAATGTTTCCTTGACGGAACAGTAAAAACAATATGATAACTATTGCTAACTAATAATATGTGAACAACAATATAGAAAAGGAAGAGAGGAAAGTTTTGTCCAGAGGGGCGATTTTTTTTTTGTCCTCATGAACCGACGCTTTGACATTAGTCTTGCAAAGGGAGGGCCTCTGCAGAGAATACACGTTACAGATGGTGTATATTATAACAGAAAGAGAAAAGAACAACAAAAACAACAAATCAAAACTGTTCATTTAAAGTCTCTGAAAGTCTTTTCTCAGATGTCCTCTAGGTGTAGTCGTGGAATGGAAGTCTTTTCAGGGGTTGATGTGTGGATGCTGGTAATCAGCCAGGAAAATTTCCTACAAAATTGAGCTTAACACAACTTTAAAATAGCTTTGTCAATAATCAAATCAAACAATGAAAGTTCTCAAAAACATGTCTAAGGGAATTCAGAATCTTAGTTGTTACACATGAAACATATAATAAAACAAAAATTGAAACATTCTTTAAAATTATAATATTACTATAGTCCCCCCTTATGGAGGGTAATTGAGAAGACAATTGCTGCAATATTAATTAATAAAAATAATTTTTATCTTTGTTTCATCACTTTTTGCATCATCTGCCTAATTATCCTCATGCCATTATGAGAAATTAGAAAATCTAATATAATTGGTAACAGATGTCAAGGCCAAATTCAACACTGTTATTTATCATGACACCTGAGATAATTATGGGGGTTACCATAAAAGAACAGAGAAATGATGGGATATGAGCATTCCCACACTTGAGCAATATATACTGCCCATGCAGTATGCCAGGTCTAAAATAGGTGGATGGAATATATGTCCATGCCACCAAACATATTGGAGGAAACTGAGTCAGACTTAATCAGATACATGGGATTGAGATGTCCATGGCATCAGGCATATAGGAGGGAGCATAGAAGCCAGGTGTAGAAATGAGATGGGTGGGATGAATACTTCCAGCCATCTGTACAATATTGTGGGGAAAAATAAAATAAAATATTAAACCAAGAGAATCCAACCTCAACATTAGTCAAAAGCCGTTCCCTCGGCCATACCTTGACTTCATGCATGTCTCCCCTCATGTGACAGTTCAGTGTCTGCTCTTGCATGTATTCCTCTTGTGATTGGATGGCATCTTGGCCAACTGGCATCTGATAACTCAGAATAAAGGCAATTAATGTCTTAAATGATAAATTCCCATAATCCAAGTCTCATATGGATTTAAAAATTGAGGATAATAAATGATTGCAAAAAATGTGAATACATCTTGACTCAGAATATAATATATAATTATGCAACAATTTCAAATAATACCCCTTTTTTTTACTTAGTATACAATTACTTTTGTGAAAAATCAGAATATATTTGAATACAAGTTAAAGCACAACACAATCTCAAAGACAACTTTTACAAATGTTCCTCTCTTTTTTTTTTGGAATATGCTTATCAAAAATAATACTCCTAGAATCAATTTACACTTGCCATGGCAAACAATTTGCCAGGGAAATGCTTTAAAGAGTTTGATCAAATAATCAGTTGAGAAAAAATAACAAAAACAAACAACTCAGAATATGGGAGCACAATACTCCTAGAATTAACATTGTATTATGAAATCAAAACCATCTCTCAATTTTTTAAAATTAGATAAATGAATAGAAGAAAATACACATGGAACAATAAAAAACAGTGAAATTCAAACTAAGGAAATCTACATGAGCATGAATTTAATATTAATAAGAGTATTATAAAATATAAACTTGATCACATGACTAAAAAGTTTTTACAAATATTCTCCTTGTTTTAAAAACTAAGTATAAGACACAATCTCAAAAGCCTGAAAATCTCTATGAAAATAAACCCATACCATTAATTTCAAAATGTATATGTAATAGCATAGAAATCCTATGTAACCTCTGAACTGATACTATCACTCTGAGTGAATTCAGAACACTTTTGATTCCGATATCTAAAATCCCCAATACTCATATCAATACCTTGCTGCTTACTTCTACATTTCTGTAAAATATATATACCCTTCCATGGCAAAAGAAGCAGAGTCTTGAACTATGGTGATGATTGTCATTCTTATTCAGCTTAAGTTTTTCTTCTTTAACCCCTCTATATTGTCTGTCAGTCTTTTCACCATACAAATGCTTTATAAGATTACTAATGAAAGACAAAAGCAGGTTAGCAAAATTATGAACAAAACGAGCATATCTGGAATTTAAAGGGTTTTCTAAGGTTGTCTCAGAAGCACAGCCAGGCTGGGGAAGGGCTGAGCCTGAAGCTGCAAATGTAGTTAGAGAAAGTTGAGCATGAGCATTAGATCTCTGGACTTCCCAGGCAGGGGAAGCTATGGGCTTGGCCATAGGAGGAGTAGAGGGTGGGGTCTGGAGAGGAGGGGAGGGACCAGAGCAATTTGAATCAGACTTGATTTTGAACTCAGGCCTGGATTCCTCTTCCCCCACTTTGCCTCCAGGTGCTAGGGGATTAAAAGCTTCTAGAGGGTGGGTCATTGCCTCCAGGCATGCAAAATTAAAGCAACAATTACTGTTAGAACTGGGAAAAGCTGCAGGAATCTCTTCAGGTTTCTCTGAAAAAGCATGGTTGGGAGAGGGAGAGATATTTCCTTGTGTGAGTAAGTTGCTGGCTCTTTTAACAAAAATAAAAAGAAAAATAGAAAATCCACAAAAACAAAGCATTAACATGATCTTATCTCCCATTTGTCTGGTTAAACAGACTAAAATCAAAAATAGGATAATTAGGGAGTTTAAAAGGTCCATTCGAAAAAATTTAAAGGAAAACACAGCCAGTACGCCAGTACTTAGCAGTTAAAGGGAGAGGGAGGGGAAATTTCTTACCCAACCAGAAGATCAGAAGAAGACTGAGGGTTAGCTTTCCTCTTCGTGGTCGCCATCTGTTAAGGGTTAAAATTCTAGGAAAACTGTCTAAAATATCTAATGAGTGGTCGCCAATAAATTATAAGCTTTAGCAAGAGTTAGACTTTTAAGCATTTATTAAGGAGAATAAGAATTTGGTAAAGAGAGAGAGAAAGGCCTAGATCTCTATCTATTAAAGGAAGAGCACATTTCTAGCTCCCTTCTCCGCCAGCGTCCTCAGGAAAAAGAGCCAGACTGAGCGCCAGTCTCTTCCTTCCTCCTCCCACTAGTCTGCGTCACTTCCTGATGCCTGGTCTTGCCCTCAAAGACCTTCGCTTCATGGGCAGAACTCTTCTACAGTAAGTATCCAGCAGGTGGCGTTATTCCAATCGTTACAGAGTCACACAGTATGTGTTAGAAGCAAGACTTGAACCCACATCTTCTTGAGTTTACTATGCCATGATGCCTCTAAAGTGTCTGGCCTTATGTTATCTAAATCTTCAGGTATGATTTTCTTTAGAGTGTTCTAACAAAAGTAAATAAAGTAAGGATTTCTCACCAGTATTCAGTAAATAGGCAGTAGAATAGAATATTGCTTATAACCATCATACTCCAGTGCTTTAATGGCCTCATCAATTTTGAGAACTTCTTCCAAAGATGTAGATTTCAAACTGACCATACCAGACAATCCTGTAGGAGTTTAGTCCTTGTCCTTTCACAAATATGTCACAGAGGGACCAATTCAACATAATGGATCCCCACTTGAGTTCTCTTTAAATTGTGTAAATAACAAATGAGCCATGCAGTCTATTCATTAGTTTTTTCTTCCTTTTTCTATGTGACCAATTCAAAGCCAATTGAATAGGATTAGAGAATTCTGTTCAGGTTTTATATAACAAACTCAAAAAGTAAGTTAAAGCTTTGCTAAGAGGTTTCCTGTGTTCAGAGCCAAAAATCTTCCAGTGGGATTCTATGAACCTCAATAATTTCCTTTTACCTCAGGATTCCTCTTTGTCCTTATCACTCTTTCACTTCTCTATTCAGATACTTCTGTATCCTTCCTCTGTCCCTATGCCCTTAATCTCATTTACTCCTTTTTTTCCTGGGAACTTTCTCCATCAATCATCCTATTTCTTATATCTTTAATCCATATCTCCCCTTTCACCAATAGAAGGGTATCACTCAGGACTCATATTGGGACCTTACTTCTTCATGTTCTGTGCCTTCTCAGTGTGATCTAATCACTCAATACTTTCAATTAAATACTTTCTATTTTTCTTCCTATTTGTTCTTCTACAACTCTATAGCATGTACTCCATGCAAATTAGTTAAATTGTTGCTCCTTAAATCTCTGCCACATTTCCCCCATATCAGTTTGGATATATCATTCACTCTGAAATGTCATTTGATTGTAGCCATCATCAAAAGATCAGCACCAAGAACTTTCTCAGTACAACTTTATCTACTCTGTTCCTCTCTTGCATTTCCATTTTACTGCTTTACTTGTTGTAGTAAAAGAGTCAATATGTTCTGTGGCAGATGTCTTCTCTGAGCAACACAGAATCATAGTGGCTCAAAAGAAACATGCGGTTGTGTTGTTTAAAAATCTAAATGTGGGTTCTAATTTGTCCTACCCCAGTTTGGGGGGGAAACCGGCTAAAATCACTGATAAATTCACCAAGAGTTTAGGCTTTTAAGGGTTTGGTTTTTTTTTTAGTGAGGCAATTGGGGTTAAGTGTCTTGCCCAGTGTCACACTGCTAGTAAGTGTTAAGTGTCTGAGGCCGGATTTGGACTCAGGTACTCCTGAATCCAGGGCCAGTGCTTTATCCACTGTGCCATCTAGCTGCCCCCTTTTAAGGGTTTATTAAAGGATATAAGATAGTAAAGAGAGAAAGATTGAGAACAGATTTCTTATAGCATGGAAATCCTAGTCTTCCTAAACTCCCATGTGAAGTCCTGCCACCATGATGATCTCTCCAGCCAAAGAGGAAGAAGTTCCCTGCCATTGTTCACTTCCTCCTTCATGTCCTCCTCCCAGAAATGGGAGGTTCTTCAAGCTGATTGGCTATCGTCATTCAATATCATTGGTTCACTGGACCTGAAGGTGGTCTTGACGTAAAGTTCAAAGTTTTTAGCTTCTGAGAACAATACCCTCTTAAGTACCAGCCAGATGTGCTTACAAGCTACCAGAAGTCAGTTACTCTCTCTTAATTCAATCAGTTTAGATCAATCTCCAGGTTGGCCCCTAAGTATCTGCTAAATCGCCTCATCTACCACATTCTATTATCTTGACACAGGGTGATATCATGACTTACAATGAATTGGATTTAAGTAAGGAAGGGCTGTGCAATGTTACCAGGCTCATTTTCTCCTTCAGAGCCATCTGGGTCCAGTGTCAAGATATACTTCAGGATGACTGGAAATGGCCCAAGATATTTAAGACAATTAGGGTTAAGTGGCTTGCCCAGGGTCACAGAGCTAATAAGTGTCTGAGGTGAGATTTGAACTGAGGTCCTCCTGATTCCAGGGCCAGTGCTTTATCTACTCTGCCACCTAGATGCCCCTAAGCAATAAGTATTTATTGACTGACTAGCTGACAGCAAACCAATCATTTTGGATTAAGCGGAAACATTGGGAAGATGAATAGCTACAATAGAGATAAAACTGGAAACACAGTTTGGGATCAGCTTGTAGAGAGTACTGCATTCTGGGTTAACTAGCATTAACATTGTAATGAGAGAGTATAAATAACAGAAGAATTTTGCAGCATGTTTTCAGTCTTGGTTCATATTCAGCTTTGAAACTCTGAATGCTCCTCCCCCAACCCCCATTATTCCTTTTATATTCTCAAATGGCTTTCTTATCATTTTAAGTCTCCTGGGACCTCCTCCCACCAGCACCACCTTCCTGGTGCTAAGATACATGTGACAGACAATGGAACACAAGTGAATCAAGGCAGCCTGTTGAAATGACTGATTTCTGAAATGTCTCCATTTGTTATCTAAATTACAGGTTGTGCTTCTTGGCCAGAGATGGCTGACAGCTCTGCCCGAGTGCAGAGCATCCACCAGAGTGACATGTGCACGTTGCTTTCATTAGAGCCGGAGGTGTCATTATCTCTGGGGCCAGCATAGTAAATATGGTGATTATATGCATCCTTTGGGATTCAGGGTTGACAGCAGAGTTGGGCTGAGCTAAGGAGTTCTGGCTAGAGCACTGATGGAAGTGACAGTGCAACTGATCTGGGACCCCCTCAGGAAGCAAGCAGAAGCATGTAGTGTGAAGCAATCTGGGTAGACCTGATGAAAGGCATTACAAATTGGATTTGGAATTCCCTTTGCTTATGGGGTATGTTTAACTCCATTGGCTCTATGGTGTATTTTTGGCATGGAATTAAATGTTAACAATAAAAATCACTGAATGCATATTGCTGTTATCAATATCAACATAAAATGTTGCTAGCTAATTCTGGTTTGTCAGAGATCCTAGCAGCTGGTATGCTTTTGATTTTTGGTTTTTTACTTGCCAGATTTAGATCTGAGAATGGCTTTAAGGATCACCTAGCGCTTTCATTTTTTTTAACAGATGAGGAAACTGAGACCCAGAGTGGATAACTAATTTGCCCATTTTCAAATATGTAATAAGCATCACAGCCAAGAATCCAACCAAAGTCTTCAGACTCTAAAATTCAGTGCTCTTTTATGTGTAAACATTTGTATATGTAAATATGAATATATATGCACAGATACCTATATGAATATATACATAATTTATATATAATATGTGACAATATATTATATATAATTTATATATCTATATTTTCTTATGGACTACCTCTCTTGACTAGTTATTGAGGAATTAAAAAAATTAGAATGATCTTGACATTTCCTGGTAAAATCTTTCTTTAGGTACCTGAGAATTAGACATTAAATTATCTCAAAATTCCCAATCTCTATTGCCCTAAATATCTGACACATACAGTGATAAAATCGGTAACTATTGGCTAGGTCACATGGAGTATGAAGGATTTTGTTAGACTGGAAAATCTTGATTACAGGCACCATCAGGAATAAGGAGATGATTGTATAATCCCTGATTTCTGCCCTTGTTAGACCAAATCTAGAGTATTGTGTTCCATTCTGTGTACCACATGTTTTTTTGTTTGGTTTTTTTTTTTGTGTGTGTGTGTTTTATTTTGTTTTGTTTGTTTTTGTGTGTGGCAATGAGGGTTAAGTGATCTGCCCAGGGCCACACAGCTAGTAGGTGTCAAGTGTCTGAGGTAAAATTTGAACTCAGGTCCTCCTGAATCCAGGGCCAGTGCTTTATCCACTGCGCCCCCCTAGAACATGTTTTAATAAGTTAAAGAATGTTGAGAGGAAGGCAATCAGAATGGTGAAGGGCATTAAGTCCATGTGATATGAAAATTAATTGAAAGAATTGAGGCTATTTAGCTTGTATAATTAATCTGTCTTCAAGCATATGAAGGGCTGTCAAGTGGAAGAGGGAGTATATATAATCCCTCTGTCGAGAGAGGGAAGAACTAGAAGCAATGGGTTGATGTTGCATAAAGGCAAATTTAGCTTTGAAATTAAGAAAAAAATTCTAATAATTAGAGCTCTCTAGATTGTGATAGATTTTTTTCCTGTACAGTTATCCTTCTACATTGTGGGGGAAAGGGGGTGCAATCTGATAAAATTTGGGTACATTTTTTTGACTTTCACTTTGTACCTAAGAAGCCTGAATTATTATAGAATTAAAAGACAAAATATGTTGATATTATACACCACTATAAATATATTTTATGGATTTCTGATTTTCTAAACTTTTTCTCTTTGGTCTTCTGGCCTTTGAGAGTTGTCTGTAGCTTTCACAAAATTTTACCCAAATTCCCATTTAATTTCTTATGCCAACCCCCGATTTATCAAAACTGCAAAGGGGAAAGTTGTGATGTGGAAGTGATAACCTTAGCGTGGTTCCTCCTCATTGGAGATCTTTAGGCAAAGGCTCTGTGAATGCTTTTCTGGAATGTTGCAGTGGAGAATATATTCTGGCCATAGGTTGAACTTAATGGATAGAGAAGTACCTCCAACTTTGAGATTCTGTAATTCTGTAATGTATTATCTGAGCCAAGACAAAGAAACTGAGATTTAGAGAGGTTAACTGACAATCCTATGGTCACAGAGTTGTTTGGAATCAGAGGCAGGATTTGAACCCAGGTCTTCCTAACTCCAAATCCAGCATTCTATGTCACTCCATCATGCTGCCTCTTACCAGTATTTTGTGTTACGTTGCTTCAAAAGGTTACAGTGAGGATCAGATGAGATAGTGTATTTGAAAATACTTTTTAACTGCAGAGTGTGTCAGCTGCTTCTGTTGTTCCCTGTACAAGCACTTGGGGATTGAGATTCAGGCAGAATTTTTAGCTCTATATTTCACAAGACCCAGCCAGTCTTACAGGGAGTAAAGAAGGTATACCTTGTTCATTTACAGTCATTCTGCATTTGAACCAGAAATAAAACACAGTACTCTACTAAAAAAATACCTATACTTGTCTGGGGATGTCTAAGATGTTTGCCTCCAGGTATTCGCCTGTAGAAAGCCATTTGAAGTCAGCACAAAGAAGAATGGTAAGAAATAAAGGGATGTTTGAGAATAACAGTACCAGGAGCTGTTTTTTAATATTCTTTTTGTCAAGGAATGATAGATGTTCCCCCACCCCACCCCCATTTCCTTTACCTTTGCCCAACATTAATTAGGGCATACTCTGTGCAGAGCACTGGGCCAGTTCAAAGTTTAGGTAAGGCATTTTCCCTGTCCAAATGGAGCTTACAAATTAATTAGTTAAATAAGGGGCAGGTAGGGGCATCTAGGTGGAAAAGTGGTTAAAGCACCAGCCCTGGAGTCAGGAGGAGCTGAGTTCAAATCTGGCCTCAGACCCTTGACACTTACTAGCTGTGTGACCCTGCAAAAACAAACAAACAAATTAAATAAGGGGCAGAGGGATGGGTCAATAAGCATTTAAGTTTTTTTTAAAAATCACTTACTATGTATGTCAAGGCATAGTGCTAAACTCTGGATAGAAAGAAAAAGCAAAAACAGACCTTGCCCTCAAGAAGCTTACATTCTAACAGGGGTCTTAGGGGACAGTATACATAAATCAGAAAATACATAAATACAGAGTAGAGGGAAGGCAACCTTAGAATAGACATCATTAGCTTCTTTAGTGGGAGGGACCAGGAACATTCTCCTGACAGAGGTGGTGCTTGAGCTAAATCTTAATGATACAGTATAAATACATTGGAAAGTAATAGGACAGAGTGAGATTTAAATGAGTATATTCCATGGAATTGTGTTAATTGAATTGCATTTAAAAGGATAGTTAGGGATTCAACAAACAAAGTTGAAAGAAGGCATTGTAGGCACCACCAATAGTCTAAACAAAGACAAAGAGGCTTGAGAATCACAGAGACTGTTTGCTTGGCCAATACTTGTTCAGATTGTTTGGAGTAAAAATTGAACGGAGGGGAGTTATATGCAATAAAGCTAGAAGAGTTGGCATGTGTGACATTATGGAGACCATAGATGCCACACAAAGAAAGGTTAACTATATTCTACAGGGAAAAAAAGATGAAAATATTTGAGCAAAGTACTGACATGATCATAGCTATGTAAAAAATGTAGTTAGTCTGGATGGAGGCTGGATGGGAGGGAGAGAGTGTAGGTGGGAAGGCCTGTTGGGAGAGTGTTGCAATTATCCAGGAGGATAGAAATAAAGGTCTAATGGTGGCAAGTTATTGGCAGTTGGAAACATAGTGTAGGGGAAAAAAGGGAGATGGAGTGGAGGTGGATTTGCATGAATCTACTGCTGTAATCAATTCTATACTACTCTATTCTTGATTCTTACCCCCTAAAATTCTCTCCCTTTAATGAGGCAGCCTGGTGTAATAGAAAGATCACTGGACTTGCATTTAGCTGGACAGCCATGGGCAAGCTATTTAACTGCTGTGGGCTTCAATTGCCTGATGTATAAAATGAAAGGGTAGGACTAGACAATCCCAGAGAGTTTCTTCTGGCTCTGAGTTCTATGATCCTATGATCTCTCTCTCTCTCTCTCAACCAAAGTATAGTACAAAGAGCTCTGGATTTGTTGTTAGGTGACTTTATTTTGAATGTCAGCCCTACTACCTGTTATCTGTGTAACTTGTACCTGTACCTTAACCTCTATAGGCTTCAATTTTCTCATCTGTACTATGAGGAAGTTGAATTTCTTCTTTAGTCATTTCAGTCCTGTTAGACTCTTCAGAAAATCCACTTGGGGGTTTCATAGTAAAGATACTACAGTAGTTTGCCATTTCCTTCTCCACCTTTTTTTTTTTTTACAGATTTGGAAACTAAGGCCAACAGGGTTAAGTGACTTGCCCAGGGTCACACAGCTAATAATTGCCTGAGGCCAGATTTAAACTCCGGTCTTCCTGACTCTAGGCCCTAAGTTCTATCCATTGTGCCACCTAGGTGCCCTTCTGACTCTTGTTGGCCTCTAAGGAACATTCCAATTCTGGTTTTTAAAATTTATGCTCCTAGACCTAAATTTCTAGTTCCACAAGGGCAGGAAACCAGTATTCTTCTTGGAAGGACAACACTGACATTTTTTTTTTTTTGCCTTGCCATAAATAATTCAATAAATATTTAAGAATGAAGGAACTTTTAAAAAATCTCAAATCCCTAGCAGTTTTTACTAGGTAGTTTCCTTTCATGGTTATAAGGGATTCACTCAGCATGATTTTGCTTAGACAATGTAGGTGTATAATCAGCTGCTGCTATCAGGAAGCCCCATGCCATTCTCCATTGAGGAGAATTGTGTTTTTTTCTGAAGGTTTTGCATGTCTTGATCAAGGATACATAGATCAGAAGCTGAGACTATGTAACACAGGCCATCGAGACTCCACAATCAAAGTTTGTAGCCTGCTGGCAAGAAGAAAAAAAAGCTGGGTTTTTGTTTTTAGTGTCTTTATCTCATTTGATCGTTCTAATAATCCTGTGGGGCAGGTAGGTCAGGAAGACATAAATTTAGACATTTACTAGCAATGTGACCCTGAGCATGTCATGTAACCCTGTTTTTCCTCATCTGTAAAATGAGCTGGAAAAGGCAATGGCAAACCACTCCAGTATCATTGCCAAGAAAACCCAAAATGGGGTCATGAAGAGTTGGACACAAATGAAACAACTGAAGAAACAAATAATCTTGTGAGCTAGATACTTTAACCTGCAGGGTGAGGGGAGTTTAGAGTGAGGGGAGATAAAGGAAGTAGGATGTCATTGGCATCCACTCTGTAACTGACGGTCTATGTGAGTGGCCTTGGGGTCCTAAGAAGTAAGCTCATACAGTCAGTATATGTCAGAGACAACACTTGAATCTGGTTATTCATTCCTAAATCTAAGGAAGGTTGTGGTGCTACTCTTTATTTAATTTAAAAATGAAGAAACTGAGCCTTAATGAGTTTAAGTGAGCTGCCTAGGATCACTTGGCTAAGTGTCCATGGAAGAATTCAGACCTATATCTTTGTGACTCGATATCCAGCACTCTGTTATTCCATGATGCTTCTAGACTGGTAGGTGCATATACTTAGAAAACAAAGAATGACATTCCTGTTCATCTATTAGACATATACATTTGAAGTTCTGTATATGTATGCATAATTCTATGTTTCCTCAGCAAGGAAGAATTTACTGAGGTTTATGAGTGTATGGGGGAGGTGGAATCATTGCCTTTTGGACAAGTAATGAAAAATTTTCTTGGAGTTTAGACATTTACAAAGCATGGAAATATTTTCACTTTATTGAGTATTCCATTTCTTGAGTCTAAAAAAGTTTTAATTTATCCAGCAAGCTTTCATGCCTCTACAAAATGAGTTTAATTTTGGAAGGGACAATATGTGTAGGACCATAGATTTAAAATTGAAAGGTCATATTCAGTAGTTTAATCTCTTCATTGTACAAATGAGGAAGCTCAAGCCTTCAGAGGTTGAATGCCTTGTGAGAAGATTAAAATTGATCCTGTGTCATTTTCTTATTGATCCTATTTATAGGAAATAGATTTTGTCCTGTAACTCCTTAAGTCATGGTTGGTTCTTTGTCTCTGAACTTAGTTCAGAGTCCATCTGGCCTGTAATGAGTTAAAATAAAAAAATCTAGCTCTCTTGCTCGAGGAATTTGTTAACCTTGGGGAATATGTGAGAAAGCAAGGGACTTTGGACCTGATATCTTTGATCTCCCAAGCCATCCTTCAAGGATGTCTGGTTTGCTGTCCAAAAGCATGGACCACTGTCTTGCACCTGAACTCAAACAAAAAGCACTTCTTAGTCTCATGAGAAAAAAAGGGGGAGTTTTTGCTAGCCCCTAAACTTTCAACCAATAATATTGTTCCCTGCACTGCAGCTTTGTAAGTAGTCATGTTGCCCTCAATTCTACAATGTCATCTACCCTGTTCTATTCATTGTTCTCTACTCCCCAAACCCTATAAAAGGGAAATTGTATTTTTGCTAGGAGTCTGGCATTCATGGAGGCAAGCCATTGGCTCATGAATTGACAGGTATCATATCCCTGATCATAAATGTTTTCTTGTGTGGAGATCTCCCTCAGTTTACCCTTTTGTTAAAATTCAATTATGACACTTGCTTAAGGTCACTCAGGCACTAAGTGGTAGAGGTAGGATTAATTCCCACCCATTGATTCCTCCTACATTTTATCCCAGGGACCTAGGGAAACATTTTCCCTTTATTTCCTAGAGCTGGTATATATATTTTTCATTCCATATTTCCAATATTTCTTCTTTATTACTATCAATTCACCTTTATCTCCAAATGGCTGCATCCTTTATTTTTCCCTTGTATCAACCCCCATGTTTATTATCCATGCTACATTATTTATACCTATCATTTTCCACTTGTTCATACTTCTCTACCTTGTATTGTTAAACTTATCTAGGGAGATATTAAGTAAATATGTGAAAATCTTAACAATATAAGAAATAGAAATGTCTCAAAGTAGAAAGTGATAGATACCAAAAAGGTGGAATAGATAAAAAAAAAAGACCAGAGGACAGAACATGGGCTCCTTAAAAGCAAAAAATCAATCTTGTATTTCAGTAACCTACACAGTTCCTAGTGAAGGGCTTTGTTAAATACATATTATATGCTTAAAATATTTGTTGACCAATTGCAGAACTATCAAGACTCCACAATGAAGTAGCACAGAAATTGCATTATTGATTTGATTAGTGCAAGTTAAGAGTGGTATAGTTGCTTCTAAGAATGAATAGTTCAGTATGCCCACCTTTTTGGGACCACTGTCCCACAGAGGCTATTTTGTAGTCAAACACAATTCTTAATCGGAGAAATACAGAGATAAAAGGGAAAGTATTAGCAACAAAAAAGTTTTGCTAACAGTCCCACATCCCTCAGAGGCCAAAGATTAAACTTGTATTTCACAGGGACTGAATGGCTCATGGAACTGGTAATGAGATGGAAAGCTGTTCACCTCTGGGTTGCCAATTTGAATCCTGGCCAAGTAGAGAAACAGGGTGGACTCAGTGTATTTGGTAATGGAGCATTGAGTCTTTCACCTTTGGGTCAACAGATCAAATTCAGCATAGTTCACTAGGGCCTGCCTTCTGTTATTGTGATGGCTTCTGAGTATACTATAGGAAACAAGTTAATGGCCCTCGTCCAGTTGTTGAGAGAGAGAATATTGATGCATTATAAAATCACCATCCAAAAAGAGATCATTTCGGCCAAAAGTGAATATGAAGTAAATGGATCACAAATGTAGAATTTCCAGCAATCATTAGTTGTACTTCCTGGAAGATGAGGGACAAGATGCATTCATACTAGGTCATTAACTAAGATTTTGACTGAGGACCCAATGTGCAATAGGCAGTCTTGGCTCCAGAAAAAGACAAAAGAAGCACAAGACTTCCCCTGCCCTCAACACACAACTTCTAATCCAAGAGACTTAGCAAGTGCATATAATTGGTTGATTGACTGAATTATGACATTTCTATTATGGTAGCCGGGCAGCTAAGTGTTCATGTCTTAAGTTGGGGAGGGAAATCATATTTTAATTAGGGTTGAACTAGATGAGATCTGTGGCTCCCTCCATCCTGGAGGCAGCCTGGTATAGTAAAAAGAATATTGTTGCTGGAATCCTGGAACCTTAGCTTTTGACACATTTTTGACCTTTGGTACTTTGCTTCTAACTTCCCTCCACCTCCATTTATTTATCTATAAGGTGAGGAGGTTGGACTAGATGGCTTGTGTTGTTCCTCCCAATTCCAGCTCTATAACCTCTAAAATTTACGTACAAAATAAGATAGAACAATTTAAATTATTGCCAAAGGGATGCTGGGGTAATAGTGAAGTGTGATGGGAATGGGTACTCAAGGATGGGTTAGTGAAAGAGCTAGATGAAGGAAATTTTATTCTATTCATTCTTTTTTTTTTTTTTTTTTTTTTTGCAGGGCAATGATGGTTAAGTGACTTACCCAGGGTCACATAGTCAATAAGTGTCAAGTGTCTGAGACCGGATTTGAACTCAGGTCCTCCTGAATCCAGGGCCGGTGCTCTATCCACTATGCCACCTAGCTGCCCCCTCTATTCATTCTTAGTAGCAACTTCACTACTCTTAACTTGCATTAATGAAATCAATAATGAAATTCCCCTTACCTCCGCCCCCATACATTTTTTGACCTAGGAAAATTACATAAAGCAATTTGATTTTAATTTGTTTTATATTGCCCCAAGGTGATCATCTCAGCTCTGGAATAATCTTAGAATCTGGATCTTGTATTCCATCATCCCTATCTTAAAAAAGCCAGGTAGGGATGTGCTGGAGCCAGCTCCTATTGACTCAAGAGGGCTGATTGTTAAATTTTCATTGTGATCACTTACACCTCTGAAAGAGGCAAGGGCTACATAGCAAGGATTGATTTTTTGACTTTTTTTGTCTGGACTTGAGGGAAATAGAGTAAATAGTAATGATGCAGATTAAACTAAAAATAGGTTATATAAATGCATTTTGAGAGCCTATTGTTAAACATTCGCCAGTAAATGTTTATTTTTCAGAACTGCCCTAGAATCTTAGACAGGATTTGCAATTTCCTTGATATCTGTTTCAGCTTGGACCCCATATAAGTTTGGAGTTTGACCTAGAATTCATTCAAAGATCTAGGGTGACCCCACTAATAAAGGGTCAAGAGAATATTTGGGTACTACACTAAGGTACATCTGTATTCCATGGGCTAGGGCAGAACTACAGTAGAGTAATTCCATTTCCACACAATTCATTCAAATAGAAAAGAAAAGTGGAACAACTTGGAGGTACTGCTCTTTCTTTCCTCTGGTAGTTTTTATAGACCATGACGTTTAGGTTTTTGTTTTGTTTTGTTTTTAAGGCTTTCTTTAACCTACAAGCAGTTTTTCATTTCTCCAGCACCACATTCTTCATCATTTAATCTTGTTTGCTTTTCTTCTCTCAGTTTAAGAATGGAAGAATAAGCATACCCTCAAAACCTCAAATTAGAATAATTAAAGTTCTTTGTACACTTTAACTATCATAGTTTGTTATTTGGTTGTTTTCAGTTGTACCTGACCCTTCATGATCCCATTTGGTGTTTACTTGGCAAAGATACTAGATGGGTTTGCAATTTCTTTCTCTAGCTTGCTTTACAGATGAGGAAATTGAGGCAAACAGGGTTAAGCAATTTGCCCAGAGTCACACAGCTAGTAAGTATCCAGTAGCTAGTAATAGTAGTAGCTAGTAAGTATCTGATTTGAATACAGGAAGATGAGTCTTCTAGCTCCAGGTCCAGCATACTATCTACTGCACCACCTAACTAACTGCCCAACTAACACAACAAAAATATCATAATTCAATCAATAAATCAACTTATCGACAAACTTTTTTTTATCCCCCTACTGTGTTTCAAGCTCTGTGCTACTTGTACCTGATGCCTAGATATGCCTCTGTGTGTGTATTTTGAGCTCTACATACAGAGAAAGACAGTCAGAGACAGAAAGACAGAGAGATGATTGTGGTTTATAAAGTGCTTAAGATGCAAAACACACCACCTGGGAAAGGTGACACCAGGGTGATTTGTGACCTTTCTAACACCTGTATGAACAACATGGGTGGTAAATGTTGGCAGTGACACAAAGCTTACTGTTTTGTGTGCATAAGCTCCTGAAATAAAAGCAGGGGGGAAAACAGCTTTCAATTATCCTATCAAAGAAGCACATGGATTTGGAAGGGAGAAGCATTCTCTTGGTGCTGGAGAGGCAAGCATGTTTCAAAAATCCTTGAATCCCAACTAGATCACTGGCCCTGGCAAGGTTTTCTCAGATTTCTTTCTTTGTTTTTGGTCATCTTCACCAATCTGATCCAGGAGTACATGAAAAGAACTTTGCATTCCTCTCCATATGTGGCCAGATGGTTAATACCCCAGTACCATTAGCCCACAAAGGATTTTATACAGGGATGAAAGCCAGTAGGCCTGGCGTCCTGCTGTGCTTTTCTAATAGATAAATTTCTCTTGTTGGGGTGGGGGGTACTGTTTAAGCTATTATAGTGAGTTAGGGGTAAGTCAGAATTATTCCCTTGAGTTGAAAAGAAAAACTACCAAGGTTTCAATCAGTAAAACACAGATATAATCCAAACCCCGATAGGAGAGAATGTTGCAAATGCAATATCCAACATAAAAAGAGATTCATAAAATATCATGGGCATGATATACCAAGCTGCAACACTATCTTACAATACACAGGCACACACACACACACACACACACACACACACACACACACACACAGAGGAAGCTATACACAAGGCATTTACAGCTGAAATATAGAGGTGGCTGGCCATTTTGTTTAAGATAAAGAGGATTAGAAAAGCGAGACTCCATCTTAGCCTGTTCATGTCAAGATGTTAACAAAATAGGGTCCCCTAACAGGTATACCCAGAGAGCTCTAGTTAATCATCATTCATTACAACTGCTGTATTTGCAATTGAAGACACAGACTGCCTGAGAGAATCATGGACCTGCCATATCTTTTCTCTTCACTTACTCTGTTTTAATGTAATAAACTGTAGTCCTGGTGAGACAATGAAGGGATGTGCTTTTTAGGTGCCATCACCCCCTTGACATGTGCATAATTTGTTCCCACAGAACTATGTGCATTTTTGGAAGTCGAAACTTCAAGCTATTAGCATTTTAATAACTCGCCAGCATATGAGCCAAAAGGAACACATGGTACTGAGCAGGGAGAGAAAAGAAGTTGCTGAAATGCTGAAGAAGAGTATATGTTGGAACATGGAGTATATGTTGGAAAGCAGAAGGATGAGGAGTGGAAGGAATGATAATGAATCAGCAGTGAAATTTATTCATTGTCCTTCATCTTGAGTCATTGCCTTACTCTTACTAAGGAAACAAACCCTCACAGAAGAAAAGAAAAGAAGGCGAAAGCTCTCTGGGCAACTAGAATATTATTTTCTTTCCTTGTTTTCCTGTTCATACACCCTCTTTGTAAGTCATGCTGATCCATCTGGGGATCTTTGACTGGAAAATGATCTCAGTCCATTCTTTTGTGGATTTTGCTGCTCCAGGAATTGTCCTATGGCATTATTTGGAGGGTTATTTTGGAGCAATTGTGTCATGAGTTCCCATCTGGGCATCTTTCTCTGCTTCTCTTCCTGACTTCTTCCTACTGGCTATCCCCTTCTCTTTTCTTCTTTCTCTTCTCTCCTGCAAGAAAAAAACATGGAATTCCCCCTATTTCATGTCAAACTTTGCCAGTGATGCATTTCTTTCAGTGTCAGGCAAGCGGATGCATTTCTACGTTCTATAAGCTGAAAACATTCTAGTACTTAGGCTTTCGTTCATTCCTTTTGGGAGTCTGCTTTTGGTGGACAGAGTTATAGTAAACTTATCATGACTTTTGTGGCTAACGCTGACCATGAGCATTTCTTTTTTTTTTTTTTTTTGCGGGGCAATGGTGCTTAAGTGACTTGCCCAAGGTCACACAGCTAGTAAGTATCAAGTGTCTGAGGCTGGATTTGAATTCAGGAACTCCTGAATCCAGGGCCGGTACTTTATCCACTGGGCCACCTAGCTGCCCCCATGAGCATTTCTTAATTAGACAGCCTGGAATCTTTAAAAGCTATGATATTCTCAGGTTTGATATTCTTCTTCACTTAAGTATTTTCTTAAATAGACCATGATGCTATTCTTCTTTTTAATAACTGGGGTTGTGTCAAAGTGAAATCTTTCCAGGTAACCTGATTTTCCTTGAATGAGATCCAAGATAAGTATGACATATACTTATTCCCACAGTCTAGTGTGTCATATTGTAGCATAACTTAGAAATAGCAATGGGTCTTCATACAATTTTTCTTAACTAGTAAGGCAGTGATGAAAAATCATAAGGAATGAACTCTTCAGTTTATCTCCAGTATGAGTGAATAAAGTTGCTTTGATCTCTTGTAAATTAGGTTTGCCTTTGTTAGAATGCAAAAATTACCAACAAGCCTTATGAATACAGGAAAAAAAGACCCTGAATTTCTCTTGTTTGTTTGTTTTTTGCAGGGCAATGAGGGTTAAGTGACTTGCCTAGGGTCACACAGCTAATAAGTGTCAAGTGTCTGAGGCCAGATTTGAACTCAGGTACTCCTGAATCCAGGGCCGGTGCTTTATCCACTGAGCCACCTAGCTGCCCCCTGAATTTCTCTTACCCTCATTCACCCCTTACGAATCAGACAGGTGATATTTGAAACTGTTTCAATTTAAAATCTATGTGTATTTCTTCACCTATGCATGTCACTGTAGTAATCTATGCAGTTTTGTCTTATGACCCCCAAATATCAAAAAAAACCTCTCAACTCTAAATATTAGATCTAAATCTATGTATAATCTGGGAAATGAGGGAAGTTTAGATTAGGATTTTTGCTGTGTGAAATGACTCACTATATAATAAAGTTGTATATTGGCATTTTATCCTTATTGTTCATGGTGTGTCCATTCATTCAAGGACTGCCTTTTAAGTCTATTCAATCATTTTAATAAAGACAGCTAGATGACATGGTAGATAGAACTAAATCAGGAGTCAAAAAAGAACTGAGTTTAAATCCAGACTCAGACATCAACTATGTGACCTCTGTCTGTCTCATTTTCCTCATCTGTCAAATGGGAATAATAATAGCACCTACCTCTCAGGTGAGAACAAAATGGGATAATAGTTTTAAAATGTGTTCCAAATCTTCAAGTGTCAGCTCTTATTATTCTTTGAAAGGTGAATAAGCAAGAAAAATCTTCCTTCCTTTAAAAGATTTTGTGGTTCTATGATCTGAGAAGCATCTTCCTGTGTATCCACCCTTGTCTTATTAGGAAAACTATGTGGTGTACACATTCTAATTCTGTGGAAGGAAACCCACTGTTGCAACCCATTCAAAACTGAGTTAGTTCTCTGTGAAGTACAATAACTAGGGAAAAAAGTAAAGCTAGAGTTGAAAGAACAAGGGGACCCCTCAAATTACTCTGTTTAACTCAGGTCATCTAGTGACCATCTGTTAATCTTCCCTGTGCTAGAATATCCATAATGTGATATTGTATTAGAGATTTAAAGCAATTGGTCAGAAGGAAAGAAAATAATATAATCATATGATGTCAGAGCCGAATAGACCTCAGAGATCATATTGTTCAGCCTTATCATTGTATAGCTTAGCAGACTGAATCCAAAGAAATGGGCATTTATCAGAGTCACAATACCCATGGAAGGGTCAGGACCAGCTCAAATTCAGGTCTCCTTACTCATTAACTGGTGTACTGGAGCCAACTCAAACACACTCTAGAGGGCTAATTGTTAATTTTTCATGAACTTTTACATTTATAAAATTGGCAAACCTAACAAATCAAGGCTTAATTTATTTTTATGTTGATTATTTAGACTAAAGAAAGTGATGGAGAAAATTTTTAATAATTCAGATTGTCCTTGAGTGTGTCACAGACACCTGGTAATCAGACCTTTACCAGCACACTGTTCCGAAGTCCAGTACTGAGTCAGATATACCACTTTCAATACAAAATTATTTTCAAAAAAATACTTAGAACCCTTAATTTTTAATATGGTAAGTATCTATAGGTATAAAGCCACATGAACAAAAGCTTTTTGGGAATCCTTCATTTTTTTTTCTTTTTAGGATTGTAAAGGTGACCTGAGACCAAAAAATCTGAGAACTGCCCAATATAGAATATGAAGTAAATGACTAGATAAGGTACAGAGTCATATTCAGGATTCTAAAAAAAATGGGAGAGAGAACTTTTAGTGGAATGTATTAGGGAAACTTTTTTAGAGTGATGTTTACATTAAACCAACATGTATGTGGCATTGTTGTAGAGCGCTATGCCTTGTGCAAAAAAAAAAAAAAAGATAAAATTCAGATAAGACACAATTCCTCCCCTTTATGGAGCTTACAATATAGTGGGGGGATAAGACAAGTCCAGATGATTTTTTGTTTGTTTGGGTTATTTTTGCGGGGCAATGGGGGTTAAGTGACTTGGCCAGGGTCACACAGCTTGTAAGTGTCAAGTGTCTCAGGCTGGATTTGAACTCAGGTACTTCCTGAATCCAGGGCCAACGTTTTTTTGTTTGTTTGTTTGTTTGTTTGTTTTTAGTGAGGCAATTGGGGTTAAGTGACTTGCCCAGGGTCACAAAGCTAGTAAGTGTTAAGTGTCTGAGGTCGGATTTGAACTCAGGTACTCCTGACTCCAGGGCCGGTGCTCTATTCACTGTGCCATCTAGCTGCCCCAGGGCCAGCGTTTTAACCACTGTGCCACCTAGCTACCCTGCAGATGATTTCAATGTATTTTGTTTCCTTTGGGAAATTGGGAAGACCAACAGTGAAATTCCAAGCTATAACATGGGATAGTAGGGGAAAACAAACAAACAAGCAAACAAACAACAACAAGAAACATCCCCAAATGACATCTTTTGGAGCCAGAAAAATATGACTTAGCCTCCATCTTTGCTTCTTACTACTTGTGTGACCTTGGGCTAAGTTAACTTCACTGGGCCTCAGGTTGCTTATCAACAGAATGAAAGAATGAGACTAGTTTTATCTCTAAGGTTTTCCTTCCACTTCCAAATCCTCTGGTGTATGACTCCCCAGTGGATGCAGAATTGGATTTTTACATCCAGGGAAACTGTAGAACATTACAAACTGTTCATTAATTCCAGGTGCCATAATGTTGTCACAAAATTACAGCTTTTAAGGTCTAATTGCAAAGACTTTCAGGTGGTTCATCAAAACTGCGGTCGAGATTTGGAGGTACAGTCAGAGCATTTATTAGTGGTGCTCAGTCTGTGTTGGGTTTCAGTCAGCACTGCCCCACCAAATGTCACTTGGATCCTGCCAACTTAGCTGTTGGCCTTGGCCCAGTGTTGGGGTTGCTACAGAAGTGGTCTTTCAAACTCCGCCCCCCCACCCCCATCCACAGACTTCAGTCCTTATGACTGATTTCAATTGAAGTCTTTACACATGAAAATTACCTGGAAATATAATTTGAGTAATTAATGGTTAGGTTTACATAGGGTCACATACATAGAATTACAGGTTGAGCGCTGACTTTGGTGATCATCTAATCCAAACTCTTCACTTTATATGTGAACAAACTGAGGACCAGAGAGGGTATTAACTTACTTGCCCGAAGTCACAAATCATTGTCAAAAAGGCAGAATTTGAAGCTGTCATTTAACTCCAAATCTAGTACTCTTTTAAAGTTCATTTTTTTTTTTTAGTGAGGCAATTGGGGTTAAGTGACTTGCCCAGGGTCATACAGCTAGTAAGTGTGTGTTAAGTGTCTGAGGCCGGATTTGAACTCAGGTACTCCTGACTCCAGGGCTGATGCTCTATCAACTGCGCCACCTAGCTGCCCCTTCTAATGCTCTTTTCACTGTGTCATATCCAATCTCAGACCAGGCTTCTGGTGAGATTGTCTTGCATTTTAATTCTTTTCAGTAGCTGTTAATTCTTGTTCAGAACTACCCTTCCAGTGTACGCCAAACCCTTTCCTGCTTTAGGTTCTTAGTAGTTGAACAAACACCGATTAAATGTATTACTAGGTATTTGAGAGACAAAGACTAAACAAACAAAAAAAAAAACCCAAAGCAACACAAAACAAAAAAAACAGTGCCTTGTCCCTGCCCTCGAGGCTGTTACTTTTTATTTGAGGGAAACAACATCTAAGCCGATACAAAGTTTTTTCATAATTATTTTATTAGGTCTGGAGGATCAGGAAAGACTTAGAGTAGGAGGTAGCATCTGAAGGAAGACAGGGATTCTAGGAGGCACAACTGAGGAGAGAGCCTATTCTAGGCACAAAGGACAGCCTAGTTAAAGGAGTTGGGGGAGGAGAAGCAGGGGGAGAGATATGGTATGCTATGTATAGGAACTGTATTCATTCTTACATCTCTTTCTCTTTTTTCCTATTTAAAAACAAAACACAAGGATGTGTGTATCTGTGTGCATTTTTGTTCAACATTCATTAATTCATTCAACAAACATTGATTTTTAAATTTTTTTCCAATTAGCCAACATTTATTTTCACCTTTTCCTGTTCCACCATTGTGAAAGGGGGAAAAATTCTTATAACAGAGATACATAGTCAAAAAATTTTTCCACATTAGTCACATCAAAAAAATGGATGTCTCATTCAGCAATTTGAGTATATCAACATCCTGTCAGGAGGAGGGTAGCATTCTTTATCATCAGTGCTCTTGAATCATGGTAAAAAAAACAAATAAACCACACAACAAAACCTTATTGTCTTTTTTTGTGTAAAGTACAATGTTTGGAGTTAGAGGTAATAATAATAATATGTATGTATTATATCATTATTTTATGTAAGCTTTATTAGATTATCAGATTTATTATATCAGGTAGTAATTAGATAGCACTTTAAGGTTTACAAAGCACTTGACAAATAATTCATTTAACCCTCACAATCATCCTGAAAGGTAGATGCCATTATTATCCCCATTTTGCAGATGAGGAAACTGAGGCAGGTAGCAACAAGTCACTTGTCCATGGTCATACGGCTAAGTGAGACTGGATGTGAACTAAGTTCTTCCTTATTCCAGGTCAAGTGATCAATCTACTCTGCCTGGAAAGAGATCTTGTTCTCAAAAGCCTTATAACCTAGTGGGGATGAGTAGGAAATGCATGTTCACTTAAATGTAATAAAAGAAAGCATGAGCTTTAGTACAAAGGAGAGTAAGTTAAGTATAAAGGAAAGGTCCTGGCATGGGGCAATGAAAAATTTGAAGACAGATGTTCCTTCACATTGAGAGGATATGGGTGAGTTGAGGCAGGGGCAGGGAAGAGCCATCCACTTTGGCTAAAACAGAGTCAGGAAGAGATAAGAATGAAAAGATAGGCTTACACTATATTGTAGAGGGCCTGGAATGCCAGAATCAGGCATTTTACATTCAATATCTATAATTTTTACAACTGGGACAATTGAACCATGGCAAGTGTGATTAACTTGCCCAAAGTGCGTGACAAACGTAGATTTTTAATTTAAATTCAGAATTCTCAATTCTGAGTTAGTCACCAGTAACATTGAAAACTAAAATAACAACAGTAAACAGCTCAAGTTTAAATAATTCTTTACAGTTAAAAAACAACAACAACAACCACAAAACTGAGGGTAGGAATGCATGTATTATTATTCCTGTTTTACATATAAGAAAATTGGGGTTTAGAAAAACATCCTAGATTGCAGTCCTTCATAGACATTTCAAATCCATCATTCCAAAAATGAACTCATTATCTTTCTTCCCCAAACTGCTATCTTCTTTTGAACTTCTCTATTACTGTCAAGGGGACAGTTAGGTGGCTGAGTGGGTCAAATTCTAGGTCTAGAGTCAGGAAGACTCATCTTCCTTAGTTCAAATATTGCCTCAGATACTTAATAGTTGAATGACCTGGGCAAGTCATTTGCCTCAGTCTCTTCATCTATAAAATGAGTTGGAGAAGGAAATAGCTAACCACTCTAAGTTTCTTTGCCAAGAAAACCCCAATTGTATCACAAAGAGTCAGAAATGACTGAAATGACTGAATGACGACATTACTGTCAAAGCTACTACCATTGTCTCAATCACCCAGGCTTACTAAGCCCCACAATAGCTAATGCTTTTCTGAGTTTTACTATTTTTCCTTCTACATACCTCATACATGTCCCTTTCTTTCTTGTAATAGAGCTACCACCTTAGTTCAGTCCCTCATCACCTCTTACAGAGACTATTGTAATAGCTTTGTCATTGGATGCCCTTCCTTAAATTGTTTCCCATTCAAATCCATCCTCCTCTAAGCTGCCAGTGTCCTTCCTAAAACACAGGCCTACCCATATCACATCACTACTCAATAAACTTCAGCAGCTCTATATTGCCTCAAGTATCAAATATAAAGTCATCTTTTTTCCATTTAAAACAATTTCTAACCTGGTCTCTTCCTTCCCAGTCTTTGTATATTTTATACCTGTCCATGTACTTTATGATCCAATTGAACTGGCATACTTCTTATCCCTTACATATAACATTCCATTTCCAGGTTCCATGCCTTTGCATTGATTTTCCCCATATCTGGGATTTTCTTCCTCTTCACTTTTGCTTCTTACTTTCCCTTCCTCCAAGATTCAGCTAAAATTCTATTTTCTGCAGAAGGACTCTCAGGGTACTACCCAGTTGCTAATACTTTCTCCTCCATATTACTTCCCTTCTACTCTGTATTTATCTTGCATATACTTAGCTTTCATACATTGCCCCTCCCACTCATTAGAAAATAAATCCCTTGAGGGCAGAGACTATTTTTACCTTTTTTTTTTTTTGTATCTTTAGTCCTTATCACAGTGCCTACAATATAGTAAGTACTTAATAAATATTTGCCCAAGTGGCCACATTGCTATGAAGGAAATCCTTGATGCAATCAGGTTTGAACCTGTGATTTCACACATGTAAGAAACTCCCTTTGTGGCAGTTCCCTCCACCAATGTAGATCAGCAACTTATGTATGAATTAGACTCTAAGATAGTTGCCTAGAACTGGAGCACTGCAAGTTTAAGGTAATTGCCTACCATCAGTCACACAGCTAGGAAGTGTCTGAAGCAAGATTTTAAATCAGATCTTCCTGATTGTAAGTCCACTACTCTACCTAGCTGTTTCAATCACCTCCTGCTCTGCTAAGGGGTCATGAGTAGTTGATACATTTCAATGCATAGTAGGCACTAGGGTTTTCGATTTGGGGATTTCCTCCTGTATTTGTTTTACTTTCTAATCCGGTTCAAGGCTTTGTTTATGGCCAAGGCTAACAGGCTGCCTTGTGAATGAGCTCTTTTCCACAATATCAGTCTCTAAGATGAAAGGATCAGAACCATTGTGTGGGAAGCTGAGGTGTTAAAGTATTGCATTCTATAATAATTGTAATGTGTTAGTTCAAATCCCCCTTGTATGTGATAGGATGCAGGGTTCCATTTCTGTCAATTGCAGTTCTCTAAAGCAGTCTAATGGAGTATTATAGTTTCCCTTGGGGCCTTTTGGAATGGATGAAGATTCTTTCAGAAGCATCTTTTTTCCCCCTGAGGATTTTACTTGTTCTTGCTTATTCTCATTTTCTGAGCCTGTCCCCTGCTTGGTGTGAGCAGCACCTCCTGGGTCACCTCCACAGGAATCAGTTGTAAAATTGAGAATAGGAAATCAGGACATTAGGCTTGGGACTAATCCTGTGAAGTCCATGGATCCATAAATATTCATTATTGATGAAACCTTACTGTTAAAAAACAACTGTTTCTCCACCCTCCTAACATCTTTTACTAAAATACTTGAGGATTCTTTTGTCATGTTTTCTGATTTACTGCTTGGTTTTCTTTTCAATATAATGGAAGATCACAGATTGAATTGATTTCCTCTATTGTGACTTCAGTGGTGATGGGTGGTGGAGTTACAATTTATGGCCAGATCATTCCTTAGCTTTACTTCACATGTCTTGGAGAGGCCTATAATAGAAAATAAAGGTTGCAGAGATTATAACTCTAAGGTTGTGATCATGGATGAACTTTGCAAAACTGTTTTCAAGAATCATTTTGTCTGGCTGGTGAGATGTATTTGCTATCTCCATATTTCCCAGGACCAGCATCTTCCACGTGTACCTACCTCACCTCTTCCTTTTTCTTACCATGTCACTAGGCAAAGATAATTCCAAACATGTTTAAACCAAATTTACCTGGAATTAGGAGCACCAATTTCTCTTACAAAAAATAATGTGGATGCTGTTCTGCTATTGCTAAGGATAAGGATAATAATTATAATAGTAATAGCAATAACACCACCACCAACCAACATTTGTATGGTATTGTATTCTTTGCAAAGTACTTTATATCTTACTGCCCTCTGGGTACTCTCAGATCCAGGACACTTGCTTCCTAGCCGTCACTCAAACAAGAAACTCCATCTCTCAACTCCAGGTATTTTCACTGGCTGTCTCCTATTCTAGGAACTCTTTCCCTTTTAATCTTAGTCTCATTCCTTCCTTCAAATCTTAGCTTAAGTACCTCCTTCTAAAAGAAGCCTTTCTCAAGTTTCTTTAATGCTGGTGCCTCTTCTCCATTGATTATCAACATTCACTCCATATATACTTGCCTTGTGCATAGTTTTCATATCACCTCCTCTCTTAGACTGAACACTCCATGAGAGACAGCAGAGGCTATCTTTTTTTCCTTTGCTTTATATCCTCAATGTTTAGTACAGTGACTGCCACATGGTATGGGCTTCATAAATGATTGCTGACCTGACACATTATCTAATCTTGAGTTTGAAGATGAGTATGATGTATAAATAGTTCAGGAGATATGATTTCTGGGTAATTAATCATTTTATTAATCATGCTAGTAATAATAAAAGGGGTCAGTAGCACTCTCGAATGCCAAAGTCCCCTCATGGAACCCACAAAATGCTTATGTGCCCTTCTAAGAGTGGGTGTTCCTGAAGTTGGCAATTGACTCTGATTGACTAATGTAATGAAGAATGAATATTATAATGAGAGATGGGCTTATTCTCATGAGGATTTGGGACTATAACTGATAACAAAAAAAGACATCTTTTCATGAGACTACTCTGCCTTTGGAATTATGCCCAAGGGGCTATGGGGCTGCTCATACCCTTTGACCCAGTAATACCACTATTAGGTCTGTATGCCAAAGAGATCATAAACAAGGCAAAAGGAGCCACATGTACAAAAATATTTGTAACGGTTCTCTTTGTTGTGCAAAGAATTGGAAATTGAGGAATTGGGGAATAGCTGAGCAAGTGGTATATGAATACAATGGAATACTATTGTGCTTTAAGAAATAATGAGCATCCAGATTTCAGAAAAACCTGGAAAGACTTAAGTGGACTGATGCTTAGTGAAATGAGCAGAACCAGGAAAACATTGTTCACAGTAACAGCAACATTGTGCAATGATCAACTGTGATAGACTTAGCTCTTCTCAGCAATACAATGGTGCAAGACAATTCCAAATGACTTATGATGTAAAATGTTCTCCACATCCAAAAAAAAAAAAGAAAAAGAAATGTTGAAACAAAATGCAGATTGAACCATACTATTTCTAGGGTTTTTTGTTTTTTGAGCTTTTTTCCCTTTTATTCTGATTCTTCTTTCACAGAAATATGTTTAATTTGATTGTACATATCAGATTGCTTTCTGTCTTGAAGAGGGGGGAGGGAGAAAAATTTGGAACTCAAATTCTTATAATAACAAATGTTGAAAATTATCTTTTCATGTAACTGGAATATAATAAAATACTTTTAAGATTAAAAAAATGAATACTCTGCCTAAGGCAATCTAGACAAAAGGGGGCCCACTTCTGCTTGCACCTGGATGAGCGGAACACAATGGAATGGAATTCACTTTAGATTAAATTCTTTGTAAGTTTCTTTAATTGGGTAGGGTCTGGGACCCAGTACGAAAAAGCATGTATACTGGAGATTTAGGTAATTTCATCCATCAACAATGCCCTTCAGAGAAGAACCTACCTGCTTCTGAAAAAATCCTATTCCTGGGGCAACTAGGTGGTGCAGTGGATAGAGCACCAGCCCTGGATTCAGGAGGACCTGAGTTCAAATCTGGTCTCAGACACTTAACACTTACTAGCTGTGTGACCCTGGGCAAGTCACTTAACCCCAATTGCCTCACAAAAAAAAGAAAAAAAAAAGAAAAAATCCTATCCTTAATTCAATAATTGATTATTAACAGAAGAGAGAAATAATCATTTCTCTCATGAGGAAACAGAGGCCCAGAGAGGTTAAGTGAATTGCCCAATATTACATACTAGGTGAGTCATGGAGATTCTTTTAGACATTTCACGGGATTTCTTTTCCACCTTTGACTCACAGACAGGCAGAGTGTCTCTCCATAACTACTGAGGAGAACAAGGGAAGATTCAAACTGAGACAGACGTATGGAAAGGTACTTTCCACAAGTTTTCTCCTGTGCCTCATTATGAACTGAAGCAGTGAAGTTTTGCTACCCATTACAATGTCAGTGCGGTCATCTGAAAAATAACAGAGAGGCTGCAGAAATGAAGTCTTATTCCTGATAGTACAGAAACCACATCTGAGGCATAGCACAGCCACATTTACCAATGAAGAGGCAAAATGAGACATCTGGGTTAGGGTCTCCATTGACTTTGGCATCTGCTAGCAGGATTGCAATGATCTCTTCATAAGAATGATTGCAATTTCAAATGTGCTGTGTCTAAGATAAGGCCCAAGCATTTATTTATTTATTTTTCTGGCAGAGATTAAATCTCCCTCTTTCCTGCATCTATTATGGATCTCACAGAAAAAAAAAATCTTCCTGATGATAGAGCTAGCTTATCATTCCAACTCATTGAACCAAGACTTATCTTTTCTTTTGCTTTTGACAGAGAAACTGCCAAGTATTGCTGAATGTTGGCTTAAAGATCTCATCGTTGCCTGTGAAATTGGTCTCTGATCATGATTAATTAGTGACCAAAATGAACTGAATCTGCAAAAGTTCTATCTATGGAATAGAAATTACATGGATGTTTCCCATTTTAGTACAAATATGAGTTCTATAAAACTATCCATATGGCTGGTTGTTGAGACAAGCTCTTGGGCAGTGAAAGTCTCTTAACTCTTTATGCTAATAAGGTGACTGTCTGGCTCCTCATAGTAACATGTTTCTAGAATGATTTGGTGAACCTGGGCAAGTCCCTTAGCTTGTCTCATCATCTATAAACTAAAAATAATCAAATCCTCACATGGTTATTGTGAAGATGAAATGAAAAAATATGTGAAGTGCTTTATATATCATTCACTATGAAAACGCTAGCTATTATTGTTACTAAGTTCTTAATAAATGATTTTTATTCATTCATTCCCTCTTTGTCCTGAAGTTGCATACTCTGTTTCTAAATTTCGTGAAATATAAAATGGAAAATCAGGGCCATTTCTCTAACTGTTCAGATGGGTACTGAATGAACTTAAAGAGTTAATTTTTCATAGCTGCCTCATGACTCTTGGAATCATGTTGTTATGGATTATATGCTTGGAGGTCACAGATGGTTAATGAACTCATATAGCAGGTGAGAGAAGTCATTCTAGTTCTCTCAACGATACCTGGGTAGAGAAGTTCTCCCAATTCTAGACATAGTAAATGTCTTTATTCCTTTAGTGAACTAAAGTGAGAGAATACTAGTATATTCCAACACAGCCCAATACCTCTCCCCTAATAGATACTTGATTAATGCTTCTTTTTGCTGCTACTGTTGTTTTCCTAGTTTGCTAGGGTTTTATGTTTTGCTATGTCGGTTTTCTTTTGGCATAGGATCTACCATGCTAGTACCTAAATATGTAATTAGAACTAAAAGATCTTCCACCACTTTCCACCATGGGAGACAGTATGGTGCAGTAGAGAGAGCATTGGAGTTATAATCTGGGACCTGGGGTCCAAATCTTGGCCCTGCCACTTACTACAACTTATATGGCCTCGGGGAAATCATAACATCCTTAGATATCAGTTTCATCACCTGTAAAATGGCAGAGTTTGATTAGACAGCTTCTGAGGTTCTTTAAATCTATTATTTCATGACCCTAATTAGAGAATTAGGAATAAATATGATTTCTTATAACATTTTCCACCATAGGAGGCAGAGTGGATATAGTAGATAACATAATGGACTTTGGAATCAAGTGGACATTTCTTAAAATGTCATTTCTGACATTTGCTGCATATGTGACCTTGGTGGGTAATTTACATAATCTCTTGGACCTCAGTTTCCTGATCTGTAAAATGGGGATAGTGATGAGTGCAGTGCTTACCTCACATGATTGTAAAATTCCAATGAGATAATACATATGTAGAATATTTGGTAAATTTTCTAATACATGAATCATTCAATGAGCATTTTTAAGTCCCTACACTGTGCTGTACTCAACATAATGTAGTTTCTTAATAGATACTAAGATATTTACTGATGTTCAGGCATGGTGCTAGATGTTCTGGATATGTAGATAAAAATAAAAGTCTCTGCCCTCAAGGAACTTACCTTCTATCAAGGGAAACAAGATGTACATATGTAACTATATGTGAAATAAATGTAAGGTGGGCTTCAGGGGGAAGCCCCAAGAAGTTGGGAGCATCAGGAAAGGCTTCATGCACAAGTTGGCAGTTTTATTAATATAATAGTCAGAGTTTTTTAATGGCATAAAGCAAATCTCAGGACATTCCTTAATATTACTGAATCCATGATGGAAACTGACCTCCTAAGTATGTAGTACCACTGCTCTCTTCCCCAGAATTCAATATATGAAATTTATTGTAGAAATATACATACATACATATATACACATCTCTCTGTATGTGCACATGTATGTATGTATGTATGTATGCATGTACATTTCTAAAATACCTTTAGATTATGGTTATGACTATATTAATTTTAATGACAGTACAGCCTTTCTCAGGTTCCTTTTTTTAAATTAAACCATACCATCTAAGAGACACAGAGATATGATACCAATTTGTCGACCTCTAATTGCCAAGACTAAAACAACAAAATAAACAATTCCCAAGAACTCTGAGGTCTACTAAGAAACTCCTATATCCTAGTTTATAAAAACCTTTTCACGGACAATGAAAAGGTTCAGGTTGTGATTGAATCTCACAAACTAATGTGACAGTGAGAATTAAAACTCATAGCTCCTGAATTTTCAGAAGTTGGAAAGATTGAAAGAACATTTAATATGGAATTGAGAACCTGATTACAAAACCCTGCCTCTGCCCCTTCTTATCTGAGTGAACTTGGGCAAATCACTTAACTTCTTGGGCCCTCAGTTTCCTCATCTGTAAAACAAAGGGGTTAGACTAAATGATGTCTGAGGTCTCTTCCAACTCTCCATCTCTGATCCTAATCTGTTGTTCAGTAACTGGGCCAAACTATTATGAAAATTGAGAAAGGGTTCAATTTTGTGAAACCATTCCAAGAGCCAGATGATGGTGCTGGTTAGAGAAGGCTGATTATATCCCTATACTTCAGATCTTATTATCCCAATGCTTACACGCAATCTGTCTCCAAGTAGTTCCTAATTATCAGAGAAGGGGAGCAATAAGTGCTTTGGCAGTAGTTACTGTTTGTTCCACAGTTGCTCTTTGGCAAGTAGATGATATCCTCATCACCAATAGCCATGAAATTAATACTCTAGAATCCAAACAATTTTTTTGTTTTATTTCACTTTTTTCTTTCTGCAATTAAAATCTTTGAGGAATTGTTTGAGGGGTTCATCCACAGGTGTGAAGATTTTGAGGGAGAGGCAATTCTAGAGCCACTTGGTTATGGAAACTGTTCCCGTATAACCTCAGCATAAACTTATTGTAGCTATTTCTACTCTGAGCTTCACTGGTCTCTTTGCTATAGGTACAGGGGCTGCATGAAGATAAAGTGCAAAAACAACTCCTCATCTCTCCATTTCCTAACAACTTTTCCTTTCTCTGGCTGTTTGTTCCATAGTGTAGAAACTGGCCCACAGGAAGTTCCTTGATTCGTTTCATAAATTAGGGATTTACTAGGAAAGCTGGTTTCTAGTAACCATATATTAGACGAATGGATTCAGTATCATTAAGACAGAGGTCCTCCCTGTGCTGCCATTCCTGTCCCCTTTCAAATGAGTTCGCTATAAATTGGACTGATAACTGTGAGGATGGTATTTAATAAAGGACAGTTCTGATACTTTTGATAATGAATGGGTTACATTTACATTCCTACAAATAGGATCATTTAACATTGAATAAACCATTATAGACAATGGTGACAAAACTATGTTTTAAAAATTTCTGTGTTCCTCTGTGCCAAATTACAACTCTTCACTTTCTATTACTGGGACTATTTATAAACTTCTTTCTAAGTACAAACTTACCTATCCCACTCTATCTAGCCAGCCTCAAACTAGAACATGTTTTTTATCCCATCCAGCCATCCACCATTGCCATCTTGCCAAATGCACTGCCATCGAAATCCATATCCTTGTCATTGAGAAAGTTAACCCATTCAGCTTTGGAGCTTTGAGTCTGAAGCTGAACTGTCTTGGTTGGTGACTGAATGAGTGCAAACTAACATACCAACCTTTGCTTCATATCCTATCCAATTGCCCAGTGAGGACATGTGGCTATCTACACTATCCTTTTTTTTCCAAGTACTCTATTCAAATCAATAGTACTATTGCTTCTGAAAAGGACAGGTCGGTTAAATGATGTTTGAATCAACTCACAATCCCTGTGATTCCCCCAAACCAAATTTCTTTTAGTGGTTGCTTTTTTTCCCAAATGACATTTCTCCCTATTAAAAGATAATGTCCTAGAGAGAGGAGTTGTCTTATTCTTTATATTCTTATCCCTCACACTTAGTACAGTACTTGACACATAACAAACATTTATATGCATTTTCATTCATTCATTCACCTCAATTTTTATCAATGATCCCATTTTCAAATGGGGTGACAAGAATATATTTACAATGGTGACCAGATGATAATAGCTTCAGAATATTAATAATGAATGACTTTAGAATAATAATAATGAAAGTTCATGTTATAATCAAGTTAATACAAAAATTTATATCTGCAATACTCTAATAGAACCAGTTTTCTAAAACATCCACTGTCAAGAGAGCAAGATTAAGCAGAAACTACAGTTTATTCCATATATATTCAACCTGTAATGAAATTCTTATCTCTATGAGAACATACCAGTGTTAAGCCATTAACAATCCATGTAGTGGAGAAAAAAATTAAACTACCCTAATTATTTGGGGACATGTTGAAAAATAGTTCATTGAATTTTTCAGTTTTCAAATGATAGTCTTGGCATCATAGCAAGATTACTTAAAAGAATATCAGCTATGGCCAATATCTGGATTGGAAGTCTGAGAGGTTCTTCCAGGTTCCACAAGAGTAAGGAATTGTTTAATGTTCCCCAGAATTCTTAAACCAGTCTGTCACCCTGCTGACCAATGTATTCAGTGCCTTACTCCACTGGCCAATAGAAAATGCCATAGTGATTCTCAGATATTGACATTCTCTTCTGTAACCAGGAATTTTGACTGACCCTAACAATAAAATAGCACACCTTGATCATTCTATGAGATGCCCTCTTTAAAGGATGCTTATATCTTTACCCTTCTTCTTAAAAGATAGCCTAGGTCCTCATTACTCCTTGCTTGTGTTATTGAATCGGCCTCCTAAACATACTCATTATTTCAAGTTTCTCCCCTCTCCAGTACAGACTTCACACAGGTAACAAAGTGACAATATTTTCTTATAAATAGATCTTACCATGTCACTCTCCTACTCAATAAACCCCAATGACTCTGCAGTGCCTATGGGTTCAAATGTTCAAATGCCTATTTGCAGTTTAGAGCCCTTTATAACCAGTCTCTAATCTACCTTTCCAGCTTTAGCTTCTTCCCCGCGCCCCGCCCCCCCAGGGCAATGAGGGTTAAGTGACTTGCCAGGGTCACAAAGCTAGTAAGTATGTCAAGTGTCTGAGGCCGGATTTGAACTCAGGTACTCCTGAATTCAGGGCCAGTGCTTTATCCACTGTGCCACCTAGCTGCCCCTTTAGCTTCTTTTCACACAACATTCCATCTCCCATCTAGGTACCTTTGCACTGGCTATCCCCCATACCTAGAAAGCTCTTCTTTTTCATTGCCATTCTCATTCTCATTTCTCTTAGAATCCCACCACCACCTTCTATATGTGAGGTTTTCCTTTATCCCCCTTGCTTCTAGTAGTGTCTTACTCCTGAAGCTGCTTGAACTCATTTTCCTTGTCTTCTGTGTATATGCATATAGTTATATGTGTTGTCTTCTTTGATAGAATGTACCTTCCTGATGGGTAGATACTTTTATTTTTGTCTTTGTATTCTTAGCACCCAGCACACAGTTCCTAGCACTTAGTAGGCACATAATACATGTTTGTTAATTTTTCAAATGATACCGATGGTTTTAATTCATTTTTTTCTTTTGGTAAGGCAATTAGGGTTAAGTGACTTGCCCAGGTTCACACAGCTAGTAAGTGTCAAGTGTCTGAGGCTAGGTTTGAACTCAGGTCCTCCTGACTTCAGGCCTGGTGCTCTAACCACTGTGCCACCTAACTGCCTGGTTTTAATTCTTATGATAAAAACACTGCGGGGGCAGCTAGGTGGCACAGTGGATAGAGTACTGGCCCTGGATCCAGGAGGACTTGAGTTCAAACCTGGCCTCAGACACTTGACACTTACTAGTTGTGTGACCCTGGGCAAGTCACTTAACCCCAATTGCCTCACACAAAAATAAAAAACAAAACAAAAACACTGCAGAAATATATATTATTCTATGATATCAGTTGTGGTCAATATTTAGATGAAAACTCTAAGAGAGAGAGATCTTACATGAACAATTATGGATTAAGACTTCTTGATGAAAACTAGTTTATGCCTTTAGGGACTCACCCTTAGGACCTTCAGCACTGTTCTTTGCACAAGCCGTCCTTATGCTCATAATAGTCTCTCTCCTTACCTATACTTTTTAGAACATTTGGCTCCCTGAAGGAAGCCTCTTGAAGCTGAGCCTTGAAAGACTCATCTCAAGTGCCACCTCCTTCAAGAGGCCTTTCTTGATTCCTCTGATTATTAGTGCCCCTTTCAAATCTTTGTATAATTATCTTGTATGTATGCCGTTTTTACTACTTACTTATATGCCAACATGTTATGTCTCCCAGTAGAATGTATATTCTCTGGATATAGGGATGGTCTCAATTTGTATTTGTATTCTCAGTAGCACACAATAGGTGTTTAATATATGCTTGCTGACAGATTAATAAACTTGAAATTTTGTGGATAAACTTTTCTATAGATAATAACAGTATCCTTTGCCATTTTGTCTTTTAGGAACAGGGTAAAATAGGAGTGGTCTTCAACATTGGCACAGTGGACATCTCCATCAAAGAGGAAAGTACTCCAGTAAATGATGGCAAATACCATGTTGTGCGTTTCACCAGGAATGGCGGCAATGCCACACTTCAGGTCGACAACTGGCCAGTGAATGAACATTATCCCTCAGGTACACATTTTACATTAATTCCTCCCATCCTTCAAATTACCATTCATGCTTCTTTAGTAGGAATTTTCTCAGGGCTTCCACCAAATCATTAAAATATAAGTATAAACTCAGTTTTCTGAATTTCTTATGGATGAAGAAAAAAAGTAATGTTGGTCTCAGACCACCACAGAAAGCTTCTGGAGGCTTATTAACCAGGTATTGCTTAATCAACCTATTGATTACCTACCTAATGCTGGCTGGCTCATACAGAATCTAGGGAGGAAATGTGGTATAGTAGAAAGACGTATGTTGTTCAGTGTTTCAGTCATGTCCAACTTTTCATGACCCCGTGGACCATAGTATGCTAGGCCTGCCTATCCTCCACTATCTATTAATGCCTGTCCAAGTTCATGTTTGTTGATCTGGATTCAGATACTGACTCTGCCAGTTAGTATCTGTGTGAATTTAGAGAAGTCATTCAAGTTCCATGAATCTCTTTCCTCATTTATAAAATAAGGATATGTGAGACTAGATGGATATATGAGACTAGTAGACTAGATGACCATTAGGGTCCCTTCTAGTTTTAAATCAGGGAACCTATATTATAATTAGCTTGTTTTAAAGAGTAGTACAGAAAGGTATACAATGGAAGAAAAGGCATACAATATTCTTGATCTTGATCTAGTAGAGAGATCAAAGTGATGTAGATACCAAATCTGGTATTTATGTTGCCATTTAGCCTGTTAAAACAAAAGGGAGAATTATGATATGATAGTGGTGTCACCAATCTTTCTAGCTGCATGTATTGCCAACTGTAATTGGTATATGAATGAAATTTTGTTCTACCATCTTACACTGGTGTGGGTTATAGTGAAAACAAAGCTACAGTCCAAATTCTAGCCATAATGTTAACCTGTTTAAAAATCATCTCCCTCTTTTCCCCAATTTACTTTCTCATCTTAAAGTTAGGGCCTAGTAGGCATTTTTAGGATCAATGGTACTATGATTACTATTATTGTGTATAGACATTTCAGTCTTTGCTTTAGTTTTGAGTTCAAAGAACTTATAGAGGGAGAGCTTGCAGAATGGAGAATAATAGTACTAGTGGCATCATGAGAGAAAGTTTACTCCTGTAAATAGGGACTGCTCAAATATCCCTTTTCTTCTCTTCCTTTCTCCATCCTAACTTTCAGTGTTGTTATGTTTTCATCTTTGATCACCTACAATAGAATTGCCTCATCTTAAAGATGACCTGGTCAGGGGTATAGAAGTAAACAGAAATTTTGTGCTACAAATTCAGAGGTCAACTACTATTGATGATTTGCTTGTCACATACTTCTCTTGTGTGAACTTTCTGACTGCATGTGAGTGCTGTCACTATTGTCTAGACCCCAAGTTTTGTCACACTGTACCATGGGCATTCTACCAAATGCTTATATGCCACCAATAAATAGTTTACCTTTTAATTATGCCACTCAAGAGAAATACCCAAGGCTCACCACACCTAATTGTGTTTCGGGACTCTTTCTTAACACATTACTTAAAAGATCAGAGTGCCACATTGAAGTCAGCTTAGCCTCTTGATAGCTTTAGGATATCTAGTCTTTTCTTTGTAACACAAACTTTAATAAAAAAAAACACAAAACAAAACAAACCAGCATTCTAGATTCCCAAAGGTGTTTGAGAAATTAATTCTATTTCTTTGGTCTCACTGTCTCACTTTCCACATAGTAACCAAATGACCCTGTGTTTTATTCTGTCTTCTTTTAGCACTTTTGGGTTAAGTCATAGATGCGCCTTGATGAAGGTATTCCTGTAGAGGATGAGTCTTTGAAAATAGCCAGAGGCTTTATAGTATGTTTTCCTGACATCCAAATGCAAGATACTAATAGAAATGATTTTCTTTTCAAAATGCATGTTATTTAAACCCTAGAGGGGGAAAAAAAACAAAAATAGATAGAGATCTTAGAAACTGTTCATTTGCTCATAGGGAAAAAAAATCAATCCTACTCTGTGAATATCATCATTGGCCCTGCTAGTGCTGCTGCAGGGTCTGTCTATGTTTCTATTAGGAATTTCAAGGCTTTCTAAATTGGTATTAACCACATGCCCTAAGCTCTCACAGAAAATACAAAGTTAAACTGCCAGCAATAGAACTTGCATATCTTTGGCCATTGTAAACCTAGAGATGTATAAGCAACCTGGTGACCCTTCGGTGTTTGTCTATCTCAGAAATTCTTTGTGTATTCTGTTTAAAATAACTTGTGGCTTTGTAACTCGTGTCTAATCTGTAACTGAAGTTTTCTCTAACAGTATTTTTTCCCCAGAAAAGAGGAGGAAAACAGATATATTTAATCATTGTTTAGTAGGGTCCATTAAAAGCAAAATAATGATATAATAATGATTAGCATTTAGTTCTTTACAAAGGGCTTTGCAAAGCCCCTTACAAATATTACCTAATTTTCTCTCCACCCTTGGATAAAGGTGTTATTTCCATTTTACCATTTATGAAGCTGAGGCAAACAGAGCCCTAATGACTTTTCCAGGGTCACATAGCTAGTAACTTTTGGAGGCTGGATTTGAACTCGGGTCTTCCTAACCTCATAGCCTGTATTTCATTCACGGCTTGGTTATAATCCTCATACACACACACACACACACACACACACACACACACACACACACATATATATATATATACACATGTTTATATGTGTGTATGTATATATAAATCCAATTTCAAAAAGCCCTGGACAGGATAATCTCTAAGGCTCATTGTAGTCCTAAATTGATGGTTTTATAATCTGTATGTCAGTGGTTATGTTACTAAAAGGTGTAGATGCAGGGTCATTCTTAAAGCATTGGTGATGTGATTATATCTATGTCCCGATTAGTGAGAATAATGAATCCTATGAAGTTGTCACATTATTCAAATTTACATTGTATGTTTCTAGTATTCTAGAGCTAATTTTCCTATTTTATGTAATTAGAATTCAAATGCATGACACCACTTCACAGAATTCATTATTTGCACTACTCGGGTCCTGGTTGTACAACATTCAGTTGAAATGGCATTCAATATTTGAATGAACCATTACCATTTACCCTTGGCTGCCTAAATCAGAAAGCCTTATGATGCTCCAAGTTAGGATTTGAATTCTATATTAAGCTCTTCAGCTTATTTATACAAAGACTTTAGTTGATTCACTTTCTTATGTTTTCTGCATTCTCTCACCTGTAAAATGGGAAGAATTCAGCTTACTGAATTTAATTCTTCCCTACCTTCCTCCTTGGAGTATTGGAAGAATTCCTTGGAGTAAAGTGATATACTGTATTTTAAGCACAATTTGGCAATAGCAGCTACATAAAATGAGTGGCTTCCTTTTAAAGTTGTCATCAAAAATATCTCCAAGAGCCCAAGCTTCACTGAACAAATCAGGCCATTCTGCCCAGATGGTTTCTGAAACACTGATTTTTCTCCCATTTCCCCCTATATCTATGTATTTATTCTGTTTCGGAGACAATACTAATCATTGAAACATTCAATGAAGAAATACCTTCATTTGTCTATTACTAATGTTTAGAAGGCAAAGAAACACAGAGCAGCTACAGTTCAGAAAACATGATATCAGAGAGTTGATCCTTCCCTGAGGTCCCCCACTCAGAAATGAGCTAGTCAACTGTGCATTCTTCTCATGAGCATTGATAGAGCTTCATAGGCTTTACTAGAACATCCAGCCAGGCATTATTTAGAGACCAGCTTGGCACAGGGCATAGAGTGTTGGCTCTTTTTGAATCGCAGCTGTGAATCAAGAAGAATACAAAATTAGAATAGCATTAAGGCAAAAAGAATCTTCGTGTGTGTGTGTGTGTGTGTGTGTGTGTGTGTGTGTGTGTGTGTGTGTGTGTGAATTGGGGTTAAGTGACTTGCCTAGGGTCACACAGATAGTAAGTATTAAGTGTCTGAGGTCGGATTTGAACTCAGGTCCTCCTGACTCTAGGGCTGGTGCTCTATCCACTGTGCCACCTAGCTGCCCCAAAAGGAATCTTCTGACAGTTAATTCAGGAATAGATAATAATTTCTAAAAACCATCCTTTTGTGTGGGACATACTTTATTTTAAAACTGTAAATAGAATCATCTGTGAGATAAAAGAACAAGTACCCCAGAATGACCTTTTGAGCAGTGACAAATGTTAGATAAAACACGTCAATTCTTGCCTTGAGACCTTGTGGAGGCAGCAGTGAGGGAAAGGAGGTAGGAAGGGGAAAAGTAAATTTAACGGGAAGAAGGAATTAATTTCAGCCTGAGGCTAGAGTCCTCATGGGAAAATGAGATGGCTTAGATTGTTAGGGATCATTTCTTAGATTTACCTCTGGTTGACTAGACCACGGAAATCTAAGTGTAGTGTTGTAGCAAAACCATAGGACTTGCATTTCAAAGACATGACTTCATATCCCAGTTCCGCCACTTACCTATGTGAGCTATGTTATATAATTTCCTTCCTCTGGGCTGCTTCTTCCTCATCAGTAAAATGAGAGAGTTTTTCTTTTTTTCAATCTTACCCTTCTCTGATTTTGAATTATTAGATTTTAATCACCTTGAGGGTAGGGACTGTCTTTTTGGCGGGGGGGGGGGGGGAGAGGGAGGGTTCAGTGACTTGCCCAGGGTCACAGCATCAAGTGTCTGAGGTAGGATTTGAACTCAGGTCCTCCCAAATCCAGGGCCAGTGCCTTATCCACTGTGCCACCTAGCTGCTCCCAGGGACTTTCTTTTACCTTTTTTGTATACCCAGCACTTAGCACACTGTCTGGTACATAGTAGGTGCTTAATAAATGTTTACTGAATGATTGATAAGTGTGCATGGTCTTATTCAAAGAACAGTATGTTCCTGTTCAGATTGGGACCAGCTTTCCTAAGACATACTCAAATGGACCTGTGATCTACTCCACCAGGTATTCTGTTTGTTTATGTGGACTGAAACCTATCTTTATTTATCCATTCTATGCTATTCTTATCCATGCTCAACCATAAGTTTGCCACAGGAGATCCATCCAACATCCTGAGGAGCTTCTTCCTCATACCACAAAGACACCAATGACACACAAGAGTTATCTTGGGAAATCAAGTGCCACTGTCCCATATTTAGGTTGGCAAGGTACATCAAGCCAAAGGGACAACTCATTTCTTAGATGAGAAAGTTGAACTTCATGGCCCCCCAAATCCTTTCTAGTTCTAAATCTATGACTCTGTAGTCCTTTGGCATTTCAAGATACAACCTCTACAAAGTTGACAAACAATACAGAGCTACAATATTCAATAACTTGTGTATTATTTCACATTTGTCCTTGGTCTGGGAAATGGGAATATGATTATCTATTTAAAAAATGGTCTTTGGGGCAGGTAGGTGGTGCAATGGATAGAGTACCAGCCCTGGAGTCAGGAGGACCTGAGTTCAAATTTGGCCTCAGATACTTGACACTTACTAGCTGTGTGACCCTGGGGAAGTCACTTAACCCCAACTGCCTCACAAAAAAAAAATGGTCTTTTACAGTAGTGTTCTATGAGAGATACCACCCTCAATGGTAGACAGAGTGACTTCAGGATGGTTTTCTTTGCTCAATTAATAACAGACTAATGTGCTTTCTTTCCCTTTCTCTTCAAAAACACCAATGGTGAACTGCATTCAAATGCTGAGTGACTACTGAGCTGAATTAATAGTGGGTTACAAGAAGGCAATAGTGAGCTCATTAAATTGAAGATGGTCTTCCCATGTTGTTTGCTCCCAGGGATCATTTTGTTAAGTGAAGACTTCTTTCTATGGGTAACCATTTCCCTATTTCCAAGAGCCATTCCCAAAGTAAAGCCAAATAATTTTTTTTTAGCCACAAGAAACCTTATGGTCTATAAACTGTAGTCTCTGCCAGAAGCTAGTTCAGGTAATGAAAGACTCTGACATGTTTTATTTCAAACTGTAATAGCCTTTTCATATTCTGGGTCCTTTACATTGGGATGAGAGAGACTTTAAATGTAGATCTCCATGTATAGGCTGACGTCATTGAGATTTCTAAGGGTTAAAAACAAATCTGGGAGCTTGACATGAAACTAAAACTCCTGAGGCCCTGGTCTTTCATTAATTCCTAGCCGGGAGGTTGTCTTTGCCTGTCTTTCTATCTTTGCTTGTGAAGATTTGAGTCTTTGCCAGATTTGGAGTATGCATTAAAATAAGCTACATCTACCTGCTCATTCATCCATGCAAGACAAAACTCTACCTTCAGTTTCAGCAGGGAAGGGAAAGGGCTGGTGAAGAAACCCGAAGGAAACAGAAGTATGAAGATGATTGGAAGGGAGTATAATTTCAGTCATATTTTTAGATATCAAATTTCAATAGAAACAGATCTCTGCAGGTTTCATATTGACTTAAAAATACACATTAATATTATCTATATATTATTTTTACTTATTTTGTTAAACATTTCCCACTTCCATTTTAATCTGGCTCAGGCAGCATTCAGGAATTTTATAGACAGCATGGCCTAAGGGCCTGAGTTTGACTCTTGAGGTTTAGAGCATTTGACTTCTTATGCTTTTTAAGTTCTTTTGACTCAGTGGTATAACGACTGGAATGACGTCACCTGCTGGAGACTTACTGTAGGAAAGCTCCACCATGAGGAAAAGGTCTCTGAGGGCAAGACCATGAGTCTTTTCTTTGGTGTCAGGAAGTGATGTTTGCTTGTGGGAGGAAGAAGGGGGAGGCTGGCGCTCTGACTTGCTTTCTTTTGTGTGGACTCTGTTGAAGAGCGGAGCTAGAAATGTGCTCTCCCTTTAATAAATAGGTGAATCTAGGCCTTTCTCTCTCTCTTTACCAAATTTTTATTCTCCTTAATAAATGCTTAAAAGTCTAACTCTTGCTAAAGCTTATACTTTATTGGCAACCACTCATGAGATATTTCAGACAGACTAGCTAGAATTTTAGCCCCTTACAGTGGCCCAAATTCCTTCTTCCAAGTTCAATAGGATTCTATTGAGAGAAACAGATATTTTTCTTATAGCTCAGACTAATTTTATATAGGTAGGGAGGGACAACCTGACATATTGAAAAGGGGACAGGATTGGAAATGAGAAAATTTAGATTCTGCCACTAGCTAGCTGTATAATTATCAGTAACTCAGTTTATCTCTAAGAACCTTATGGGGCTCATCTGTTTAAAAAACAAACATTTCGTCCAGATGGTCACCAGAGTTCCTTTTGACTCTAGACTTCTATTCATGTAGTACCTTCACTTTGTCTTGATACAATGTGGAAGGGACTAGCCTTTATCAGAATTAGGTGTAAGAGGGAGCTACATGTACATGATTTCAATTAGGAAAACATGATTTATCATAATATACAGATTTAATATAGACAAGAGCAAGGAGGTTGAGGAATGAATGCAGGTCCTTTTATGCGAGTCATCTCTATGTTCTGTGTGTATGTGTTTGTATATACACATTTGTTTGTGTGTATATACATACAGTACACATGCGTAGTGATCCACAAACATCTGTATATAGGTGTGTATGTTCTGTACATATACACATACACACATATGTGTGTATGTATAAAATAAACAAAAAAAATCATCGACAAGTTTGATCCAAAGAAACCAGACTAATCTGCCAGCTGACTGAATTGAGCTCATTCCTACAGTTACCATTTGGCTACAAGATTATAATAATATCACCATTTTGAAATAGTATGGTGCTTTGTGGTTTCCAAAGTGCATTCATAAACATGATCTCATTTGTCCCTCATGACATTTTATTTCTTGGGTTGTCTTGGGCCAGGGAATTCATCCTCAAGTAGTCAGTCTTTTTAACAGCAATATTTTTCTTGGTGGTGTTATATGGTAGTAAGCTACATACTAAAACCACAGTAGAATTGGAATTGGAGGAGGGGGTCACAAAAAAGTCCATTGTGACCAGATTGTGAGCAGATTGTAACACATTACCAAAGTGCTCGCGCACGCACACACACACACACACACAAAACCAAACCAAACCAAAGCAAACCAAACCAAACCAAACCAAACCAAACCCAATGAGGAATTCTGCAGGAGAAATGATCTAAAGAGCCATGAAACAAAATGTCTAATGGAAAAGAACGATGAGCTAGCTGATCACATACTGGCAACACCAGTTTACCAATGAATTGCTTATGTGCTCCATTGGTATTCTGACAACATCAAGAGAATGTATAGAAGAAGGCCCTTAGCATGTTGGGTGGACCCATTATGGTTAACTTAAACCAGGATACAGATGAAAGTTCCACAGTATGAATAGGTATCCATGATTTATAATCTTTATCATTGGAAGGAATACCTAGATCAAGAAGTTTATAGATCCACTGGAGTATTGGAATGAAAAAGGGCAGGGCAAGTATTATCATTTGTATGCTGCAAATAATAAAATGGAGGTTCAGAAAGATGAAGTGACTGCTTACTGAACTAGTAATTGATAGAGCCAGATATCTAGCCTAGGCTCATTGTTTCCAAAATTGAAATGGTTTTAAAGGGCAATTGGAAGAAATTGCTCACTGTTATGGTCCTTTATGGGTACCACTCCCTAGATTTAATGAAAATTCAGAATTGCCACAGCTGAAGAGTTGAATTTCTATAACTAGAAATGGATGATGATCATGAAAATACCCCTTCTTAAACCTTTGCCCAACCCCCATATTAAAAAACAAGAAAGAAGCAGTTTTGAAATTTCAGTGGATACTTTTATATGGTTACAGTTGTAGTTCTTCCCAGAGACTGCAGAATGTGATGCTTCTTGTCACACTTAACACTGACAAATGTATCCAGGTAATTCACTGGGATGGGTCAGTGTTGGACCTTTGAGCCCTCTAAAACGTCATGTCTCATGCTTGTTTCTAATGCCACTGGAGTTCAGGGCACCTATGTCATCTTTTTCTTCCCTGCCAGTAGGTGAAACTTATTGTCAATATTAGGGCACTTCTGTGCACTGACATCCTATATCTTTCTTGATCCTGTCTTCCCTTTCCATACTATATCTAAGGAGATATGCCACATGGATTGACCCCTGTTAAATGATGGTCTGTTTTATTGCATAGTAATCAGGTCATGGGAGGGTAAATGGGTGGAGGATGAGGACAAAGGTATAGGGAAGGAAAGAAGAATGGAGAGGGGTTTAATTTTGGTTATATTGGCCAAACTTCTTTTCTCCTCTGTGATTTTCCAGCCACAAGATAAATAGCCTTGTATCTTACAAGCTAAATACAATTACCACTATCAAACCTAGAGCCTTTCTCTCCCTGTAAATGTCTCTTGGAAGCTGATAAGCTTTTCAAGGGGAACTGTGGGCTTCTGCCTAATCCTGAGATTAAACGCAGCCACCCAGAAGACAGCCAGAGATAATTTTTTCTCTCTCTCCCCAGGAGGGAAGAGGTGGGGGTAGGAATATAGGGAGAACACCCAGATCCTCTCTTGAGATATTAAGCGGACATACACAGGACTCAAGGTTATTTGTAAAGGAATTACACAAAACACAATTGAGCATGTTATAATGATGAGGAATTACATCAGATAAAGTGATGGTTGTTATAGTTACTAAAGATGAGACTTATCAGGGATACCTCTGGGACCGGGTAGGGCTTGTGGGCAGGAGGGTGATTGAGGGAATTAATTTTTTTTCTATTAGCTTCTCTGGTCCTGTATTCAGTGCTCATTTTAATCTTCTGACCCTAGTATATCCTTCTGAAAATTCAATAACACATGATACTGAATTTTATGCACATATCTTAAATCATATAAGACTGGATCTATGTGGCAAATAATATGGACTTCACATTTGGTTCCTAAGGGAAATGGATTTGTCATAGAACTATATAGTCTTTTGTCCATTCCCTTAGATCCAATTATATTCAGTGTGGAAAAAAAAACCACAAAAACTATTAGCTAGGATTTATGCACAGTTGATGGACCTTTTTTCCCTTTATGCAAAAACTGTTCTGGGATCAAAATGATAACCTTACCTTATTCAGACTCTATTATACATAAACTGAGCTAACTCAAATGCACATGAAAGTAGACTTGCCTACATGGTATCCGTTTTAGATGATTACATTGAGGACTACATACAGGAACTCTCAGGTAATTGCAAAAAAAGCATTTAAATTGAAAAAAAATCATTTTAAAACTTTATCCTATTGCTGATTGGGAGATGTTTAATTAAATTCACAAAGCTTTAAGAAATTCAAATCCCTGCCTTATCCATAGAGCACAATATTTGTTTTATTACCTTGGAAAAGTTCCATAACCTTACTTTCTAAGTTTCCCTGTAGAATGGGTACATTAATAGTATAAAATTATTAGGATAAGACATTCAGGGGAAAAAGATTGATTTTCTCTGACTTTAAGCCAAATTATTATCTAACGCCCATCTAATAATGTGACTTATCTACAAGAAAAACATTTCATTTCTTGAAATCCTTCTCAATTTATTCCCTGCAAAGGATAGATATTGAGAATTTCTAGGTCTATATCTTTAAAGTATGTAAGACACATTAAGCTTTTTCAATAAAGATATGACATAAATATCCAATAATAAAAATAACACTAATGCATATATATTAGAGATGACATATATAGATATGTATGTGAAGATATCTCTCTATATCTATATAATCTACATCCACACACATTACATACCATTTATAATTCTATAAAGCGCTGAGGACAATGAAAGGTACTTTATGCTGTAAATCACTCAATCAATAATAATCTTATTTTTGCTCATCACAAAGAGATAAAAACAATGCATTCCTCTCCTATGAAATCCCAGTCAATATCCCAGTACACAAAATTTCAGAAAATGTTGGATGGAGTGGAAAGAGAGAAAAACGAGTTAAAGGCAGAGTTATTCTTTGTTTTTCCACCCCTTGGTTAGGCAATTGGGGTTCAGTGACTTGCCCAGGGTCACACAGCTAGTAAGGGTCAAGTGTCTGAAGCTGGATTTGAACTCAGGTCTTTCTGAATCCCGGGCCAGTGCTCTATCCACTGAACCAGCTGCCCCCACAGTTATTCTTAACCCTGAATTTCATAGAAATTATTGTATTTAATTAGACCCCCAATGATATTTATGCATGGCTTTTCCTCATGATATTTGATTTTTCACATAATAAATCTTTACATGGTTCTCCAGCAAGCATTCCAATCCTTCTTGTTGGCATGAGTTGAAGGAATATGCAAAATGTCATTGAAGGATTTTTTTAAGCATTTCATAAAAAAACTTTATATATGTAAAAGAGACAATGAACAAAGTAGTCCTTATGATACACAGTTTGAAGATGATAAGAGCACAAAACCCATGGGGAACATATTACTAAGACACATAACAACAGGGTTAAAATTTGATGAGGACAATACTCAGTGAAAATCACAACAAAGTTGAGATAGGTAAAAATATTTTAAAAAGCCACAACATCCCAGAACTTGATTAAAACTATAATATGTTATAGATAGTAATGCTACTGGCTCCCATCATCAGGGCGCTTTGAGTTTGAGTTAAACTATTTAGCCTTTTCCTCATCTCCCTTGAGCATATTCATAGATTTTTTTTAAATGAAGAAAAATTAATTAGGATTTGGGTTTCAGTCTGTAACTATGGAATGTCTTTTCTTTGTTCTTTTTACAAAGTTAACTAGTTTATATAGAATTAAGCATTGAGTCTTGGGTGTGTAGGCCACTGTCACATCACAGAAGGCTAACTACCTGAAATACATAATTAAGTAAATGAAGATATGCTTATATGTACCTTTCAGATGACTACTTTCAGATCCATACACACAGAAACACTCACATATTTGAATTAAAAAGGCAAACCTCATTAACGCTATTACAGATGTAAGTTCACTTAGAAACTATACTATTCACAAAAACCCTACCTTGACTGGCCCAGAGATCATTGTAATAGCACTATTAAACATTTACTCAAAAATGTGCTACAGCCTAACTTGTAATTGCCAGTCTCAATGTTTAATTAAAATGAGTTTGCTCATATAATGAAATATAATTAATTCTCCCTATTCAATGCTGAATCTTGATTCCACTTATTTATAAGAATGCAATAGCCCTATTTTACAAAAATTGGGAGATGATTTTGGCTAGCTATCCCTGAATATGGGACATTTAGGAGAATGATATTCACAAATCCTACTTTTGTTGTTGTTGAGTTGTCTGAGTCTTCTTGACCCTTTTTCTCAGCAAAGATACTGGAGTGGTTTGCCATTTCCTTCTCTAGCTCATTTTACAAATGAGGAACCGAGGCAAACAGGATTAAGTGACTTGCCCAGGATCACACAGCTAGTTAGTAAGTGTCTGAGGCCAGATTTGAACTCATGAAGCTGTCTCCTCATTCCAAACCCAGTGCTTTATCCACTCTGTCACCCAGCTACCAATCAGAAGCCAGAGCTTAGTGAGGAAAACATTTGATCTGTAGTTGCTAAGTTTGAATTCTAGCTCAGATACTTAGTAGGTGTATAATTCTAGGTAAATGACTTACCATCTAGAGAAGGGGAGGGAGAACATTTCAGGCATAGGGGCAGCCTATGAAAATGTCCAGAGAAATGAGATTGAGTGATTATTATAAAAACTGAAGAGTTTTACATGTTTAAAGGTTATGTGTATAGAGGAAAGTATACTGGATTTGGAGTCAGAGGAGGCAGGTTCAAGACTCTGCTCTGCTCAAATTGCTGCCTCTGTGATCTTTAACAAGAAAAGTCTCTTCTCTGGGCCTCTCCTTTGTTGGTAGTGTTGGGGGTGGGTTCCCATGGTCTTTAATAGTTTTTTTTCCAGCTCTAAAGCATATGTTTATGTATTAAAGAATAAACTGTCATAATAGCTAGAATTCATATAGCTTTTTAAAGTTTGCTAAGCAATTTGTCTCATCTGAACCTCTCAACAACCTTGGGAGATTATTATCTTTGCAGTTTTACAGATGAAGAAATTGAGTTTGAGAAAGATGTCATGACTTGCCCAAGATCACTTAGCTAGTGTATAAGGCAATATTTAAACTTTTCTCCCAGACTCCAGCTACAATATTCTACCAACTGTGTCACCTAGTTGCCAAATAGTATTTTAAAGCAAAAGAAAATTTCATTTTCTTAACTTTCTGTAGTGCTTTACTTAGAATTATATAAAAAGAGTGAGGAGCTAATGTTTTGGGGTTTTTTGGTTTTTTTGGTGGGGCAATGAGGGTTAAATGACTTGCCCGGGGTCACACAGCTAGTAAGTGTCAGGAGTCTGAGGCCGGATTTGAACTCAGGTCGTCCTGAATCCAGGGCCAGTGCTCTATCCACTGCAGCACCTAGCTGCCCCCAGAGAAGCTAATGTTAAAGAAGTGAATGAACTGAGACAATCCACCCCCGGTAGCATGTTTTGAATATTTTGAGTATTGTGGCCTCAATGTTGAGTTTTATTTGGGCATGGAAAATTAAGTGAAACAAGTATACATAATCCATTCACCTGTGTTTTAAAAAATGCAAATACAATTTTTCATGCACTCAGTAGCAAATGTCCTGATAAATTATTGTTAACAGTAGCATAGTACTACTGCATAATGCATGGGTAAAATGCAAAATAAACTTTGTAGTACAAGTCAAATATTCTTGGTTCTACTTAGCTGAGATAAGTTCTGTTCATGCAAAATGGATTCCTGTTTATCTGGAGAATTGCTTTCCTCCTTTTCTCTCTATCATTCACAGGTTCTCCCGCTTTCTTCACAGTCTCTGGCCCAACTCCTCCATTGCATTCTCAGAAGCATTAGATTTATTCCCTGTTTTGCTACAAATATTTATTGTTCTGTATATCCTTCCTGTCCAGACTTAGTCACTTTTAATTTCTCCCAGTCTAGATCATCCTTAACCTACTGACCAGAGCTTTTAAGTTATACTTCAGTGTAATCTACCTCATGTTACATATCTGTTCTTTTCCAAAATAGAGGGGTTGGTGAGACTATACTTGTACTGTGTCTTGATTCTGCATTATTTTTTTTAATCCAGTATGGTATAGAGGAAAGGTTATTGGAAAGAGAATCAGAAAACTAATTTTATATTCCTGTGTCCCCCAATTGGCTTTGTGAACTCGAGGAAGTCACCTTAGGTCTCTGAATCTCTGGATCCTCATTTGTAAAATGAGGTGATATTGTACATGACTTCTAGATCCTTTGACCTATGACTCTTTGACTTTTAAAATCATGGCTTGTCCATATTGCAGACCTTGAGAGTTAATTCTAATTTTGTTGTCATGCTCTAAAATGTTATGCAATTTTACATGATCACCGAAGTGTAGTTTTGTAAACAGCATGGTTTAAATGAGATGGCAGTAGTAGAAGACTGATAAGTCACAGTAATGCTGTCTCAAAAAGAAAAATTCAACTAGCAAATCCAGATCATCAAACCCTTATATCTTTATATTGTTATGTATATTTTTTCTGTCACATTGGGCTTGCTCTGTTTTTTTGTTCAAAAGGAATAATCAAGATATATATTTGATCTTTCTTGTGTATCTGTTTTTTTTTTTTTCATTTATCTTGCTCCCAGTGACTCCACATTGCTACATATTACAGGGAAACAGTTAACCAGGCTTATAACAAATTGAACACAAAATGTTGTTCAGATCTCATTGTTTGCTAGAATCCCAGGGCCAAGTGGAATTCTAGGTTAACAAAGCTGACATGCAACAACCCTGATACTGATATTGCCTTTGTTCCCAGGAAGGCAAGAGAGAATCAGAAACCATCAAAACCACCCACTTCTAAAAGTATAGATTAAGGAACTATCTTCCTGTGTCACAGTGCTAGAAAATATATAAGGAGGATTGCAGGAGCACAGTACGTATTCTTCTTTAAAGGCAGCAGGATGGGTGGGTGGAGGCTGAAATTAGTAGTATGCCTTCATTACTCCTTATTATACTTTGCTGAATAGTCATCAAAAGTGAGGTGTCAGGGCGGAATCCTTAGGTTATCTGGGTGAACAGGACAGCCAAAACCTTCTGTGAACTCAGATGCAATGAGAATAATCAACAGTTGACAGTAATAACCAATAAAAAAGATGGAAGCATCAGAAAATTGCACTCTTCCCTGCAACTGATCTCCTCAAACTAATTATCCTGTATACTTACTAATGCTATAAGTGCTATTTGACAAGACATCATTGGCTCATCTATAGCTGCTGCATGAACTCAGGCAGATTGAGTCACTCAAGGGCCTTCTTTTAATCTCTTTTGGATCATTATTGCAAAGATGAAAGCAGATTTCTGAGAGGTGAAATTCAAAGGAACATAGCAATTAGAAATAGTAAGAGTACTAGGTCATCCAGTCCATTTCCCTGGCCACTTCAGAAATGTTTCCTATGATATAGACTTTAGCGATTTGCCTAGCTCGGTTAAAAATGTCACAAATTCTGGCATTTCCCTTTCCTCTTTTGAAGGAGAATAGAGCACTCTGATTTCTCCTACTCAGCCTCAATTTTTCTTTGTTCAGTTCAACTCCATCACTCACAGAAATGATAAGTGAAATATTTGAAATCATTCCTATCATATCTGGTTCATGGTCCCTTATAAAAATCTAGTACCAATATCCCCCAAGAAATACCAGTCATTAATTGTTCCTATGAATATAATGACTTAGGGCTAACAACATTAGAAGGCATAGATAGTTCCACAGGAACTAGATAATTGAATGGGATGGGGAAGAGCTCTCTCAGAGTGGAATAATCCTGAATCTTGGCTTAACTGGTACTATCCACTGAGCAATGTTGCAGGAAAGTTAAGATAATTTTGATGGGTGTGTTTATGACATCCTAACAATATCATTGGAAGATGATCTGTTGTTGAAATATTAGGTAGATTATGCCTATAGTTGCTTCTTAATTATGAGTGCCCACAAGTCATTACACAGAAAATTCAGCAGATAAAGTTCTTTCTCTTGAGAAAACTATGAAATCCTTCCCTCATTAATGACTTAAGTGATGAGTATGGAACAACAATTAATGCCTATTTATATTTTTTATTGTCTAAGTTTTATGCCTGAACTAGAGATGGTGTCACATAAAAGCCTTAATTTAGCTTGGGTGCTTAATATAAATTGGAAAAAGTAATAAATTCAAGCTCTTCTTCAGTTACCAATATTTCTGTAAAAAACAAATATCCTTCTTAAGTAGTTGGCCTTAATACAAATACAAATAAAATGATGACTCTTTAATAATTATTTTTGGTGTCATTAACATAGTCATTAGACATGTCACAGACATGACATATATGTGTGTATATGTATGTACATTTATATACATGAATATATATGTATCTTTTGAGTTGTTAGTTAAAATATTAATATTTGTGTTTTTTTCCTTTTTTAAAGTTTTAAAGTAAACTTCATTGATGTCCTTTGTCTTTATATTATAATTTCTCATGCATCCTCCAAATTCTACTCTTCCTTGTGATGAAGAGCAACAAAAACATCAAATACTGACAATGTATACAATATTCTGTCCTAGAAATCCACCAAATCTCTGTTGTAGAGGAGGTGTAATTCTTTATTTCTTCTATAGAACTCCATTGGTTTTTCTATAATGCTTAGTTCAACTTCATTTAGGTGACCTTTTCTTTTAGATGGTTGTACTCATTTTGTCATTTTTTCCCCTTTGGTTCTACTTATTTCTCTTTGCATCAGTTTGTATATCTCTTTCTTTAGTTTATTGGGACTTTGAATCATCCATGTTGTTACTGTCAGTTCTGTCTTTCCAGTTTGTTTTCTAGCATCACTCCAAGAACTTTTGTCCCAATATGATCAAATTTATTCTATACTGGTAGTTCTCAATCTTTTCTTTTTACCCTAATTGTGACTTTGGGTTCTAAGTTATAGGTGGAAGCAAAAACATTTGCTATTAAAAATAGTGACAACATAATATTGGGGTAAGAAAGTTATTTGGATGGGAGGGCCTTATTTGCACAGTCAAATCATACTGCATGGAGGACCTCTTTTCTACCTCTGAGCATTTGACCTTAATTAAGGGTCAGTTATGCCTCATTGTCCATTCTGATCCTGGCAAGAGCATGAGTAAGGAGATGAGAAAATGTTTTACCCAAGAGAATCTAACATTCCCTGGATAGGGAAAATTTAAGAAATGAGCTGTCCACTGGTTTCACACTGACAAGACTTTTCATCCCAAACTAGCCCTTCTTTTTGAATCAATATTCTGTAAATGGAGGAGTAAGAAGTTCAGGTTAGCTTTCCCATAGAGCTTTTCATCACCTCATACTGTCCTTCTCCAAAATTACTTTGTTGAAAAGTGAGATGATTGAGACCACTCACCTTCCTGCTTCTCCCAGATTAGGTTCTGTTTTCTCCCCTTAAGAAGCTCTGCTCTTGGCCTCTTGTTTTGGGTATCAAATGCCTACTTTTTGTAGATGGGAATGGGACAAATTATATTCTCAACCTTTGTCATTACATTATCCCCCCCCCCAATAGTAGATCTCCCTAACTCTCCAAGGTTAGAAGGCAATAGTTTCTCACATTCTAATCTCAGTACCGATTGGTATGGGGATTTTGACCTGTTTTGATTGTAATCTGGATTGGTTTACCCTTTTTAAGGCAGCTAGTTCATTCCCTCCTTCCACAGATTGATGCTGGATTTAATGCAGTCATCTAATTGGCTTAGTCTTCAGCTCAGAAATCCTGAACTCAATCAAATGACTAGCTTCAACCTACCTGGTTGCTGCAATTACAAGCATGGACCACTGTTCCTAGATCTTGGAAGTACTTTTGCTTTGGTTCATAATGCTCTAGGTTTATTGTTTTGCTTTTGGTTGAATCAATAGAATCCCGAGTCCAACTTTTTCCTTTCCCCAAAGGAAGGCCCCATCTCCCACACAGGATACCTGCCTCACCAATTCCTTTAGCTCTACCATGGACAAAGTTGTTCTTCTTCCCCCTTTGCCAAGTCAATACCAGAGGGGCTAATTAGGTAGCACCATAGCCACCTACATTCAGCAGAGGCAATAAGGAGATCACATCTAAGGGCTCTTTGATCTCTTCAACCACAGTGTACCTGGTCTATCTCCAGCTTGCCATGCTTTGGTGTCCACAACTCTTTACATGAATCTCAGGAGGGTTGAAGATCCCAACTAAACTTATCCAAAGGATCTGTTATGATAATTCCTTAGATTCCTCAAAATCATAATTTGGGTCTCATTCAAAGGTTAGGATCCAAGGTCCTCCCTAAACTGAGGATTTGTTATTTCTTTACTATGGAATGTGACATTCTGGAGCATTTTTTTTCCCATTCATTTTGCCTGCTAATGACAGGGAAATATTTTAACCCCTCTTATGTTTTGGCATAGCTCATCATTTTTCCTTAAACTGAAATACTTGCATCTTTCAAAAATGATTTTTGAGGGTTCTGCTTATCTGTGATTAAATCTTCCCTGGATGGATTTTATGATCTCTTTGCCTTTGTTACTGGTTTCTGCCATATCTCTCAAGTTAATGAAATCTATAAGTTTTATTACTTAAGTATATGGATCAATCTTTTAAGATTAAGAATGCAGGGCAGTTGTTGGTTTTTTTGAAAAAAATAATACCATAATACCATACCCTTAGAGGTTTTTTTTTCAGCTCAAGTACATCATTATTTATTGTTGTCCTTTGCTGACTGATTTGGTGCTATGTGATACTTCTCACAAATAGATAAATTTGAATTAATTTGCAAGTAATGTTAATAAAGAACAACATGGGGGCAACTAGATGGCGCAGTGGATAGAGCACCGGCCCTGGAGTCAGGAGTACCTGAGTTCAAATCCGGCCTCAGACACTTAACACTTACTAGCTGTGTGACCCTGGGCAAGTCACTTAACCCCAATTGCCTCACTAAAAAAAAAAAAAAAAAGAACAACATGAATCTAAGATATAAAGCAGTTATTGCATTCCCTAAGGTTCACTGGAAAAATTTTGATTCTTGTAGCATCTTACAGTAGTGTTTACGTAATCCAGTTGCAGAATCTTGTACTAAATGATATAGGCTTGCTATTCAACAATTCCAGCCATTTGAATTCTGAAATTTCTTTAAAATGTCATTCTTTCTAAAATTGGTGGGGGTATAGATAGTTTTTACCAACAATTGATCCCAATTGTATGAATATATGATTCACATTTTAAAGACTATGCTACAAAAAAGTTGGAAGACTTTCTTTAACAGGAAAAAATAGTCTCAAGGCAATTTCTTTTTGCAATATCAGTTTCAGATTGAAGCAATGTGTCTGAAGTTCCAATGAATTACAAATTAAGAAACCACATTTGTCAAAGAAACAGATGATTTAAACCAAGGTCTTAACTTTACAGATGACACAAAATTCAGTCCCCACTCCTATTATGTATAATAGAATTGGGATTCATAATTCTTTGGGAATAGTGGACTGAATATAAAAAGTTGACATATAAGAGGGATACATGTATAGTACAGGTCCAGTTCCAAAAGTCAGTTTAAGAATACTTTTGGTTATACCTATGTTGATAACATAAAACCCTGTTGAGCCCCAAGCTCGGGGTCTTCTAGGTCCTACCCCTGACTGACTGGCTTTATTGTGAGACTGGTACCCTCTCTCAATAAACCTATTTTATAAAGTTTGGAGACTTTGCTGTTTCTTTTCTTCATTGGACTTAGACATTTTCACGACAATACTGTGACATATAGGGGCAGAAACAGCCCTGATACTGGCATTCACCTTCAAGAAAGGCAAGAGAGAATCATAAAGAATTTAAGTCAACCATCTTCAAAAAAGCATTGATCATTCAGGTAAGGATTGGGTAGAGAAGACTGTATGGCTACAGAGGCCAGTGTGTATCAGTTAGATATTATAAGTGAAAGCACTTTGAGAACAGTAATACACTATACAAATGTATTACTTTTACATTTGTTGGGTTATTTAGCTACCTAAATGAGAATTCATTTTTATTTTTTGTTAATTGAATTATACTGTCCAGAAAAAGGGAAGTAATTATTCTAGTCATAGTTGACACTAGTTAGATTATACCAAGATTTTTGTGTTCAATTATTGGAATGTGAGGTTGGATAAGATGACTGATATTCCCCCACCCACTCTAATATTATATGATTTTCTTACATTTAAATGGCAAGAGGAATTTTGGATGGAATAAGGAATACTGAGCATGGCTATATACATCTTTCTTTTTCTTTTCTTTTCTTTCTTTCTTTCTTTTTTTTTTTTGCGGGGCAATGGGGGTTAAGTGACTTGCCCAGGGTCACACAGCTAGTAAGTGTCAAGTGTCTGAGGCCAGATTTGAACTCAGGTACTCCTGAATCCAGGGACAGTGCTCTATCCACTGCGCCACCTAGCCGCCTCCCCCCCCTTTTTTTTTTACATCTTTATTTTTCAAAGAAATCTTTCCTATAAAACTCTTGGCTTTTAGTTGCATCATTGTGCACATATATACAGAGAAAGACTCAAACATTTTTTTAAAAACAGGTCCATCTTTACTTGATCTCATCTTCTAGGTTGAATTGGTTCCAGTTTTGATGTTAATATACTTGGAAATCAAATCCAAATATTGAGGGAATAAAAGGGAAATGAAAAACTAGGTAGAAATTAAGGAATGTATATAGAACTAAAGAGAAAGAGAGTTGAGAAACAAAGAGAGAGAGGGAGAGGAAAAGAGAGAAAGAAGGAGAGAATAACAGTATGGATTTTTAACAAGAAATAAATGAAAGAAAAAAAAAACTTCCTGGGAGGAATCTTGAAGGGATCAGGTCTTAGGCAACTATGGACTAAACTTAGACTTTAAGTTCAAAAGGATTTTTTTAAAAATCAAACACTCATAAATGATTTTATAGGAAATAAATCTTCTTATCCAGTTATTTTATTTTTTTTTTCCTTTTTAAAAAAATAGCTCAATTTTCCCACACAGTTTTTGGGAATTTAAACATGACAATTAATCAGCTATACTAAAAAAAAGTAGACCAGAGTCAGAAAGTAAAATTGTCTTGTCTAATTTCAGTCCATATTTCAGTGTAATTACAGAATGGTGGGAAAAAAAAGTCCAAGAAAAATGAATTCCATAATGTACTTACTATATATCTGTTTACCTTATCATATGATGTGTTTTCAAAACTGAATTGTATAATCAAGAGTTAGTGTTAGACTTGTTACCTTGGAAAAGTTTCCTTTAGTGTTTTTTTCTTTAATATATTCTAGAAATTTTAGCTGTAAAGAGAAGTTCACAGGGAAGAAGTAACCCAGAACTGGCTTATGGTTTAGGCACTTTAAGTTACCAGAGTTAGCAGGTATCATTGAAAAGAGGTACTAGTAGAAATAAGTTTCAGGTTTAAGGTTGGGAAGAAGGAGGAGAAGGGCTATATTGATTATGAAAAGAGAACAAAAACAAGTTAGCTGCTATGATGTTGTAATTTTTTTTTCTTGGACCATGAGTATTTAAAACAATACTCTCCAAAGAAATAGTGCTTTAATTCAATCTTGTCTTGAACTTGCCAAATAACTTGTCAGTTATGTGCCTTTTACTGAATCTGATTTTTTAGACAAATTCTTGAGCTTTTGAATATCAAGTCAGGTGCTGCATAATATTTGTGGTCTTATTTTGAGCTCTGAGCTGGAAGTCAGGTCTCTTGGATTCCTTCCCAATGTAAACCACCAACTCACTCTGTGACCCTAGAGTAATCATTTATGTTTTTTATGCCTTAGTTATTTCTAGTAAAATATGGTTAATAAAATGCAGATCATTTATAGGTATGTATAAAAGATCTTGCTAATGGGGCCAAGGTAATGTTTTTTTCCCCCAATTTTGATGTGTTCCAAATGGCCAAATCCCATGGCCATAGATGTCATATCAACATTAGCCAAATGGTAAATCAATGACATGAGGAATCAGGAAGATTTGGCTAAGGAATGCCAGTAAACACATGTGAACCTATCACTCTTGATAGAAATAACTCAGAGCACTATTTTTCTATTCATAATGTGCCAGTATTAACATCTTGGCAATGGATATATGAGATGTTACATTTATCCTTTAAATAGCAACAACCACAACAAAAACCACAACTTATATTTATATTGAAGTTCCAGAGTATACTCTTGACTAATTCACTCTAGTAAAAAGTGAATTGCCTTTGTCACCAAATTAACTATTTGGGGATATAGAAGACCTAGAACTATAACTAGGAATTCTTTCACCTAGGGCAAAAATATTTGGGGAGGAAGTGGTAATGAAAAGATCATTGCAACCATGAATGCAGCCTTCTAGAAAAGGGTGTAGTTTGTAACCCACATTGTTTGACTTTCACTTCTTGGTGGGGGAGGGGGAGGCTTGTAGACAAGGAAAATGGAACCTTCAAGGGAGGTGAGAAAATGGGATTATAAGGAAAATGTAGGAAGAAGACCAAAAATCATGGGATCTGTGGATCACCATGAGGAAAAAAGGAGACCTTGGAGCCTTGGGACAAGATATCACTCTTGGGATACAACTTAGTAGAATGGAAAGTGTCATCAAATTGATTCTTGTGCTTTGGAAATATTAATTTACATCCTGAAATCATTTTTCTTCTAAGAAATTTGTTTCTTCACCATGATTCATCATATGTTTGACCTCTGCTAAATTAAATTTTATGTACTTTTCCTTCGCACTTCATATACCACGTATATGCATATATATGTATATATAGTGAGGATTAATGAAATTGTGCTTGTATACAACTTAAGCACCAGATTTTTTTTTTCAGGGCAATAAGGATTAAGTGACTTGCCCAGTGTCACACAGCTAGTAAGTATCAAGTGTCTGAGGCTGGATTTGAACTCAGGTCCTCCTGAATCCAAGGCCAGTGCTTTATCCACTGTGCCACCTAGCTGCCCCCTTATAGAAACAATTGTTATTTATACCCACTCTAAGCCTCCTTTTTTTTTGAGGGGCAACAAGGGTTAAGTGACTTGCCCAGGGTCACACAGCTAGTAAGTGTCAAGTGTCTGAAGCCAGATTTGAACTCAGATACTCCTGAATCCAGGGCTGGTGCTTTATCCACTGTGCCACCTAGCTGCCCTAAATGTTTGTTTTTGTTTTTGTTTTTTTGGTGGGCAATGGGGGTTAAGTGACTTGCCCAGGATCACACAGCTTTTAAGTGTCAAGTGTCTGAGGCCGGATTTGAACTCAGGTACTCCTGAATCCAGGGCAGGTGCTTTACCACTGCGCCATCTAGCTGGCCTGCACCAGATGTTTTTTATATATTTTACTTTTTTTCCAATTATATATAAAAACACATTTTTACATTCATTTTAAAAGATTTTGTGTTCCAAATTTTCTCCATCCCTCCCTTCCTTCCCCCTTTGTTGATAAGGCACATAATTTGATATAGGTTAGACATGTGCAGTCATGTAGAACATTTCCCATATCAATCATATTGTGAAAGAAAACACACACTAAAGCAAACATAAAAGCCCAAGAAAAATAAACTTTAAAAGAATATGCTTCAATCTGCATTCAGACTCCATCAGTTCTTTCTCTGGATGTGGATAGCATTTATCATCATAAGAATTTTAGAATTATCTTAGATCATTGTATTTCTGAGAATAGCATAGCCATTCACAGCTGATTACCTTACATGTTACTATGTACAATGTTCTCCTAGTTCTGCTCACTTCATTTAATCAGTTCATGTACATCTTTCCAGGTTTTTCTGAAATCATCCTGTTCATCATTTCTTACAGCACAATAGTATTCCATCACAATCATATAACTCAACTTGTTCAGCCATTCTCCAATTGATAATATCCCCTTAATTTCCAATTCCTTACCACCATGAAAGAGATGTTGTAAATATTTTTGCACATAGAGGTACTTTTTCTTTTTAAAAAATCTCTTTGGGATACAGACCCAGTAGTAGTATTACTGAATCAAAGAGTATGCACAGTTTTATAGCTCTTGGGGCATAGTTCCAAATTGTTCTCCAGAATGGTTGGATTACTTCACACACAGTTCAACAAGCACATGATTTTTAAGGTGTTTTTAAAATACAGAGTATTATTTCATTTTTCTACAATATGACAAGATCTATAAAGAGCTGACCCTAGTCAGGATGACCTGGGTTAAGTCCCATCTCTGACATATTCTATGTGAGCCTGGAAAAGTCAGTTACCCTCTCAGTGCCTGAAACAACTCATTAAGATTATAAATTGCAAAGAAGGTTCCAGTATGCATTGACAGATTAATTTCCTTAACAGGAATTCTCTAAATCAATGAAATTGCAGGCCCAGTCATTATCCCTGTAGAATAGGTAATTTAGAATTATTGTCATACAAAATTATTTCTTTACTGAGATTCATCCTTTATTACTGAGTTTCAAAGCATCATGGCCACACTGCTAGAAGGTATCATCCTTCTGAAATGATGTGTTGGTTCTAAAAGTTATAAATACAGGGAGTCAGCACAAGAAGTATATTCAGAATTTTCCCAAATATCAATTATAGTCTTTTATACTTAAGTTATTCTACATAAATGAAGAAGTTGTATGGACTAGGAGAAACTTCCTCACTCAAACTTAAAAAAAAAAAATTCCCTTGCCTGTGTTTCTAGAGTATGGTGTTCATCTATTAACCGTTCTTCACATCTGGCGTCTCATTTTAAAGTGTCAATGAAACAATAAAAACAAGCTCTTTCTTTTAGTCTTTCAATCAGAAAATATAAAAATACCCTTGGCATTAATTCCAAGTAGATGAATGTGTTATGGCATTCCTATTAGTATTTTCATAGGCTTGACAACATACCAGATTGTATTAATATCCTACCTGCAGGAAAATGCATTCTTCCAGCCTGGTGCAAATTGCCAGAACCTTTCAGCCACTCTTCCTCACCCCAGAAGTAGTATATCATCATTACCAGTGTTTGGACCAAGAAATAACATTTGTCAATGCCTGAATTGCTCTTTTACCTTCTGGGGTTTGAGAATCTACTTTGCTTTGGAAATGGGTTTACTTGAGTAGAGTTTTAGAAATAGAGAAGAATGAAAAAAGGGCAAAAGTTTTAGGGAAATGCAGGGTGTTGAGCTTTCTAAGGTTAGGATACAATTGGCTAAAGGATGTTTTTGTAAGAAAATATGTGTACAAAATGATTAGTAGGTAGAGGATTTGGGGGTGAATCTTTACCATGGTACTAGGTTGCAGATGATTGCTGCTTATAGGCAACATAAGATTTTTAGGGGGGTATAATTGGCTTGAAACCATAGAATCCAATAACAACCTTCTTAACAATTAGGAAAATGTTGAATGCCAAGGAAAAGAAACAAAACTTCTAATGAGCATAGGATGTGTTTAGACAATCTAGAAGGAATTCACTCTCTATCACTTGATAGTCATACTCTTGAGACATTCAAGATGACCTGAGACTTTAGGGGAGATGAAAATGAGGTACTGGGAAAATATCCATGCACCACCTGCTCTTCCCTCCCAATCCCTTCTCCATTTCCTATTTTTTCCCATCCTTCATAACTGTAGTCAAAGGCTGAACACAGAAAAACATAAGTATGTTTGATGAAATGAGTGAAACCATGTTGTATGAGCCAGTTATGACATGATGGTCTTGCCCCAATTTATTGGTTCTCCAGAATCCAAATTTTAATTACCAGAATATAAAATTTTATGGTATATAAGTCTCCAGGAGCTAAGTTATTATGTAGAAGAAGCCAGCATTTCAAAACCATTTTTTTTTCAGTCCTGGCTAAAGATGTCCACTTTTTTTAAGGCAATATAAAATGTGGCCACCCATCTTAATCTTTTCCAGGGCTTAGGTGTCCGTGACTGTTCTCCTAACTAGCTGACAAAGCACATGGAGACCTGTTTTGTACTGGAAGACTTCTGGCTATGCTTCCCAGACCTTTCAGTGTGTTGGCAGTAAAAGTTGTTATCTTTTTGTGTCTGATCAGTAATATACTTATTCTTCTTTTCTATGACATGGTATTCATGATATCATTCATAGCATTCAATTACAATTCATGGTATTCATGAGGCTATTCCTTGTTGAAAATAGCGTCACTTTCTGTGTTAAGAATCAATGTCATTTTTGGGCTTAAATTTCATGCCGATTGCTTTAGAAAATGTGTAACTAAATGTCATTATGAATTTAACAAAGGTGTATTTGTATTTTATACAGTTTGCTCAGCTTTGCAAGTATTTCGTGTGTATATGTATATATGTATATTAAGGGGAATATTTGCTTTTCAGTCTAGCAAATAGAGCTCAGGGCAAATGAACTCATTCTCATGCACATGTTTCTAACCCAGTTATTTCTAATGATTAAGATAAATTAAAATAAAAAAAAACAACAAGAACATGAAAAGATGCTAAGAGTGATGTTAATGTCGTAATTTAAACCAATTTGGATTTTCTAATGACCTTCCATCTTTCCTAATTTTTAACAGTATGAAAGATCAAAATAATTAATATCAGAGAATGATATTCTTGGTGATGGGAATAATCCTTAAACTTTTATTCTAAATGTTTTTTTAAAGTTGAGGTGGGGAAGAATGACTCTTTTTCTGATTCTTGAAAAGGTCCAAGGTTGAATCTTAGCTATGCTGTCCTCCTTACATACCCCTTATAATCAAGGCACTTGACCCTCATTTTCACCTATTCCAGTCCTACAAATGTCTTACTATGTCACTTTAATGATTTCAAAAGGGGGATGTGGCGCAGAAAGGAAGTGGACATTAAAGGGCTTTGGAGGGAACAAATCAATGCCATTGCTGATTTTTATTCTTACTCCACACAAAGATTGGATAATTTTAAAATTGAGTTGCCCCTGATTTCATTAGAATGATGTACCCTCCCCAACAAATCAAATCACCAGGAATATTCAGGTTTATATTTTCTGATCAATTCCCAGTTTAATTCCCTAGTGAGAAGACTGAAGCTCATTATGATACATAAATGTGATGGCAAAGGGTTTAAATATAGGAAGTGATTTGATTCCTTTGCAATTTAGAGTGTCCCTTAGTAGATTCCAAGTACCACTTGGAATCCTGATATACTCTCATGGTTCCATATTTTTTTTGCTACTTTGTGCATGTGGAGAGGAACTTCAGGGCTCCAGAGTCTGTGATATCCCTTGCACTGTCAGTAGAAGAGAAACTTTTGATTTAGCTCCTTCTAGAATGCTTTAGGCTATTTATCTTTCAGACTTCTGAACATTTTGTCTGGCATCCTTTTGGGTTAGTTAATAATTTCCAAGAATAGACTCATCATTATAGGAAGTATCATTATTGTAGGATATTGTAGGATCCAACATAATAGACATTCTCAAAGAAAAACTAGCTTTCCTTGATTCAAATTTCAGTGAAGTACCAGTTGCCTTTCATATTTTCTGGGAGAAATGATAATGATGCCTTAAAGAAAACTTGAAAGTAATTTTTTTTTTGGTAGCAGTGTATGCTATATAGCTCTCTCCCCTCATGGATACCACTGTAGTACTAGGAATTACAGTGTTTTATGGGCTTGGCCAACACAAGATGGCATTGTGCATTATAGCCCAGAGAAGAAAGAACATATCTCTTAAAATTTAGTTCTTTCAGGATAACTGCCTCCCCTTAAACATTTAAGGAGTACTACTAATGTACTTCTAAGGGCACCTTGTTCTTTATTTTACTGTTAAAAAGATAATTGAATTACCTAATAACAAGGAGTGCTTCTAAGAAGAAGTGAATGGAGAAGTGGCAAACTTTCCTCAAAAATAAAAATAAAAATCTTATTAAATAAGCCTCAATCTTAATTTTATTATATCAAGATAGAAGAAGCTATAAATATAGAAGTGCTTAAGGAAGGAATATAATTGTTACCCCTTTGTTTGACTTGATAATAGAGACTTAGCTATATTTCTCATTGATGTTTTTGGCCACCTATTTTCAGATGGGGCTCTCACTTTTTTGTGCAGATTCACTGCTGGAGTCTAGGAGGGCTTTGCAAATAATGAATTAGAATAGGCATATAATCAAATGATCTATGCAAGAGTGATTGACTATACAGTATACAGTATGTATTCAAGAATGATGCTTCATTTTTTTAGTGATGTGAAGCTAATTTTGCAGAAGTGTACCTCTCTAATTCTACATTCTTGTTCTATTTTAATTAGAGAGACCATGCAGGGGTGTTAACAACAGAGCAGGGTACAGAGGAAAATGATGCTCCAAAAAGCATTATGTTTCAACCTCATATTTAATTAAATGTTCTGTGCCTGGAAAAAAAGGTATTTCTAATAGGCTCTATGAATGAATAACTCAAGTTCATGAAGGACTTCTTATAGGGAGAAAGGATAACCTTTCTTTCCTGGCTGACCATATGTAGTTCACTCTTTTTAATGAGACCAAAATTTGTTTGAATAGTGCCAATAAAATAAACTGATAATATATTTTAGTGTTTTTCATCATGGTTTGTTATTGTAGATTCCCAGTCTTCTTTTATATATGAAACACATTTATGACCATTTGAATATAGTTATGGCAGATTTAGAGCATTACAAACATTTAGCATAATGGAAAGAATTCTCTTTTGGGCCCATGGTTTAAAATTTGTAAACTCTTTTTATTTTTAAACAGTAGATAACAATAAGATTCAAAATTCTCTTCTCCTAGGCACCAGCTGGGAAGACAAATTTCAAATAATGAATTGTGATCAGTGAAATATATGACCTCATGTTTCTTAATTCTTTAGGAGACATACTGGGAGAAAAGATGGCAGAATTGACTTAGGTGACTGTAGGTTTTTGGCTAACTTCTGATTTATCAGCTGATTTAATAATACGCACAAGGATAAATTTGATTGGTTCATAGGTGAGGGAAAGTTTTGAGTCTTAAGCCTATTCCCCAGCTAGGGAGGGGAAAAGTCCTGGTGAATGGGCATATTTGTAAATGCATGGGCTCGGTGTCCATTTTCTTGCTTGGTTTTATTCCCGAAAGCATGACTGAGGACTGCTTAGTGAAGAACAACCTACTTTAAGGTTTCTCATCCAGGACCTTTTAGAATGTCAATCATAGGACAGAGCAGCTTCAACCCCACCTCTTATTAAAGATAAATTGATATCTATCTCTTAAAACTTCATAAAAAAAAAACAACCAAAAACCTAGGATGTTTTTGAATGATTTATTGACTTTTCAGATTGTTCTTTAAGCTGTTTTTTAAACTTTAAAGGCAACACTGATAATGAACGCTTCCAAATGGTAAAACAGAAAATCCCCTTCAAATATAACCGGCCTGTAGAAGAGTGGCTGCAGGAAAAAGGTAACCGTCATTAAAACTTTCATTTTAAAATCATTTGATTCTAAACCCTCATTTTTAAAGCCTGCAAATAAATGTTCCTTAAATGATAATCGCCTGCTGCATAAATGACTGTTTTAATTTTCATTATAATTTGTGTCAGCTTCCACCTGCCATATGTTGATAAATCATGCTATAATACATTGCCATTAAAATACGGTTAAAGGGACTAATGTCTAAGATCACTCTCAGTGTAACAACCACAAACAGGAAATTCCAGTAACTTTTAAAAAAGAAATGTATTATGGCAATTTAACCACTGCATGACATTCTTTTTAATTTGTTTTAAATGATCTATTACCATAGTGTTCTAAAAGTTTCAAAACAACCTGTTAAACTTGTATCTCATAGGGGCTGTTTTGGCTTTCCTCTCTTTTAAGTGTGGTTTAAAATGTTATGGCTTGAATTTGTTTATAAAATGCTTGTAATGTAATTAAACTGATTAAAACAAATGTTATAAGGACAACATTTAAAAAAAAAAAAGCATTTGTTTAAATGAGAGTGAGAGAGCTAGAATTGGCCTTTGAATGTGAACTTTGAGCAGTGAGTTGCAAAAGCTCACATTTGTCTATATGTTAATTGGATCCTAGGTGTTGACCTTGAAAAAGAAGAAATAACACTTTTGAATATGTGGTTTATAGGATGCATCCTTATTTCTTACATAAAAGGAAAGTATAAGTTGTTAAAACAGAAAGGAAAAGGACCAAGAGTTAATAAAGGAAAACAGCATCCTCTGAATTTTTTTTTTTGGGGGGGAGGGCTCGAGAAGAAGGGGAAGGGAATAACAATTATATTCTAACAAAAAAGGGCAGCAATTGAATCTGATGTTAGTATATATTGTATTTCATGGAAGACCTGCTAGAAGGTGAGCTATGACCTTCCAAGGAAGAAAATTTTCCATTTATAATATCCAGGATAAACATGCATAAATCATACTCAGACCACAAGGCATCTCTTAAAATTTTGCGAGTCATATAACAGACAACAATCATATTATTATTTATTCAGCTCTATGTGTGTGTGTATGTGTGTGTGTATGTATACATGGACACAGACACACACAGATATTATAACCAGATTAACATTGCAGAGCTCTAAGTTGGGTGGAAGTTAATAGGATCAACCAATACTGAAAATCCTTACAGAGGCTCAACCATTTGCCCTGTTTTTAACATGTGTGGTCTAATTAAAACTCAATAAGGATAACTTTAAAAAGCAAATAATTTTGTTTGGTAAATACAACTTTATAAAGTCCCTTTAACATTAAAGACAATGATTGTCTCACCTTTTTTAAAAGAAAAAAATTAGATGCATGTTTGAGTCTCATGTGCCTGAGAAAACTTTTTGTTCTTTGCTATTTTATTTTGGTAATCTTTTGTTTCACTCCATTGCCTCTTGAAATCTGATTTTAACAGCATGCCAGGCATTTTCATTTCTGTAAACCATTATGAAGTCATGATTTGGCCTGTAGATCTTTTGATGATAGTATTTTGTCAGTAGACCAACAAAGAAAGCTGTTGGAGGGTTAAAATGCAAAGAGATCAAGAGGGGTGGTGCTATATCCTCGTTATTGAATCTGGATGGGTTGATAAATGCATAGGTAATTTAAGAAATGTATGCAAGTTGCAGTTCTTTTGTATAATAATATGCAATATAGAATGCATTTCTATCTTTCTGAAAAAGTGGTTAATATTTATCCATTCTCTTCATTCCTCACCTGCCCCCACCCCTACTTTCCCCAACACTGCCCTTTTCTCTTCAGGAACCATTTTAGAAACATGCCAAATAACCTTGAAAAGATAATAAGAAGGAAGGGGCAAAGATAGATTTGTGATTAGATAAAAAGCCATAGAAACTACTTAGCATGGGTCATAGGAGTAAGTATTGTCATGGGGAAGTGGGTTGGGTCAAAGGATTCCACAGTTCATCTTCTGATTCAGTCTACTATTGACTGACTTTCTAACCTTAGACAATCCACTTAACCTCTTTAAAGCTCAGATTTCCCATCTGAGAAGGGGAGAAATAATACTACTTATTTCCCAAGGGTATTCTGAGGTTTAATTAATTAGTCTTTGTTCAACACTTACTGTAGCTGTGCAAGGACTTAATTTAACATGTGAACTTGATGGTCAAATGAGGTAAGAACAATTTCTAAAGCCACAAGGTTTGGGAGCAAGTGAGTTAGAAGGATTTGCATCTGAAACAAAACAAAAAGAGTTCTATAATTCCTGAATTTGTTGTATGACATGCATCCTACAGAGATATTGATAGGATTGAGAAAATGAGATGCTACTTTTTTCTTATTGTTTTAAATTATGAGAAGTAAAAGTTTCTGACTCACTGAAAAAAAATATGGGTCAGCAAAGACATCAAATAAATAGGCCAGCAACTTTGTGTGGTCTTCTTAGATTTCCATTAATGGATTATTTTTTAACCAAACATTCTCATATAGACATGGGTGACAAAGAACCACAGTTGAGTCTAAGGAATAAGATTAAACACATTTAGCTTTATATTTATCTCTGTTTAGCTCTACAAACCTAGCAAATGGAAGAACAGACAGGCCTTGTCTAACAAGCCTATTAAACGGGTTTGGAGAGTTGAGTGGTAAATATGATTTGGGGAGTTGTGATGAAAATCCCTACCATTCAACAAGATCTCTGCATCATACAAAACTAAGAGAATGAAGTGGGATAGAAGGAGAGAGCCTCTATCATGAATATGGTCCTCACACTCAGGACTAAAAACTTCAGACAGAATTTTGGAAATACGTTAGGGTGGGGGAGTTCAAGGGTAGGGCAGGCCTCACATGAGGGGGGAGATAGAATAGAAAATTATACCACAAAATGATTATTGAAGTGAAGGGGTTTACCCTTGGATATATCCCTTGGCCAAAAAAAGAATGGTTTAAGATCAGGATAGGAGACTATGATGTAGGAATATTGGGAATAGAATAGTGAAAAAAAATCATATAGCCCTCTATATCTGTTTTTTCTCCCTCTATATTAAAGCCATATCCAAATTCAAGGTTCACAGAACTCTGTCACATACAAGTTTCTGGAAACCAGAGCATTGAAGAGAAAATCACCATTGCCAGTGTATATAGTTCAGACTCACTTATAATACAATACAATAAACATTTATTATATGTTTACTATGTGCCAGGCACTGTGCTAAGTGCTGGTAATGCAGTTCTCATGGAATTTTTTTTTTATTTGAAAAATCTAAGATAATTAGAAATGAGAAATAGAAAAAGAGATGAGACACTTAATGACATGATGAGAAATAATTGTTCAATGATAGCCAGAATATGGCATCTAAGTAATGTTAGAATCACCACAAATAATAAGCATCAATTATATATATATACATATATATATATATATATATTCATAATCAGTATGTTAAATTTGTAGAAAATAGAGAAACAGGTAATCTATCTCAAGAAATTTACAGACTTATAAGGTAGTATTCTTGGTAATCTAAAACTCTTGGGCTATCTTCTAAAGTGTCAGAACCTTTCTTTTATGTAGAAGCTAAAGTTTGAAGGAATGATCATCCATTCATTCTGTCCCTCAACTTACCCCCATTCTATCCTATAGTGCCTTGGCAGATATTGCCTTAATGATCTCATAGATAAGGAAATCTGGCAGATGTCTACTGCATCCCATCTGAAAAGAAATTTTCCATTCTCTACCTTTTCTATTTCTCCAGGCCTATTGGCTTGACTGAGCTGCAACAATACCCCCAAAATTTGTTAACAGGAGTTCAAACTTCAAGTTAACTTATCCCACCATTAAATACTACTCAAGGCTAAGTACACCAAAGTCAGGGTAAACCTGTCTGCTGCAAGTAACATAATAAGCCTTCTGTTGTAGGGTGGAGAATAATAGAAAATTGATTCTAGGCACTAGATCTGAAAAACAGTCAGATGGATTAGTGTATGATAGGGATAAATGAACTTTCTGATGTGGGAAAAAAATGGAATTGAGGATGCTTGACACCATTTTAAAATTTGCTTTCCTTTCACATTTGGAAAAACAGAATGAAGTCAATCTGGTGCAATAACAACAGAAAATCTTAGTTTGGTGTCATCCTAATATAGTGCATTAAGCTTTGAGAGAAAAGGCAGGATGATGTCATGCAGAAAACTGGCCTCAGAGACAGAAAGACCTGGTTTCAAGTCTTGCCACATTCTGGCTAGGTCATCCTGGGTAAGCCACTAAATGTTCTATCATTTTGCATTGGTAGAAGTTCTTGACTGAGGTTCTCCCTGTTCTGATGAAATCATAGGTCTGGTTTAGAAAAAAAAAAATTCTTTGAGAACTGTTTGAAGCCTGAGAAGACATGGCACATGAAAGAGGGTATTCATTAGCATTTGTAGGTGGGGTTGGAAGGGATGAGATGATGGAAATGATTATGAGGTGGCTATACTTAACACAATGCTGTTGGGGCTTCATATGGGAATCATATTTCCAGTGAGAAATAAACACTAAAAATAATCATGAGAAAATCCCCCAGCACTCGTTACCTCTCTCTAGTCCACCTGCTCCATTTTCCTAAGACTTTCATTCATTGCTTTAATTGATATCATCTGTTTTTTTTTTTTTAGTGTCCCAGCTAGAGTTGAGTTCTAAGTCAATTTACTACCCTTATTTTATTGTGAACATAGCTCATGACTTCTTATTCCCATCTTTTAGACCACAATAAAGCAGAATTTCCATAATTTTCTAATAGGAAAAGTGGTATGATGTGATGATTCTTGGTCAGGGTATATCACGAACTAAGGGAATACAAGGAAATATGTATTTACTGATTGCATAGCTCTATATTGAGTTTACATGAATTCCAATTTCTTTACTGAAATAAACTGATTCTAAAGTTAATAGGCTCTGTCTGTATTTGATCAATTTGATTTCAATTATCTTTTCGATAAGTCCTCTGACCTCTTTCTATGTTCATTAGTCATATATAGCTACAGTTCTGTAAAATACTTCTTGTAATAAGAATTTCTGATTATTTTTTGGTTTTCATCTAATTGGAATTTCTTATAACAATCACAATTGCATATTCAGGAAGAATGCATACCCATTCACAGGCCAGAAACCAAGATTTCTCCTTCCTTAAAGGGAAATGGTAGGAAATATTTATTGTCCCAGTGGACTCAGGTTTTAAGATAGTTAGCGGAAGAGACAATCACAGCACAATGTACCTTGGCAGTGACTTCAGGACAGTAGTTTGCAGTATTAAATTTCTGTGATCCAATTTTCTCCTTTTTCCCCCTCCCAATTCCTCCAGGAAGCCTTTTTTGACCTTCAATCCATTTCGATCAGGTAAGATAAAGAGGAAAGAAATGTATGGAAATAATCCTGTTTCCTCCACCCAACCCCACTAGGCCGGCAGCTAACCATCTTCAACACTCAGGCTCAAATAGCCATTGGAGGAAAAGACAAAGGACGTCTCTTCCAAGGTCAGCTCTCTGGGCTCTATTATGATGGCTTGAAAGTTCTGAACATGGCAGCTGAGAACAACCCTAATATTAAAATCAATGGTAGCGTCAGGCTCGTGGGAGAAGTACCATCTCTCTTGGGGACAACACCTACAACTTCCATGCCACCTGAGATGTCTACAACTGTCATGGAAACCACCACTACAATGGCGACTACCACAACTCGAAAGAATCGCTCCACAGCCAGCATTCAGGTAAGTCATATTCCTTTCTCCACATCATGTCAGCTTGTATTTGTTGTGTCTTGGAGCATGTGGATATTCTGGTCAGTGGAGCTCTGCAGACTGATGGCTCTGAATTACAGTGTTTGTGGGAATTATGCCTCTAAGATTCTCATATTAATAAGTCCCACCAGTGGAAAAAGATACAGCCATCATGAAGAAAGTTATAAAAGTCTTATGGCACACATGGGTTAGTATTACTATCATATTTTTCATTGTTAACAGCAGTACTGTTATTCAAAATGATCAATGAACAATGCTTTTAGCATGAAATTCTCCTTCATTTAACTATTGCCTGATTTTTGTGAGCTGCAAAAAAAGGGGGTGGGAAGACAAGGGAAATCTATTATCATCTGGAATGTAGATCTTGATTCAGTCCAGTTCATATCTTTAACATAACTTTTTAAGAAATATGAATTTCTCATCATTGTGGGAATGAGTACTGTTAAATTAAGGGCAATTTGTGCTAGAGGCAAAAGTAATCCTCAAGGAATGCAGCTTTTACTGTTACTATTCACTTGGGATTAATCACTTTTCCCTCTGCTACACACCAGGTTCCCGTTACTTTGACAATATTCCAGGTAACACATGAGCAGGAAATTTGAAAATCTTGGGTTTAACTATGCTAAGTGTTCTTGGCATGGTCGTTGCATTTTCTTGTATTTATTTGAAAGTAATTATACCCAAGGTAAAGCTTAAAACTCAGCTGGTTCCCTTGGCAATTCATAAATCTCATCAGTTGGGGGTAGGAGGTTAATTGATTTATTAGCGTCATATATATATTTCAGCCACTTGTGGGGAAATTACCCCCAGTCTAGTTAGTGTTTGTAAAAAAAATCCATACTTTAGTGCTTCTCTGGAGACCCAGCTGAGTCTGATCTTTGACATTACCTTTTCATTAAATTTGGTGGACATGGTGAACCCAGAATGAGTCACCAATTAAGCAGCTGGTGATTTTATTTCTTGTACAATAAAGACTATGTGACCAAGGTAGAAATGATTTCCCTCCCTTCTCTGTTGTTTGCAAGACAGCTTCCAGAAAGGTCCTTGCTAAAAGAACAATTTCATTATGGGCTACAAGTGTTAGCAGACCAGATTTAAACACTTAGGAAAGGCCACTAAGATCAGTTCTTTCCTGATCACATGGGCTGACATGTGTGTACATACTTTCATGCATACTCCCACAAATAGCTTCTTTTCTACTGATATTAAAGCAATAATTCCTGACACTTCAGTCTCCCAACAGAAAAGAAGATAAAAGGCAATACATATTTCTATTATGACTCCCTGTAGCTTGAGAAAAGTCCTGTTTATTGTCAGTAGAAGGATTGTTCTTTTGGTACAAGTCTTGGCAGAGTTGTTTTGTCTCTGTCAGAATACATTGTCTTAGCTCTATGTGAAGCAAAGGAACAAATGACATTTCTAAGAGATGGCTAATCTCACAGTACCTTCAAAGGCCAAATACCCACTGACCTCAGTAAGACTTACTATTGTACTTAGGGATTAGACAGAAACAAACAGGGTCCCTAGGTATACCCTGCAGAGGGCAAATATATTAACAAGAACAAATCTAGGTCTCTACCAAATCACTCCCCCAAGTAAAAGGCAGGGCCTCTGGGGAAGGAAACACTGAAGAAGACTATGATGATTAAAAATATGAGACATAGTTTTTGGATAATATAATCATTTTATTAATAAGTTGGCAGGTTATTAATAAAAGGATGGTCACTGACCATCTTTTGCAGACCAAAGACCCCTAATGGTGGTGGGGTGATAGTTTTTATACCCTTCTAACTATAGGAGGTCCATCACATAGCAATCAAATTTAATTGGTTGACGTGATTTGGAGTAGACATGATGTGTTATATTAAAATGAAGTCAGGGGAGATTTGACTTAGATCACTTAAATCTTGTTAAGAATGTAGATTCCCCCACCCAAGCTTATCAAAGCACAATAGTTTCCACCTAGGTGTGGCTTGGTAAAGTCCTTCAACCAAATAGATAAATGGACCTGTTTCCACCCACAATTTTCTGTAAACTTGGATGGGTTTGACCCAGATTAAGAGATTCAATGTAATTTTACTTACAAGGAGAACTGGATTTTGGAGTGGGAGGAGGGAGAAAAGAATAAGAAATAAGGGGAGAACACCAGGTACCTCTCAAGCTTTTTCTCATAAGACTATGCAAATACCTTGCCAATGGGCATAACTCCATATCAGGGGTTCTAAACTTGTCATCCATGAATTTGTTTTTAAACAAATATTTTGATAACTATATTTGAATATAATTAGTTTCTCTAGCAATCCCACATGTTTGTTTTATGCATTTAAGAATACTTTTCTGTTATTCTGAGGAGTACATAGACTTTTACCAGATTGCCAAAGGAATCCATGATACCTCCTGCCCCATGCCACCCCTAAACAAAAAAATATAGTTAGGGACCCCTGGTCTAAATATTTCAGTACTTCAGGGACATGTGATTTCACTGATATGAGGTCTTCCTCCACAGATACAGTACAATCCTTCTGCAATTTAGTAGATTATATTCACCCACAACTATAATAAAAAATAATCATCTGATGTCCCACCTTCTGATAATGAGCACTTATCTAGAACAAAGATTCTTAAAAAGTGGGTCACAACCCTAATGGAGTCATGTAACTGAATATGGGGGACATGAAAAAATTGGCAGTAAATGTTTAATTTATATGCCTATTTTATATACCTATGTACCAGGTCATATAAAAATTTCTCAGGTTGAAAAGGGGTCAAAGTTCAAAAAGTTTAAGAAGCCTTGATCTAGAATGCATATATCTAAAATGGTTATGGGGGCAGCTAGGTGGCACAGTGGATAAAGCACCGGCCCTAGATTCAGGAGCACCTGAGTTCAAATCCAGCCTCAGACACTTGACACTTACTAGCTGTGTGACCCTGGGCAAGTCACTTAACCCCTATTGCCTGGCCAAAAAAGAGTAAAAAAAATAAAAAATAAAATAAATAAAATGGTTACTAGTTGACTGATATAGTCAAAACTTTTCCAGGTTGGTAGGACATTCCAGAGATGGTACCCCTTTGTTAGGGTCAGAAATTCAGGAATATTACCATGCCATGATGAGGAATTGCAGGATAAGGGTTCCAATGCCAAAGTGATTCTAGTATAACATAAATCAATCATGTTAACAGAAGTAATTCAAAGGAAGCTAGAAGGGACCTTAAAAGTAATCTTGGGGGAAAGTTAGATGGCACAGTAGATAAAGTACCGGCCCTGGATTCAGGAGGACCTGACTTGAAATCTAGCCTCATTCACTTGACACTTACTTGCTGTGTGACCCTGGGCAAGTCACTTAACCCTCATTGCCCCACAAAAACAAACAAAAAACAGAGCTCAAAAGGAATCTTGTCTACTCATTTTACAGATAATGACATTGAGTCATATGAAAGTCATGTGCTTCGCTCAAGGTAATAGGTAAGAAGAATCAAAATTTGAACTGAGTTCCTCTGACTTCCAGTCTAAAATTCTGTTCTCTAAACTATGCTGCCCCTTTAAGTGGACAATAGGAGGAAGCCTTTTATAAGAGTCTTTTATTTTTCTGGCATATATTTCTTTCCCCTCTATCACAATAATAATTGTTTTATTGTCTATACACCTTTCCCTTCACTTTCTCCCTCCCTTTCTCTCTCTCTCTCTCTCCATTTTTGTGGGGCAATGAGGGTTAAGTGACTTGCCCAGGGTCACACAGCTAGTGTCAAGTATCTGAGGTCATATTTGAACTCAGGTCTTCCTGAATCTGAGGCCAGTGCTTTATCCACTGCACCACCTAGCTGCCCCTCCATTTACTTTTATCATGAATATCAAAGTGAATGAAAACACTGTTAAGATTTTCTGCTTTTAAAGGTATCTAAATAAATGCTCACAGTAACGGTGAAATGAACAGAAGCAGGAGAGAACAAAACAACTATCTATTTAAAAACCAGGCAATCAATTTTTAAGCATTTATGTATCTATCATTATGCTAGATGGTATAGTCAAAGGGTTAATTCCAAAATTCTGTCAAAATTATTAGTAAATCTGCAATTGAAAACCAGGTGAACATTTCTTTCAAGGAGGAATTCAAGTATTTCACAAGGGAAGCATGCTATAGAGGGGGCTCTTGCTCACATGATTCTTTCAAGGCCTAGGGAAATCTACTGAAGCCACTAAACTCATGAGAAGCATATTGTTTTCCTGGAAAGAAGTCTGATCTGTTATTCTTGCTTTCCCTCCTTCCAATACAGCTATGGGTTTTTTTGGTCTTAATCTGTCATTTCATCAATGAAGGGAACTCCCTATGTATATTGGCAACTTAAATGCACTTGTCATCTTGTTGTAGAGTTATCTGGCTCATTTAGAGTCAAGTTACTTGTCCATGGTCAAATAAATATGTGTCAGTGGTAGGACTTCAGCCTAGTCTTCTTCACTCCAGGACTCTATCTTAGACTTCTATCCACTAAGCCATATTCCCATTTCTTTTAAAGTAAAAGCATCTAATAAAGAAATGTTCATTCATTTGTTAGTCATGTCCAACTCTCTGTGACCCTATTTGGGGTTTTCTTGGCCATTTCCTTCTGCTCATTTTACAGATGAAGACACTGAGGCAAACAAGGATAAGTGACCTGCCCAGGGTCACACAGGTAGTTGTCTGAGACCAGATTTGAACTCAGGAAATAAAGAAATGAGACTGTAATATAAGGACTAATTTAGAAACACTAGCTGAAAAAAATACTTTCTTTGCTTTAATGTACTGTTTCTAGGGAGCCTTAGAGTGGGAGAAAAGCTGAATTCCTCATTAGCACTTTTGGCAGCAGTTGAGGTCTTCCTGCTACTATAGCTTAATTGCTCAGCCTCCCTGATTGTGCTAACACTGGGATCCTCAGGAGAAGATTACACTCAGAATTAGTGGTTTGAGATTTCAGTCCCTTGATAACATCCGACAGGAATTTCCATTTTAGGGATTCCCTAGGCATGCCAGTAACACCCTAATAGTCACTGAGTCATCTTTTGGATTGAGGTGAGCTAAATTTCACTGGCACCCGCTCATAATCTTGGGATTTTACATAGGAAATGGCAAGAATGAAAGGCAGGAGCTCTATCGGTACTATAATGGAGTTCCTACAGCTAGTTTTTAAAAAAATGCTGCCAGATAAGAGGAAAGGGCTGAGGGAGAACTAGTTTCCATTTTAATTTATATTGTTACCTTGGGATGCTAGATTGACTTGTTAACAATTGCATAATGGATCAGTGTGTTCTGTCCATATCACCATTTGTAACCATTTCTAAGCTTTTAGTGCATTGATCATGTGTTCTATGCCAATATACAGCAGAGTCACATTGACATTCACCCATGCTTCCCAGTACCAGAAAATTACAAGAAAATCACTCTATTCTGTTTGAGTTGTAATATTCTAATTATCATTAAAAAAGAAAAATTTTAGAGAATTTTGAGATCTTGTTTTCATTTTGAACTTACTGAACTTAGCTGCTGAAAGTTTTAAGGAGAACTCTGTGTGTGTGTGTGTGTGTGTGTGTGTGTGTGTGTGTGTGTGTGTGTTTTGCTGCCTTTATCATGCTGGTACCTAGAAAAATTCTCAAGGGAATTTCTTTGGTGTGGTGAAAGGGCAGGAGTAAAGGTGCTTGCTCTTAATTGAAAGGTTATGTGTACTATATACACTGGCCAATCATGATTGACCATTTCTAGATATAACCATTGGAAGATGGTCTCAATTGAGGTTTATTTTTAAAAAATAGTTTAATTGAATGTGAATGATGAGACATTTTGGGATAAAACCAAAAAAGTAAGAAGTCAGGAGGTACAGGCAAAAAGTGGTTCCGTTGGGTAATTCCAAGTTTACATGGTGAGTTAGTCCAGTTCTGAATCTCAAGTAACAGAAACACAGTAATACCAACCTTTAATACCACTTCAAGTTTTATTGATAATATACAAATTACTGATGGAAAACTCATGCAATAAGGATACAAGTAAATGTGTTCCTACATGAGGGGCAACCTTGATTCTTGTATTCAGTCTTTTCTAAGAAACAAAGCTACATACCTTAACACAACAATTGGTTCTATACAGACATAGACAGATTTGGGGATAGTTCAAAGTTATTAGTGTCCATGGGGTTTTACACTCCATTAAACAAAGGAAGTTTTTACACATAAAACACCTGATTTTAAGGATAATCTAGGTACCTTCAAACGTACCAATCATGAGTTAATATGATTAGGATAAACGTAAGGGTATGGTGGCTATACTCTTAGATTCACCAGACAGTCTAGCTATTTCTATGTGTATGCTCTCCTATTCCTTATACAGTGAGATATCCAGCCTAATTAGACTATATCTCCTGTTCTTCAGTACACCTAATGCCTTGTTGCCTTAGCCACTTATATTTTGGGACGCACCTACCCCAGCCTGTGCTTGTATACAACATACCTCCATATTGAATTGGTTCCTTTGTGAATAGGTTAGTTATAGAAAAGAGAAAAGAGAGCTGTTTTCCCAGTTATTAAATAAGGCCATCATTATCCAGAGTAGAACTGAAAAATCTTAGAGTAAACCTGACTTTTAAAAATTATT